>NC_135493.1:98591807-99191807 GCF_052094955.1 Ictidomys tridecemlineatus | reverse complement strand
TCTTATATCTAGTGAATGAATTAATCTGAAGTCAAAGTAAAATGTTCCTTTCCACAGCCACATTCCTGAATATAAAAGTGACAAATGTTTTCCTTAAAGCATCCAGGCTGATCAAATCACTACTATTTTTATGAACCAGAGCATAATTTTTGAAGGATGTTTCAGTATGACCTTAAGGATCTTTTTGTATCTTTCTTCTTTATAGTTCCCCCACTTTAAGTTGTCAAGCTGTACCTCTTCCAAAATGTTTTCTTTCTGTTGTGTATGTATTGCTAATAGTAAAAATGATTGCTCAAGAAAAACTCAGTGAGAACCAGTGGGTTCTGGGGGTCCTGGGGCTGGGGATGTGGCTCAAGCGGTAGCGTGCTGGCCTGGCATGCATGTGGCCCGGGTTCGATCCTCAGCACCACATACAAAGATGTTGTGTCCGCCAAATACTAAAAAATAAATATTAAATTCTCTCTCTCTCTCTCCCTCTCTCTCACTCTTTCTTTAAAAAAAAAAAATATATATACCAGTCCTAAAGGGGAAAGGTATCATACTCAGTTGTGTTTATTATACCCTGCAGACTTTTTTAAAAATAACTATTGTAATTATCTACCTACAGCCACTCATGGTAACATATATGTCTTGTCTAGGTTTTAGAAATAATCCAAGCCTTGCAGAGAAGAGAAGTCATGATCATAATTAATACTCAAGTTGAGATGACTACTTCTGTAGTTTTACATTGTCACAATACTAGGAACAGTTCTATCTTGGGATCAATTCCTCACTTTAAGACTCATTTTTGTCTCTGGACTCTAATATTAATCCTGATCTTGATAACTCCATCAATAATTTAGGATTGGGATCTGATTTTCTCATGCTCCCATTCCTGTCACATGTAAACTGAATCAGAACTTTAAACTCCATACCTTTTAGGGCTTCTTATTTCCTCATATCTCATGACAAGTAATAACTTGCCAACTTGAAACATCCAGTATATTGCCTCCCTAATAAGTCTCTGATTTTTATACCCATACACTAGCAATATCACCTTTATCATGAAAAACCAGCCTCTATCTCAGAGCAAAGCCTGTCCAAGGAAGGGACATGCCTTTGTCCTTGGAAAAACCCACAGAGCACTCCTAGGCACATTCCCACCCTGCTAAGTTGTTTATCTACAAATAACAGGAGAGATCTGCTGAACCAGGTGTCCCTGACTCAGTCAGGCTAGGTGGGGATCCTTAGCAGCCCCCTAGCAGCCACCAATCAGCATGAGACAGGGAAATACCTGGGATGCCAGATAACCCTCCCAGTAGTTTATGGTGGTTGATAACAAGTTGGGAAACCATGTAGTTCAGCATGTACACCCCTCTTGGCTTAAAACAATCAGTTCAAATGAATACTCCTTTTCTACTGACCAATCACCTCTACCCAACTTGTTCCTGCCAGTGAATGTGCTAATCATGTTTTAGAGTTGTTATTTGATTTTCCCATGGTGTGTGATGATTTACCGTGATGTATGTGAAGTTCCTGCCCTCTCCAAAGAATGTATAAAACTGCTGCAAACCCTGGGCTCGGGGCCTCTCAGCGTCTCTGTGTGTGTGCGCAGAGGACGGAGCTAGCTCGCAATAAACACCTCTTTGCTGCTTACATTGATCTTGGGTCTCTGGTGGTCTTTGGGGGTCCCGAAAATGGTCAGTTATCTGTCATTTTGTTCCTTAAGATAAGCAACTTTTTCTGACTGGCTGGATTTCTCCACATCACCACCAATTTTTGCTCTAGGAAGTATACCTAGTTTGAAATAAAACTCTCTAGGACTTTCTTCCTGCCTTGCATTGTAAAGGGCCATTCATAGACAAACTTGAAATCATACAAGCTGTTTAACATTTTCTGTTCTAGGAATTTCATGTTCTGTTTGTAGATGTCAATCATAATACTTAATATTATCTACTATATCTTTTATTCAAAACTTTTCACAAATGTTTTATTCTTTCTGAAAATTGCACATTAATATCTCTAAAACCACCAGATGTAAGAATTATGAAAATTTAGATAAAATATTCAGGTTCTTTAAAAAGATCTCTTCATTTTAACACATATAAAAACATGTCTATCATAAAAAGCATAGTAAAAGTTCTATTTAATCTATTAAAACATGTTAACTATTTAAATGAGTCATTATAAGCTTGTCACGTTGAAGATATCGGTTTAAACATGACAAAAGAAAGCCATTCCCTCTGTTAAGATGACATTCAAATTAGTAGATGAACTGTAGAGACAAAAATAATCAGAATTGCAGAGAATAAAAAAGTTGAACTTGTACTTACTTCTTTCAACATCAATAGATTTTTAAAATTGAAGTTAAGCTGAATTTGATTCATGTATTCAATTTGTGTAGAAAATATTTTTATCTAGAAAAATGGAGCTTTTATTTCACACCAAGTCCCATAGGCTTTGTCATATGAAGATGTTACTTTCTTAAATATACTTCACATCATCCTCTTGAAATTTTTTTATTAATATCATTTAATATAAAGCAGAAAGTGAATGCATAATAATTTGCTTCATAGGGACATCTCCATTTTTGGAACAGTGATTATTGATGCCACTAGGAAGCCAGGTACAGTGGCACATGCCTGTAATCCCAGCAGCTGGGGAGGCTGAGGCAGGAGGATCATGAGTTCAAAGCCAGCCTCAGCAACAGCGAGGTGCTAAGCAACTCAGTGGGACCCTGTGTCTACATAAAATACAAAATAGACTGGGGATGTGGCTCCGTGGTTGAGTGCCCCTGAGTTCAATCCCCAGTACTAAAAAAAAAATGCCACTAGGAAAATTGTATCAAAAAAAATATCAATCTTCAACAAAAGCTCTCCAGTTTCTGGTACTTTACAAAGCATTTCAAGAGACAATATGAGGAATGTAAAAATTTGAAGCTAATAGAACTCAGTAAAAATCTCTAATTTTCTTTTTTTAATATTTATTTTTAGTTATAACAATATCTTTATTTTATTTTTATATGGTGCTGAGGATCGATTCAGTGCCTCATGCATCATAGGCGAGCATTCTACCTCTGAGCCACAACCCCAGCCCCCAAATCTCCAATTTTTACTATGTATTTGCTATATGATTTTTAATGTCTTTCTTCCATTTCATTATTTGTCTACTTACATTGTTTTTTTTAATTGAATGAGCTAATTTATATTGAAAGGGTAAAGTTTCTAAGCTGCAAAGCCTGAGTTAAAATGTAAAAGACCAGGCATTGTAAAGTTTCTAAGTTGCAAGACCTGAGTTAAAAAGTGAAGGACCAGGTATTGTTAAGTTCTGCCATACCCAGAACCTGAAATTCCTGAGGCAGTTAAGACAACATCCTACTGGCCATTTAGCCTAGGGCCCTATGCAGCTTGTCATGTAAGCATACAGGGCCCAAACCAATCAGTTTGAATGTGTACCCCCCCCCCCCCCCCCCCCCCGCTTAGGAGTGACCAATCACCCCCGCCCGACCTGTTCCTGCCAATGAATGTGCTAATCATGTATGAGAGTTGTTGTTCAATTTTCCCATGCCTCATGCTGATTTGTTCTGATGTATACAAAGCCCCCGCCCTCCCCAAAAAGTGTACTTAAGCACTTCTTAGCCTCTGCTCTGGGCTCTGGGCTGCTCTCTCTTCTTGAGTGAGCCTGGAGCCTCAGCGCGCTGAATTGGATCCTCAGTAAATCCCCTTCTGCAATTGCATGAGTCAGTCTCTTGGTGGTCTCTTCCTCTGACTTTTCGCAGACCCTTACAATATAAACTGCTTAATAGTGTGCCTACCATGTGGAAGATGCTTAATAAATAGTAGCTAGTATTATTGTTATCATTTTAGTTATCAATAATCATCTTCTATATTTCTTGACCTTTATTTTCACTTAACCCATATTAACCTATTCTGAAATGCCTTTAATGACACTTATAACATTTTTTCCATGAGCTCTTTGTGTGGGGATTTTAAATATTTAATCTGATTGTGAATTTTTTTAACTTTTGTGAAAAGGTATGTAGAAAAGACAAAGGAGAACATTAAAAAGGTGCATTTTAAGTAGTTTATTCTTTGACAATGCATTCAGAGCATAGGAAACTCTATTCTTTTATATGCATTCTTTTGAAACCTCTTGCCCAGAAAGCCTGCAGCATCATTCATAATTTCCTACTGTTTCTACATCCATCACATCTTTTTCCTCTACTTTCCATATGACCTCCTTAGCTCTTTTAATGATGCCAGCAACTTGAACTAATCATTAATAAATTCAGATTTGGGACAAAAGAGAAGCACAGTGGCTGGATATAACCTCAGGTCTTTCCAGCCCATGGCCCTAATGGTATTGTTATCTATCATGAGAAAAAGCTTATTACATCCCCACTGGGCACAAGGCTAGAATGGACATTAGAGAAAGTAAAATGGGCATAATATGCCAGCCCTAGCAGGAATCTTTATGTTTTGATTACTTAGCCTTTATCAAATAGCCCCTGTGTTATCCTTATCAAGGGCTCTGCTTTGGAAATGCTTATATCTTAATAGGGGTAGAAAGAAAATATATATTGATAACCAAAGTAGATATATAAAGGAGATCCTGAACATAGACTTATGTATTTTATGTTAAGGAAGGTAAATAAATAGAATATCACCCTCCACTTTCTTTCTCTGGCATAGTGGCACTGGTATTTCTGAGTTAAAATATTGATAAAGAAGAGACATTAAAGATAATACCGTGGTAGAAATTATTGTCAGTACATTCCTGTCTCTCATTTTATTCAGAAGTTCCCGTTCTATTTCTCATTTTTTCTTTATCAGTCAGAAAACTTGTATTAAACATATTTAATGTTCCCAGATTTGTGCTCTCTTTTGGTTTGGAGAGAAGAGTTCAAAATAATATACAAATTCTGCCTTTAAAAACCTGAGATTTCCTCACATTTGAGGAGGGGAACTTATATATTTGAAACAAAAATCGAATAATCCAAATTAAAGTCTTACTAAAATGTACATGTTATCATAGAGGCAGAATGAGATTAGAAAAGTAATAAATCAGGAAATACTAGAATATACTTAAAAACCTCATGGATTTTATTTAATAGTAAGTAAAGTTTTACTACCAAAATAAAATATTTTTATATAAGGGTATTGAAAGGAAAGTGACCACAACACTCGGAGCAACCGAAAGATCTTTATTGCAGCAGTGCAACAAAGAGAAAAGAAAGAAGGAAAGAGAGAGAAAAGAGAAGAGATAAAGAGGGAGAGAGCAAGAGCAAGAGACAGACAGAGAGCGCTCACAAGAAAGATAAAGAGAGCAAGAGAGAGAGAGAGAGAGAGAGGGGGAGAGAGAGAGAGAGAGAGAGAGAGAGAGAGAGAGAGAGAGAGAGAGAGAGAGAGCAAGAGAGAAAGAGCAAGAGAGAGGGGGGCCTGGCAGGAGGGAGTTTTTATAGCCCAAATCTAATGGGGCCTCTGGGTCTGCAAGCTGCCTTGTTGGCCCAAGGGGGGTTGAGTGCTCAGCCCTGAGCAGGGTTGAATGTTCAGACTTGAGGCAAACAGGTGATAAAGGACCAGTTAGAGGGGGGATTTAGTGCGTGGGCTATCTTGCAGCCAACATCTGTTCAGCCTGCCCTGCAGACAACACAGTTCAGCCTGCTCTGCACCCAACAGGTATTTTCTTTATATTTATCTTTAGCTTTTTCCCTAAAGAATTTTGAGATGATATTCAAGATTTGCAAATACTAATAAGCCCCCAAACACAACAAGTTCAGTAAGTTTAAAGAAAAACAAAATAGAGTGCTTTTGCAGATTGATGCACTGACTTTTGGGTGACAAAATTACAAAGGTATTGACCAACTGAAGATCTGCAGAGCCAGGATAGGTGGTACAGGCCTGTAATCCCAGAGAATTGGGGAGGCTGAGGCAGGAGGATCATGAGTTCAAAGCCAGCATCAGCACTAAGCAATTTAGTAAGACCCTGTCTCTAAATAAAATACCAAATAGGGCTGGGAATGTGGCTCAGCCATCATGTGCCCCTGAGTTCAATCCCCAGTACCAAAAAGAAAAACAGAAGATCTATGGAAAGGCCCAGGATTTAAGAATTAGACAGAATAAGAGTATCTAGAACATAATCCAGAAATGTACTGGTTATAATGATCATAGGAGAGCCAGAAGTGTGGAGCATCTGGAGTATTACTTTTCTCTTGTTGAATAACAAATAACATTAATTTAGCAGCTTAAAATAATATTTTTCATTAGACCATAGTTCTGAAAGTCAGAAATAGGAAGCAAGGTTACACATGGATGGAATCAAGGTATCAGCCAAGCTGGTTTCTTTTATGGAAAATCCAGAAAATTCAAGTTGTTGGCAAAATTCAGTTCTCTGTAGCTGTAGGACCAAAGTCCACATTTCCTTTCCTGATGTTAGCTAGGGGCATCTTGCAGCAACTTAAGGCTGCTGCATTTCTGCCCTGCCTACATGCCTTCTACCACCATTTTAAATTGATAATTAACATATCAATTCTTTCACACATTTCAAATCTCCCTTTGTTCAACTCTCTGGGGGAAAAGAAGTGTTTTTAAAAGACTCACCAGATTTTGGTCAGCCCCACTTGAATAATATCGACATATTTAAGGTCAACTAAAAACAAGATCAATTGGGATTTTGATTAGACATGCAAGATCCCTTTATGGTAGTACCTGGGATTGTGTGTCATTCAATCACCAGGATACAGGGAGTTTGGGGTGAAGATATCGTTAAAATCTTGCCTACCATATTCACTAATTAAGGGAAATTAATTTTTTGAACAAATAAAACCAAGTATAAATAGCTAAAGCAGGCTAAAGAAGGTCAAGTTACTTTGTACTACTTTCTACTGTATTGCTACTCTGATGAAGCATAGTGACCTTTGAAAGAGCTAATTTGAGAGTGATGCAGTTGAACAAAATATTGGAAGAATGATGAAATTACAAGGAAATGAAGATTGAATGGATATTTGGAAAGGAGATACACTAAATATAGCATAGTCACAAGGAAACATTAATCATTTCCTAGATACATTTAGAGAAAAGCTAAGGAACCCCAAAGGTAAATAGAAAAGTTTTCAAGCACTTAGGAAAGATAGGTTACTAGAGACAAATTATACTTACACATACAAACACACACAAATGAAAATCAAACAAAGAAAAAAAACTTGACAGGAGTAATATAGGTTTTCACCATAAAAAACTGTTGTGAGGACATAAGTATGTTTAGTCTGATTATTCAGCATACATATGTATTGAATGTTAGATGGTACTACATTAGTATGTGTCATTTTTATTTTTTTGTATCAGTTAATTTTTTTTTAAAAAGTCAACATTTTCTGGGGCTGGGATTGTGGCTCATCGGTAGAGTGCTCTCCTAGCATGGGCAGGGCCCAGATTCGATCCTCAGCACAACATAAAAATAAAGGTATTATGTTGTGTCCATCTACACCTAAAAAATAAATATATAAAAAAGTCAACATTTTCTTTAATGTACAATACTGATTAGACTTCTAAAGAGTGGGAATCAGGGCAGGTGGATGAATGGAGGCTGCATTTAATCAGTGCATGTTGTATACATGTATTGAAATATCGTACTGAACCCCATTCATATATCTAATTCATATATGTCAATCAAAATAAAATATTTAAAAAGACCACTAAGATGTAAGTTGATTCTAGTGGTCATATTAAATTTAGAGTTGCTATAATTCAAAACTATTATAAACATAAATACATACTCCACTACATAAAAAAATAAATCAGTCCTTGGTATGATGGCTCATTCCTATAATCTCAGGGGCTTGGGAGGCTGAGGCAGGAGAATCACAAGTTCAAAGCCAGCTTCGGCAACTTAGTGAGGCTCTAAACAAGACCCTGTCTCAAATTAAAAAAAAAAAATCTGGGGATGTGGCTCAGTGGTTAATTATCCCTGGGTTCAATCCCTGGTACCAAAAACAAAACAAAACAAACAACAACAACAAAGTAGATTAGAGCATAAGTAATTATATATTAATATATTTAGGAACCAAGATTTTCAGTATAACAGAAAAATATAGAACAAATAGACCTATAATCCTAAAATCCTCATTGAAATTTAAAACATAAGAATTATGACTTAAGTATTTAATTTTCTCTTTCTAAAATAATGCAATACATGTCTCTTAGCTCTCTATTAATATGCCACAGAAACTGTGGTTACCCAGTAGAAAAAGCAACCTATCAGCCAAATGTGGTTTCCAAATATCTTATCTGAAAAGACCTACCAGAGATCCTTGAAGATGTATTTGATTCCCAGCTGAGACCATAAAAATTCAAGATGAGTATAACCATCTTACCATCTAAAAAATACTAAGTAAGTGATGTAGACTCTATCGCAGACCATGAGAGGACACAGAAGGCAACTTGAAGGAATTCTCAGTAACCAACCATGGGAAAATTTCAGCTTAAAAAAAATGACTACTAAAATGTATTTTATCTATTAAAATTGATAAATTCATAATTATACTTAACCCTCCTTATTTGCCTCTTGATAATTTACTTAGGAATCAACTTATTATTCAGAATATTCATGATAAGTTAAATAATATAAATTTTACAATACTACTTATGAAATATTCTTGCATTGATTTGCCAGATTTGAGTCAGTTGCTAAATACATATTGAAATAGCTAAACAAATTGCTGCATTGGCTTCATTAGTATTCACAATATGATATTTGGAAAATATCTACCCTAAACAGTTTTGGTTGGGGCAAATTTATTAGTATTCTGTCATTTTTTAAAGTAATTAGAAAATAAGATCAGGTATTTCTGGAGACAAATTTTGTGATATTAAGACCATTTTGTTTGTGTTCAGAGTGCCTATCTTCCTGTTTGCCATTAAAGAAGGATACACATCAGTGTCCATATCGGAAAATTTAAATGTTAATCAAGGTAAAAGAAGTCTAATATCTAATCACATTTATTTTTTATACCAGGGATTGAACTCAGGGTCACTTGACCACTGAGGCACATCTCCAGCCCTATTTTGTATTTTTTTAGAGACAGAGTCTCATTGAGTTGTACCTCAGTGTTTTGTTTGTTTGTTTTTTGGTACTAGGAATTGAACTCAGGGGCACCCGACCACTGAGCCACATCCCCTCCCTATTTTGTATTTTAGAGATAGGATCTCACTGAGTTGCTTAGTGCCTTGATTTTGCTGAGGCTGGCTTTGAACTTGTGATCCTCCTGTCTCAGCCTCCGAAGCTGCTGGGATTACAGGCATGCACCACCGCACCCGACTCTAATCACATTTTATGTTATATGATAGTGATACTTCATGGGATCAACCATGTGAGTTATTGGTTTATATGAAAATGTAAAATTTTATTAACATAAATATCTTATATAGATCAAAGTATAATTTTTTTTGGTGTGGTGCTTGGGATAGAATTCAAGGCCTTGTGCATGCAAGACAAGCAGTCTACCAACTGAGCTACATCCCCAGCCCATCATAGTATAATTTTAAATTTAAAAATATGACTTATGTAAATATAAAATGAACATATATAAAAATTTTTATTCAGCTCCTTAATTAATGAGGGTACAATCGAAATGGCAAAACTGACTCTAAGAGCATTTGAACAGAGGTTTATATAATCTATCAAAAAAGTTATCTAAAACTCTTCAGAGTAAAATTACTAGATTAAATTAAAAATTCATTATTGTCTTATGGAGTAATAAAGCCATAACCTTCAGGGTCATCTTTTCTATTAGAAAGAAATTTATAAGTTAGCAAGTGTTTTTATGGTGTCTTGATTCTGATCCAGTAGCAAATAGCAAAGTCAAACATTCCCCTAAAAATAATGTAATCCTTGGGTGGGCTTGTTAAATAATGTCTCAGAATGACTCTGAAAAGACATGCCACCTACTTTTTTGGTCTTTTTTGTTTTGTTTTGTTTTAAATCTTTTTTAGTTATAGATTTACACAAGATTTTTATTTTATTTATTTTTATGTGGTCCTGAGGATCAAATCCAGTGCCTCACACTCAAGTGCTCCATCACTGAGCCCCAACTCCAGCCTTTTTTTTTCTGTCTTTTTATCCAGTACTTTTCTTAATAATTCCTTTGCTCTGGTCATGAGTAATCTCTAAATATTGATCAAAAAAAAAGCCTTGCTTCAATATATATATTCTCTCTCTCTCTCTCTCTCTCTCTCTCTCTCTCTCTCTCTCTCTCTCTCTCTCTCTCTCTGTCTCTCTCTGTCTCTCTCTATACTTGGGATTAAACTAAGGGGCACTTGACCACTGAGCCACATCCCCACCCCTATTTTGTATTTTATTTAGAGACAGGGTCTCACTGAGTTGCTTGTTGCTTAGCGCCTTGCTGTTACTGAGGCTGGCTTTGAATTCAAGATCCTCCTGATTCAATCTCCTGAGCCGCTGGGATTACAGGTGTGCACCACAGCGCCTGGCTCAATATACTTGATTATGTAGTATTTATCAACTGAAGAGGAAAAAATATTTTGTTTATAAATTTTATTAAAGAATACAGAATCGGACTATATAAAAGACAGTACACTATTTTCTTCATTCAGAGACTAGGAAGTCAAGGCCAAGAAAATCTCTTCCCTAGATTTCACTGTTGTTACCTATAGATTTAGTAAATTCTTTTCTTCTCAAGGTCTTCAAAATATACTAAGCTTCTTGGCTTGCCAGTAAGTGACCATCCTTATCATTTGTGAGATTGGATTCCCCTACGCCAGGTACCAAATCAGTTTTTTTGTGAGGATTTTGTAAGTATTTGCTACCTTCATTTCTTAATGGTGAGCCTGCTGTATTTGATTTAAAATGACTTATTTCTGTATAGTATAATACTATAATACCTTCAATTGAAAAACCAAGTTGACCAATTTGAGTTAAAATGGAGGCAGATTCTTACTGAAATAAGTAACTATTACCACAAAAGTAAGAAAATTTAGTAAAAAGTTTTCTGAAATATGAGACTTTAGCAAGAATTAAATTCCATCTAAAATATTTCATTTTCATTTATAAAAGCATAATATTCTAAAACTGGCATTTAGAAGAAGTGATTCCTAGTATAATTATTAAGAAATAGACTGTTAAAACAATATCAACAATATTCCAAACAAATAACCACAGTTAGAATTTCCTCTTTAGTTTATTCAATTCTATATAATTAATTAATTTATTTATAATTAATTCTATATAATTAATTCTTGTTTTCCTGTATCTTGGGTCAACATTTTACTTTCCTAAAATCTTCTGAAATAAAAAGTTCTGAAAAGCCTAATTCAATGTCTTATATAGTTGGAATGATTTTCATTGCTAGCTTAACAATCTTTAGTTGAATGTCTATTATTTGATGTCTCAATAGTTACAATAATTGTGAGAGTCCTTTCCTTGAGACACAGAAATGCTCCTACTTTAAGTTTTAACCTTTATGCAAGGATCAGAGAAAAACAAAGTTCACTTGTAAATGAGAGTAAATGTCTGTAGTTAATTTATTAGAGTAAGCAATAATATCAAAATGGAAGAGAGCTACTGGGATATATGACATTTAACTATTTCATAAGATTTTAATCCATTTTCCTTGAAGGTAAGAATCAAATATTTCAAAGAGTCAGCACATAGACAAATACCCAGGGCATTTCTATGAAGTATTAAGAGCCACAAATGCCTGGGTACTTATATTAGAAACATGTTTTATGTGGAAAATTAATCTGGGTAAGAATGAGTTTTTTTTTAGTTTTTAGACCTTCTTTACATACATCTTTTGTAATAGTATTGAGCCAATTAATAAATATGGAGCAGACTAAATAAAATATTTTTTCTTAATAAAATGAAAAAAGAAATATTTGTCATTTTCTATGGGACTACTAGAAAATCTCAAAGATACTTTTAGATATGCATACCTCTTAAGTTTTTTTGTTTTTTTTTTTTTTTAAATTAAGGATCTGGTCTTTAGAAGATAAAAATCAAAATAGCTATCAAAGGAGATTTAAGTACTTGATTAAGATAGAATGATGAGCAATGAATTATTTTAAAATAAATATGGAAAGAGGTTTTATGGTCATAAGAAATTTTAGTTCTTTCAAAAATGAAGACACTTTGTTCTTTTGTTTTTTAATGATCTAGCACAGATGTTAACAAACCACAGACCATAGACCTAGTAATGACATGAGTGTAGCTCATGGACTAAGAATAGGTTTTATATTTTTATGTGTTTGAAAAATATTAAAATGCTTTGTGGCATATGAAAAGAACATGAAATGTCAGTGTTCATAAAGTTTTATTTAACAGAGCCACACTTAATCATTTACATATTATCTAAAGCTGTTTTTACACTATAGTGACAAGAGTAGTTGTGACAGAGACCTGATTTGCCTAGAATATTATAGACAAAGTTTCCTGACTCCTGTTCCAGAGCTCAATAAAGTCAACAATACTGAAAACTGTTCTGGTGAGACACTACATCTCTGCTCCCTGAGTAGACTGCACAAATGCTAACCTTCTTACTACTCCTTGTTAAGAGAAGAGTAAAAAATGTCAAGATCAATTGTCATTTTAAAAAAGAGCAAACAAAAATAACAGATTTTCAAGCTCTTTTTGAATTATTTTATAAATAAGCCCATTTACATTGAGCAAACTTTTTCAAATATTAATACACTTAAATATGTCCCTTCAGCTTCATTATTTGTAGTTATTCTAAACCAAGACAAAATTTTCTATCTGTAAACTTCCAGAGCTTTCTATATCTATCCAGGTTTTGTCTGTAATTTACAATTTACTCTCATTTATTCTTCTTCTTTTTTTTTTTTTTTGTAGTGCTGGGGATTGAACTCTGGGCCTTGTACATGCAAGGCAAGCACTCTACCAACTGAGCTATATCCCCAGCCCCTCATTTATTCTTTAATGAACAAAACATATCCTGTTACCTTGTATACACAGTTGTGCTTTTCTGCTATCATTGAACGTAGTAAAATCTGTTTCCCACATTACTATATCTTTTAACCAAATTAACTGCTTTTTTTTTTTGTGGACACAATATCTTTATTTTATTTTTATCTGGTGCTGAGGATCGAACACAGTGCCTCATGCATGCCAGGTGAGTGAACTACTACTTGAGCCATATCCCCAGCACCCCCGCCCCAGATGTTTTCTTAAGACATTAATTTTTTTTCTTTCTGGGTACTAGGGATTGAGCCTGAAGGTGCTTAATTACTGAATCACATCAAATCCTCAGTCCTTTTTTTTATTTTGAGACAGGATCTGGATAAGTTGTTTAGGGACCTCACTAAGTTGCCGAGGCTGGTCTTTTTTTTTTTAATTTTTTTTATTGTTGGTCGTTCAAAACCTTACACAGTTCTTAATACATCATATTTCACAGTTTGATTCAAGCGGGTTATGAACTCCCAACTTTTTTTTTTTTTTGAGAGTGAGAGAGGGGGACAGAGAGAGAGAGAATTTAAACATTTATTTATTTTTTCTTAGTTCTCGGCGGACACAACATCTTTGTTGGTATGTGGTGCTGAGGATCGAACCCGGGCCGCACGCATGCCAGGCGAGCGCGCTACCGCTTGAGCCACATCCCCAGCCCATGAACTCCCAACTTTACCCCGCATACAGATTGCTGTATCACATCAGTTACCCTTCCATTGATTGCCATATTGCCTTTCTAGTGTCTGATGTATTCTGCTGTCAGTCCTATTCTCTACTATCCCCCCTCCCCTCCCCTCCCCTCCCCTTTTCTCTCTCTACCCCTTCTACTGTAAATCATTTCTTCCATTTGTATTATCTTGTCTTACCCCTCCATTACATAGTTCTTGATATATCATATTTCACATTTTGATTCAAGTGGGTTATGCACTCCCATTTTACCCCTTATACAGCTTGCAGAATCACATCAGTTACACTTCCATTGCTTTACATATTGCCATCCTAGTGTCTGTTGTATTCTGCTGCCTTTCCTATCCTCTACTATCCCCCCTCCCCTCCCCTCCCCTCCCCTCTTCTCTCTCTACCCCCCCTACTGTAATTCATTCCTCCCCCTTGTATTATTTTTCCCTTTCCCCTCACTTCCTCTTGTATGTAATTTTGTATAACCCTGAGGGTCTCGTTCCATTTCCATGCAATTTCCCTTCTTTTTTTTGAGAATTTTTAATATTTATTTTAGTTTTCAGCGGACACAACATCTTTGTTTGTATGTGGTGCTGAGGATCGAACTCGGGCCGCACACATGCCAGGCGAGTGCGCTACCGCTTGAGCCACATCCCCAGCCCAATTAACTGCTTTTTTAACAAGAAAACATGGAGGTGCAGATGAGCAAATATCATGAATTCATATAATATTGCTAAGAGCCATTCATATAATTTAGACATTTCCAAGTAAAGAAAGAATCTTGGAAATTATGTCTACACTTCCATAGTTCAAAACATAACTGTTGTTTACGTAAAAACTTTTGTCAGATTTATAAATACATAATTTTAAATTTTTCTCAGTCTTATATATTGTGTAGAAATGTTTGCTTATCTGATCGATCAATATAAAAAATTTAGGAAGCTTAGCATTACTAGTCTCCTTATGAGAAGATAAATTAAAGTGTAATAAAAACAAAATTCATTTCTTGTCTTTTACTGAAAAGTCACATAGCTGTTTTCAAATCAGTCTAATTTATATAAAATTTCACCTTGAATACATGACCTTGGTTTATTACATAAACATGCTCACAGTTTTTATATGAAGCATTTATTTTTCTCTTAAAAGGATGGCACATTTAAAGTCTCAATAACTTTATCTTCTGCAAATTTTGGGGCTGTTAAATTATAGAGAAGCACTTCTAAATCTCTGTAAACCCATTAAAATAAAGCTCCATTAATTTGGAAATTGTATAATCTAATTCACTAATACCCTCCAGAGATAGCATATTTCTAATCACAAAAGGCTTTTCCCAGTTGTATACTATGATACTAAGAGAGCTTATAGCTTATAGCTTTATTTTTCTACTCTAAAAAGTCAAAATAAACATAAGCATATTAAAAAGTAGATCTTCAAAAAATGGGTGGCTGGTTTCTATGCTAGACTAGGTTGCTACAGGGTGACTTTTATGATGCTAGAGCTAACAAAGCAATTTAAACCCCTTCTTTTATGACTTCCCTGGCTGGAACAAACATGGTAAAGGGATGTTCACCACTGAGTCACACTGGCATAGCTGTGGAGGAGCCAAGGTCAAGGATGCAGCCCAAGAGGAGTTATATAAAATATCAATTCAGAAACATCCTTTCATTGGACCATGAAGGTTCACTCAGAGGCAGCACTAATCACTTTTTATTTCGTAATTCCTATGAGATTCTCATTGGTTTCCATCATTTTCTACCTATGCTGCCTTGGCTACTTTCTGAAATTTTTCTTTACTTCTAGTGTGCTATATCTCTTTACAATAAATGCTATACTAAATGCACCTAAGATAGTGATTCACAAGTGCTGGGGTTTGAATATTAAATGTCCTCCAAAGCCCATGTGTTAAAGGCTTGGTCCCCAAGTCATGGAGCTATTAGTAGGTGGTGGAAAGTTTAATAGGTAAGTCCTAGTAGGAAGTCTTCTGGTCACTGAGGGAGTATCCTCAAAGGGGATTATAGGACCCAAAGACCTTTCTTTTGCATCCTGGCCACAATGTGAATGGCTTGGCTTCACCATGTGCTCCTGCTATAATGTGCTGCCTCATTACATTCCCCCCAAATGCAGTGGAGTCAATTTATCCTGGACTGAAACTGCCCAAACTGTGAGTCTTTTTTCTTTATAAGTTGATTAATTCCAGTGTTTGTTATAGTGATAGAAAGTATACTAACATAATAAGGGATCTTTGTACGAGAAAAAAATTACAAAGCTGAAAGAGAGGATATTTCTAACATATATTTAGCTAAATTCACTAATCAGGATGCTGAAAGCAAAATGACTCTTGATCAGTCCAAGAAAATGGAAATGACTCTTGATTCAGAATTAAGACTCTAGTGTCAAATTCAAACTTTATTGTGATGTTAAAAATAGGCAGTGCTAAATTTTTCTTAAGAATGGTTGACTTCAAAAATGGGGTGGGGGAGTATTTTATTACATTAACTCCAAGCTGATTTCCCAGGTCATTTGTGGAGCTATATCTAAAAGATGAAAAACTAGCCAGGCACAGTGGCGCACACCTGTAATCCTAGCAGCTCGAGAGGCTGAGACAGGAGAATCATGAGTTCAAAGCCAGCCTCAGCAATATCGAGGCCCTAAGCAACTCAGTGAGACCCTGTCTCTAAATAAAATACCAAACAGGGCTGGGGATGTGGCTCAGTAGTCGAGTATCCCTGAGTTCACTCCCCAGTACCAAAAAAAAAAATTTAAAAAAAGGAAAAAAAAAAATAAAAGATGAAAAATTAAGAAGTCTACTGTTCAGGTTTCCTAACTAGTATGTCTTGAGAATGTATGTTAGTTCCTATCAATTCATAATATTTATTATTTAAAAATCTTCAATTATAAATGTAATGATTGTAGGAAATTGTTGCACATGTGCTTTGATCCAAGGATTTTTGCTGGTCTAAAAATAGAATTTGATTCTACACAGAATAGTTGTTATATGAAAAACAGTTTCCTATGCAAAATACAGGCACATATATATTTCTAAGACTATTCAATGAGTTGACTGGATGGTATACAGTAGAAATAGTCATTACCTTGGTTTAGCCACTGGTTGTTTCTTAGTACTCTGCTTGGCACATAGGAGGCATTCAATAAATGTTGCCAAATATGGATCTAAATTTCAGACCATGGGCAAAATTTTCAACTTCCAAATAAATGCCACTGTGAACATTTATATTATATATAACAATATGTTGATATGCAAATTAATATAAGTGGAGAAGACAAAATTGACTTATTGTTCAATGGAGTTTTACTGGTTGCTCTCCATTTTGACCTGATTTTCTTCAGAAACAATATAAATTCCAAATCTCTTTTCAAAGTTCAAAATTGTTGTGCTTCATAAATTGAGTATATGAGCATTTTTTATTCTTCTTGGTAGAAATTTTTCCAAATAATGCAAACTTTAAGGGTTTTTTTGTTTGTTTGGTACCAGGGATTGAACTCAGGGGCACTTGACCACTTAGCCACATCCCTAGCCCTATTTTTTATTTTATTTAGAGATAGAGTCTCACTGAATTGCTTAGTGCCTCATGGTTGCTGAGACTGGCTTAGAACTTGCAATTATCCTGTCTTCAGCCTCCGGAGCTACTGGGATTACAGGCGTGCGCCACAGCACCCGGCAGACTTTAAGCTTTTATAAAGCCACTGTTAAAAACAAAATAAAAGAAATTATTTAAACTAATTATATCATGTCTATTTGAGTTAAGGAAAATATGATTCTCTCATACCTCATCTAACTAAATTATTTTAAAATAACTTATACTGACAGTGTGAGAACATGAATTGTGTATTTTTCATCTATGAATACCCCTTGGCTCTCAGCAGAATACTGCTCACATACAAAATGCATAATAAACGTTTGTAGAATAGAATAATATAAAGAAAGCATCACTAACTAAAATGGTGGAAGAAAAAGAGAAATTTTGATTTTCTTCAAGATATTCTGTATTTACCTAATTATTTGTCGATTTTCTTTCAAAGCAAGGTAAACATTTTAAAAGTTTCTTATCTTATACCATTTAATATTAAGTGAGAAGTCAAAATATTGTTTCTGTGGTAAGAATGGTCTACACTAAAAATATCAGAAAAATTCTCTGGGCTTGTAGGAAGTCCTAGGGATTTCGGGCTAATTGAAGAAAAAGGATTGACTGTGGATTGGCACTGTCACACACAGACCATCCTGGTGATGTTTCCATCGGTTTGCATATGGAGGAAGTCCCTCTCAGCATGTCTAGAGGTTTCTGGCATAGGTTGTTAATCAGAAAGTGAGGAAGGTAGAGGAACTCCCATGAGAGATGGCAATCAGAGAGGAGGCTTCTGTGTCTAGGTGATATCACTCAACAGCAGAGAGTCTCTGAATTAGATAGCCCCCCAAAGGCAGCAAAGCAAAAGCTCTTAACATGAGATTTGCCTAATCCATGACTGGCAGATGTTGGTTGAGTTTTTATTGAGTATGCAAAACAGGCAGTCTCTAAATGGTTACAAATCTGCTTGTTTGGACTATTTTAAAAATAACTGGAATGTGTAAATAGTTGAGTTAAGCTCCACCGAGCTTTATTTAGCTTGTAATAAAAAAAATGATACACAGAGACTATCTTTAGCTCATTTATATAACATAGATATTCTGCCTTGTTTTAGAAGAGTCACGCCATAGGAGATGCTAGATCCAGAGGATGAGTTGGTACCCCAAATCTTAAAGGCCTTTTGTACTTAAAGTTACATGAAATCAGCTTGAAATATTTCAAGTTGTTTGTTTTATAAACTCTTGCATGTTACAGTACTTTATGGAGTGAAAAAATATTGTAACATGCCTATAATTGTCAACTAAATAATAACATGGAAGTAACAATTTAAGTTATATATTATTTGTTACAGGAAGACAGAGGAAGGGACAGAAGGAATATTATCTTTAAAAATTTAGAAATAGTGGGGCTGGGGTTGTGTCTCAGTGGTAAAGCGCTTGCCTAGCACATATGAGGCACTAGGTTCAATCTTTGGTACCACATAAAAATAAAATAAAGGTTACCGTGTATACCTACAACTAAAACAAATATTTAAAAAGATATTTATAAACAACTTTGCTAGTATTTGCTCTTCTGATTATAGACTAAATTAAGCATCAAATATTTTATGTCATTTGGATCCATTTTTATTTTTATTTAAATATATTATGTAAAAATGTTAATAACTCATTGAAGTTGCAATTTGGTAAATGATACCCTAGTGACTTAAAGAGTCAATATAGCTTCTCACAGTATCTAGTATACCCAGGGGAGTAGTTTTGCCCTGATGAAACCAATTCAATATCCTAGTTATTGTCTGCTTATATAATGAAAATCCAAGATTTTTGAGTAAAAGAGCCATTTCTAACAAATTTAATTATATAGAAATATTCATTAAATTTCAATATAATAATGTGTGTGTGTGTGTGTGTGTGTGTGTAAAAACTGTTTAATCTTTGTCCCCACTTTCCAGCACAGTGATCCTAAAACCCCTGAAATTTTCCAAGTGACAAAGGTGATGGGAGTGTCTTTTTTTCTGAGGCAACTCTTAGTGGACCCCTAAATAACTGCAATATGGGAGCTGGTTGGTGCAAAGACCCAGCCTGGTTTACAACATTGAAATTATCAGTAAAAACACCCGGGGGGGGGGGGGCTAGAGATTAAATTAATCACCAGTGACCACAATCACACCTATGTTATGAAACCTACATTAAAATTCCTAAATGACAGTGTTCAGGGAATTTCTGAGTTGGTAAACACATCCACATGCTAGAAAGTTGGCACACCCTAACACCATGCTGATAGAGGCTCCTCTAATTGGGACACTTGTGGATTTGATCCTATGTACATTCTTGTGTAACTGTTCATTTGTGTCTTTTATAATAAGCTGTAATAGTAAGTATACCATTTTCCTGAACTCTGTGAATTGTTCTAGCAAATTATGGAACTTGAGAAGGGGAATGTTGGAAACTCTCTGTCAACTTTGCAGCCAAAGCATTTTGATAATTATGACTGAAATATGAAGTGAAAGCAATCTTGTGGGACTGAGTCCTTAACTTTGAAATCTACAGTAACTCTGGGTAGTTACTTGTTAAAATTGAGGAAGGACAACAGAATAAAATACACATTATTGTTGTATGTATATATGTGACTGCATGACCAATGTGATTCTGCAACCTGTACACTCAGAAAAATGAGGAATTATACCCCATCTGATTCAAATGCATGATATGTCAAGATCATTGTACTGTCATGTGTAACTAATTAAAACAAATAAAAAACAAAATAAAATACAAAAATAAAAATATAAAACATTTTGAATTGACAAAAAATTGAATTGAATTGAAGGGCACATAGTTAGTGTCAGAAAGATGAACTAATGATGTTGAAAAAAAAATCACATATTCTCTCTCTCTCTCATCTGTACATAAGACTTAAGACACAAAAGTTAAAATTTGAGATTTAATGCTTTTAAAACGTGCACTGAAATAATCAAATCATTCTGTAGTTAAATGTTAATTTAGACCACCTACTTGAAATAGAATTGGAATAGTAACATTGGAAAGATCTTAGAAGGTTATATAAAATAATCTGCTTCACAGATGGAGGTTTTAAATTTAAAAAGATTAAGTAGTTTATTTGAATTCTTATTGCTAGAATTTTCAAAACTGAAACTGGAACTAAATAAAATACAAATCAATGTAATTTTTCACCATTCTGTTGTTTTCCATTAATACATATACATTTTATTTATTAAAATAAAAAAATTAGTTGTAAATGGACATAGCACTTTTATTTTATTTATTTATTTTTATGTAGTGCTAAGAATTGAACCCAGTGCCTCACGCATGCTAGGAAAGTGCTCTACCACTGAGCTACAATCCCAGCCCTATATTTTATTTTAGTCCACGTTTAGTAACTTGATAAACACTTAAAAATAATATAATATCCAAATTGATATCTAAGCAAAACGTCTTTTAGTGAAGATGCACACTAACTATGCACACTTTTCTCTTGTTCTTCCTAAGGCCCCATTAAATTCCAGTAAAGAAATGGAAGAAATATACAAGCCAACAACAGAGTATAAATGAAAAAATATTCCTATGGATTTTTTGCAGGGTAGGAGTCTACGGGTTAATGAAGCAATGGAGAGGGAGACAAATCCTAAAATGTGCATGGAAGATAATGTAGTTAAAAAGAGATCTGATCTCCCAGTGAAAATCTGAAATAATTTACTCCAAAAGTAAAATTTTTACCTACATGTGATAAAGTAGTAGAAAGATTGAAATTAGTAGAAATTAGTAGAAAGAAATTGAAATTAGTAGAAAGATTAAAAAATTCAAAATCCCTTCCTGCTTACTGCCTCCCCCATGGAGTGTGGAAAAATGAGTTAAGAACATGTACAGTTGTAAAAACTCCTCAGTGCTAAAAGTAGTTAATTAAAAGTGATACAAAGCATTGACTACCTCAGAAAAGGTGTGATCAACTCAGTCCATTCAATCAGTTTCACGAAGACATAGAATAAACCTGGAGAGGAGAAAAACTAAGACTAATGCTATTGAATTCTTTGGATTGAGACAGCAATTTATTTGCAATGGGATAGAATATCACCATCTAATTGAGATAATTTTTTTCATCATTTGATGCTATGAAAGTTTACTCACTCTTCATTTCATTTTCAATTTATAAGAAAAAATTATCTAATTTCTGTATTAAATATACTAGGACCAGAAATTCTTTATTTTCATATTTTAATTTGTACTGAGAGTAAGGAAAAGTAGAACTTGCACCAAGAAATACCTACTCTCTAAAAATAAAACCATGAACCAGCTAAAGTGCTTTCTTATTAAGACTAATAGCTTGTTCATCAACATTCATCTCAAGCTCTTGCCTCACTATTCCAACCAAAGAAAGCTATTATGGCATAAACTCTGAGCACCACTCTCAACCAGTTCCTCACATTTCAAGACCTATCTTTATAGCCACCCTTTATAGGATCCCAAACTGCTATGAATATCTTTTCTTGATTTAACCACTTTGAGATATTACTAACAATCTGTTAAAGTGTTTTCATTTACTGTGGTAAATCTAATAAATGTAGACTAACTTGATAAACAGGTATTTCAGGTAGTCTTTTGGAATTGACCCTTGATATAATGTTCAATCAGTCACTGAATAAATGTTTTTTATGTATTCAATATATGTTAGGTACTGCAGTGGGATTTCAAAGACCTGATAATATGACTCCCAGTCTAGCAAGAGGTGCAAAATAGTATCAATAATATCCAGACATAAGTGACTTATTAACCAAATTATATTCAGCTTTTTTTCTTCTATATTGGAACTGACACTCACTTAGAGATGTAATTTAGAACCTGGAAATAATTGGCCAGATTCAGAGGAACTTCATGAGATTGCATCATTTTGAAGCTATCAGTTTGTATTCATTATCCATTTGCTTTCTCCTAATCAGAACATAATGATACTAATTTTAGAAGAGTGGGGCATATAATTTTAGACACTTTTCTAGTCACTGAGATATATTTTTGCTGATTCATCCAGTTCAGTCTGGTATGAAATGTAGAGATGATTGGCTAAATTTGGGGTGTAGCTTAAGGCCACAGAATAGAGCATCCTCCATTGGTCCATAACTCTCATTAAGTTTCAGTCAACTGGTCAAATCTCCCTGGGTAAAGTTCACAGATAGGGCATGACTGAGTTCATGAATTTTCACTATAGTTCCAGAAATAGCCTAGCCTCCTAGGAAAACTGCAAATCAGAGCTGAAATAATAGAAGTTTTTATAACTCCAACCAAAGACATTGTCTCCCCTTTGTCAATGCCAATTTACCTAGCACTAATATGGATGACCAGACATCAGTTTTAGGCTTGAAATTATTCCTGTCATGTGTCCTAATAAATTATAAGTAGACTAAATAGCTTTTTGAAAAGTGAACTAAATGTTGCTCATAATGGTGTGATAGTTGTCTAAAGAAATTACTTCTAACCTTAAAGCATTGAAGGCCTTTGATAAAAAAATAATAATTCTCACACACACGCACACACTCACACCATTGTAAGTAAAAAAAAGGAAAAATAGGGCTGGGTTGTAGCTCAATGGTAGTATGCTTGCCTACCATGTGTGATGCACTGGGTTCTATTCTCAGCATCACACAAAAATAAAATAAAGATACACTGACAACTGAAAAAAATATTTTTAAAAAGGGAAAATATCTGGCAAAAGATGTGAGAGAGGGTTTAATGTAGGAAGAATTACTTGAAAAAAAAATTCTTTTAAAATAATTCATGTCATTCTCTGAAGATTCCTATGTAATTCTATTGGAGGAGTTAAATATTTGTTTAAATGACAACTTGGAGTTTCTTATATTTTGTAAACTGCATTTATTCATATTCATTACTTATGATCTCAATTCATTAAATTGTTATTATAAAGTATTATTTTGATTTTCTGAGTCAGGAAAATTCAAAGAATTTAAATAAGTTTCCTTAACTCACAGAGCTAGATTGGGATGGACTAATTTCTGAAACAAACTTATTCTAAATCCAAACCCAGTGTTCCTTATTCATATCAAGAAGTGGAAACTGTCTCCTGAGATAGGCATAGAAAAATAACATGATATGTAAGGGTCTAGAAGTGAATTAGAAAGATTTGGGGGCAAAAGAAAAGAGCTATTATTTACTGAAATATGTTCTGCTATCATAATAGTATAGAAGACTACTGTAATTGTCACCTTATGCAAGAGCTTATAAATATTACCTCATTTAAACATTAGCAGGAGCTGAAATGTTGAGAATTATATGTGGAGAATTCATAAGCTAAAAATGGGGCTGGGGATATAGCTCAGTGGCAGAGTACTACCCTAGTATTTTCCAAGGTACTGAGTCAATCCTCAGTACCACACACACACAAAAAAAGTTAAAAATGATGTTGATGAGTTGGATGTGGTGGTGCATACCTGTAATCCCAGAAGTTTGGGAGGCTGAGGCAGGAGGATTGTGAGTTCTAAGCCAGCCTCAGCAAAAGTGAGGCACTTAGCAACGCAGTGAGACCCTGTCTCTAAATAAAATACAAAATAGGGCTGGGGATGTGGCTCAGTGGTCGAGCATTGGTACCAAAAAAAAAAAAAAGAAAGAAAAACAACAACAACAACAAAATGATGTTGATTATTGAGTTGAAAGTAGATTAATCAAAATTTTAGAATGTATCCATAGCCTCAAAGTTTGAATTTGTTTTTAACAGAACCCTAAAATCTTAAAGTCCTGAATTATTTTTGTAATTTAGATTCTTTGGTATTAAGAAGCTATATTCTATAAGATTTTCAATCATTTGTTATGCAGGCTTAAAATCATTAGTAATCTAATGAATACTTATTGAAATCCAATTAGTAATTTAAAAAATGCTATGTCAGTTTTCAGATATTCATAATTGCATCCTTTATTATTACAATGTATTTTTTATTGCAGTTGGCATCAATCAAGAAAGGAATGAACTTTTTCATTCATCATGAGGAAAATGACATGAATTTTAATACAAATTAAATGCACATATCAATAACTTCAGTCTGTTCATGGTGTTTATTAAATGTCCTCTAAAGTTATTGTTCATTCAGTTTTGTTGAAAATTTCCTGCCAGATTTTAGATCTAGCACACTCTTCAAAAAGTGATCATCACTATATAGGGGAAAAAAAAAAATATATATATATATATATATATTACTGATTCACTCATTTATTAATTCAATAAATATATATTAAAGTTCTTTGTGCCAGTATCTTTTCTTGGTGCTAGGTTTACAGTGATAAATTACAGAATAGAATGGTACCCTTTTGGAATAGAACAAAAAATAAATATGTATGTTTATTATTTTTCAGTAAATACTATAAAGATTAATCAAGCTGTGCATAGGAATCTGGGGTGCTAGTCCTTATCTTTAACAGCTGAATGACAAATAAGATTAGACAAATGAAAACCAGACTTTATTTTGGAGCAGTTCTTGGAGGTACCCTCTGGGGAGTTTCTTGATATGGGGAGATTTTAAGGGACTCAGGAGTAAAGCTGAGGAGTTGAGATGGCAGAGATCCCTTCAGGTTGCTGAGAATAGAGACCCCTTATGAAACCTCAAGCAAATTCAGTAAAACCCCACCACAGTAAGGCATCCAAAAATTTAAGCATATAAAATGTGGTGTCATGGTATTTTCAGTTTAATAAAAAATAATGTTTTTCAAACAAACTAAACTGACAAAAGCATAAAACTAAAGAAAGTGATGTTTATACTTAACTCTGTTTTGAACAAAGAAATTCCCAAAGAACCATGTAGTTTTCACTTTCTAATCCTCCTATTCCTCTCATTCCCCAAATAAAAGTCTTTTCCAATTGCATTTAAGAGCAAGTTATGAAATAAAGACGTTTCACCTCTAAAATTGATATTGTGGTTGATATTGTGTCAGTGAGGCCAAAGTTTTTCCACTACTCCTGGCAGGTGTGTGTGGAAGGTCTGCACAAGCTGCAGACCCTGTACACCCAAGAAATATTGCAGCACTTAAAGGGGTCTGTGCCTCCAGTGTTGCATCAGACCCTGGCAGTTCACCATCAATTTCTTCTTTGTAGGTTCTTGTCTCTGTGAATTCGCAGAATGAAATCCACAGACCAGTATGAGAGAGTGTAAGAGTAGGATTGATTCAAGTGTGCATAGAACACAACTCTCACAGAGTGAGAGGGGACCCCAGGGGGGTTGCTCTCTAGGTGTACTAGTCTAGGGGTTTATATAACACTTAGGTCAACATATTAGTCCAAACTTATGCTAATCAGGGTTTGGAAAGGTACTAAAATTATTAGTCCAAAATTATGCTAATTAGAGTTTGGAAAAGTACTTATGCTATTGGTTAGCCCTGTGATTCCATTTAGGTCTGCTCCACTTCCATTTTCTCACTGCTTATGAGGAAGCAGGAGGTTGTGTTCAGCAGATCATGCATGCTTAGGGGTCCCAGCACTGCAGCACTGAGTGGAGTGGGCTCATGCAGTTGGTGGTGCCCAGGTCAGTGCACCTTGGGTCACCTGTGCACTGGCTGTGCACTGGCCCACTGTGCCGCAGGCCTGTGTTGGCATGGTGACCTTTGTGCCACTGCAGCCCACCTCCACTGTCACTTCTAGGCAAAGACCAGTGGGCTGGCTGCATGGCTTGTTGGCCTGGGACTCATCTCAGTAGTATTAAGACATGGGGCCTTTAAGAGGTGATTAGGCCATAAAGGTCTTTTCTTCATTCATTGAAATAAGGCCCTTAACCTGGAGACTGTGTGAAACTTGTATTTTAGGGCTACCTTGCTCTTTTACCCTTCTGTTTTCTGCCATATGAAGACACAAAAAGGAAGCCCTCACTAAATACCTAATGCTAACATCTTAATTTTGCACTTCCAACTCCCCAAGACATTGAGAAGTAAATTTATGTTTTTTTTTTTTCGCTAAATAAATTACCCAACCTCAGGTGTTGTTATAGCAGCACAAAACAGACTAAGACACAGGGGTTGGGTATGGCAATCAACAATCATATCCAGAAAACAGTATTGAACTTTATTCTGTATTTTAACATCTGCATTATAGTTTAAAAAAATTCTAGTTGTAGATAGACACAATACCTTTATTTTATCAATTTATTTTTTATGTGGTGCTGAGAATGGAACCCAGGGTCTCACATGTGCTAAGCAAGTGCTCTACCACTGAGCTACAACCCCAGCCCTGGATTACACTTTAATATATGATATTCTGTTTGTTTATTTTAAAGCAAAGATTACCTTCTCATGAGTCTACTCTTGCTTTCTAATATTATATTCTGAAGCAATACAGCTTTGTAAAGTCACTTATAAAGCATTTCCTTAGTCTTCTAACGTCTAGGTTAATTGTTCTCAGTTCTTTCAAAAAATTTCCAATGTCACCTGGTTTTTCATATCTCAGCTGGCTATTCTTTCTAATATGCTGTCTTAGTGTTTGTCAAGTATTTATACAAATTCATGATCCATGTACTAGTCTGAGAATTTTGTTTATGCTGATTTATTTAATTTCACAACAATCCTATGAGTAAAATCCCCATTTTGTACAAAAATTGAGGCACAAAGAGGTTAAGTAAATTGCTTAAGGCAATGCAACTAGTATAGCCAGAGCTGGGAATGAAACCAGATAGACCAGTTCCATAGTCTGTGCTTTGAGAAAATGTCTTGAGTAATGTTTTAGAAGATAAATTCTTCATTATTAAGTTATACAATCATGACCACCTAACAAGAGATACTTTGATATGTAAGACAGTATGACATATATGAACATACATTTACTTGTGCTTGGTTGCTTTTGAGAAATAGGTCTCAAAGATGCATGGCCATCAGAGAGGAATCCTTCATAACCAGTATCAACTTGTAACTTAGACCAGATGTTCTTTTTTAAAAAATCTTTATTTCATTTTTATGTGGTGCTGAGGATCGAACCTAGTGCCTCACATGTACTAAGCGAGCATTCTACCACTGAGCCACAACCCCAGCCCCCAGATGTTTTTTTTAAATATTTTCTTTTAGTTGTATATGGACACAATATCTTTATTTCATTTATTTTTTAATGTAGTGCTGAGGATGGAACCTGGTATTTCATACATGCTAGGCAAGTGTTCTACCACTGACCTACAACCTCAGCCCCAGGTTGTTCTTAAACTTGAGAAAAAATCAGAATCACCTGAAGAGCTTATTAACACAGATCCATGGGCTCCATCCACCAGAGTTTTTCATTCAGTAGGTCTGGGCTGGATACTCCAAATTGGCATGTCTATACTTCCCAGGCGATGCTGATGTGATTAAGTGTGGGAAACACACTTTGAGAAGAACTCCACAGAATATCTAGGCTTGCAGTCCTAATAAGTGTGCTTCAGATAACTGTTGCAAGCCCACCTGAATATGCCTAGACAATATGCATGTGCCAGGAATTAACCCATCCATGAAGAATTTCATACTAATATGATTGTGCAAGAAGAGAAGACAATTATATAACTTGCTTGATTCATGGGATCTTAACACTTAATGTTTGATGGCTTGTTGTCAAGGAGCAATGACCCAAATATGTGTCATGGCAAGTGGCAGATTGTGGGAAAGAATAGGTTTATTTCTCTGAGATATGCTATGAAGAAGGCACACACTGTGAAGTAGTCTTATTAATATAATATATTAATCTAATTTTAGTTTAAATTGTAACCACGAACCTATCTTTTCATGGCTGGCCTGGTTCATGGTGACTTAAACTGGGAAACACACAAATCATCCAAAATTGAGATAGTTTGGGGAATGAGTAGATCAAGAAAATGCATTACATTGACACAACACACTCCACATTAAATGATAATCAGCCTTGTTCATAAAATAAAATATTTTTTTCAATATTACTGCTACTGAATTTGGGCTGGCTATCTACCCTATATGATCTTTACCTTCTTATGCACTTTCTTAGCAGAAACACACATACTCGTTTGATTTACTAACATGTAAAGCATTAAATCTACTTAATTTTTGTAGGTGATCCTAACATTTGGGCTTATATGATGCTTTTCCAAAAGAGAAATTTTTGAGAGAAGTGTAAGTTATTCAGCATATAATTTGTCCACTGATAACATATCAATTGCAACCCTTCAAAATATTTCTCATTGTTCCCTTTCCTAAATTACTTGAGACATATCCAATTTTGTCCACCCCCTAATTGACTTCTTTCTGCAGTTTCAAAATAATCTCATGATTCAAATTTCCTAATTAGTCTGTCTCTTTTCCCATTTTTTCCACTTTTTTTTTTCCTTCTGAATAACTTTCTTTATCTTCTTTAGTGGGCATTTTTGATTGTGCCAGGGGAGCCCATTCTCTTCATGTTCTTTTGTATATATTTCCAAGAAAAGAAGATTATACCAGCAATCATCAACTTCTCTTCAGCAGGATGTCAGCACCTTTCTAAGGAATCAGAGAATTGTTTGATTGCTACTCAAGTTAAATCCTAGAAACGAAATTTGAGGTTGCCTGGGACAGAAACAATCTCCTCTCTAATTTCTCTACTACCATTAAGAAATCTACTTCTTTTATTATCAAGTAATATATACATGTGCATCAGCAAAAAGGCTTTGAAAATCTGGAAGAAAAAAGGCAATCTGGCCTCTAGTTAGTATGCTTAAAATTATCTTAGCATATTAATATAGCAACCGTACAGAAAGAAAAAGCTATAATGTCTGAATCACAAAATGGAACATGATTCCCCAAAGCTCCCTTTCCAATCTCATGCTTCATTATTTTTTTTTTAATTGTCACCAGGGCCTGGGGCTGTAGCTCAGTGGAAGAGCACTTGCCTAGCATATGTGAGGCACTGGGCTTGATCCTCAGCACCACGTGAAAATAAATAAAAAATAAAGGTGTTGTGTCCATTTACAACCAAAAAAATTTAAATAAAAAGTATCACCAGATATTTCTACAAAATATGATTTTTATATGACTTTGAAATTTATAAAATAAATCATATGATTAATATCCTTTCATGTTTGGCTTCTGTTTTAATCTGCTTTGTGCCACTGTGATATGAAGACACAAGAAGAATAACTTAAAGGGGGAAAAGTTTTTTGGCTATAGGTTTCAGAGTTTCATTCTATGATTGGTGGATTTCATAGCTCTAGTCTCGAGATGAGGCAGATTGTCATGGCAGAGGAAAGCAGCTCCGGTAATGGCAACCAAGAAGCACAGAGAGCTCCGATCACCAGAGACAAAATATTAATGCCAAAGTCATGGTACCAGTGACTTACTTCCTCCAGTTATACCCTACTTGCCTACAGTTATCACCCAGTTAATCCATATTGATGGATTTAATCTATTCACTAGATTACAATGTCCTATAATTTAATTATTTCACCTCTGAATATTCTTGCATTGTCTCACACATTAGTTTTAGTGGGATACCTCATATGTAAACCATAACAGCTACTTTCTGTCAAAATAAAGTTTGTTGAATGCAGTTTGAATTTGTTTGATTTCATTCTAATGATGTTCTAGTAAATGGATATATTAAAATGTATTTATCAATTCTATGTTTCTTCTTCTTCTTCTTCTTCTTCTTCTTCTTCTTCTTCTTCTTCTTCTTTGGTACCAACGATTGAACCCAGGGGCACTTAAACACTGAGCTATATCCCAGCCCTTTTTGTATTTTATTTAGAGACAGGGTCTCACTGAATTGCTAAATGCCTTGCTAAGTTGCTGAGGCTAGCTTTGAACTCAAGATCCTCCTCCCTCAGCCTCCAGAGTCACTAAAATTATAGGTGTACACTGTACCCAGCTTATCCATTCTACTTTTAATGCATTTTGCATTATTTCAGTCTCAGACTACTATACAGAATACAGAAATATCTTACACACATATCCTGATATTTAAGTGCATGTTTCTCTAATATATTTAGCCATAGAATTGCAGGGCCCTAGAATATATGTATCTTTAGAATATGTGAATAATGACAAACTGTTTTCTAGGCTATGTTTTAATTTGAATTGCACATATGAAAGTTTTCATTGCTCCACATTAACTCCATCTCTTGTTTTTGTTCTACCTTTAGTTGCTTTGGTTACCTATGAGAGACATAAATATCACATTATAAGTTTACAATTTTCTTAGCAACCAATAGGGTAAGGACTTTTTATATTTCCATTGGCTATTTAATTTTTTCTTTTATTATCTGCCTTTTCAAGCTGTGACCCATTTTCTTATTGTTATCTGTCTTTTCCTAATTAAGTTGTAGAAGTTCTTTATACAAATTAATTGACAGATGTGTTTTAAGTTTAATTTTCCTATTGTGTGGCTTATATTTTTTTCTTTTATGTCCTTTAATGATCACATTTCTTGATTTTAATATTGTCAAATATATCAATCCTATTTCTGAATGCTTGTTTTGATTGCCTGAGTCTTCCAGCTTGTCAGTTATAGAGTAGAATTTTGAATTCAGTTCTGATGTTGAAGTCTCTAGCCCATACTGCCTCTAGAATTTCTTTGTTGTTGTTGTTTAAATATTTATTTTTTAGTTGTAGTGAGAAACTAATGTGACTCTATTTTTAAAAATAAATAAATAACAGCAGCTTCTACCTCAAGGCCTGTCCTAAGGAAGGGGGCATGACACTTGTCCTTGGAAAAACCCAGGGAGCACTCCTAAGCACATACCCACCCTGCTGAGTTGTTTGTATGTAAATAACAAGAGAGGTCTGCTGTGCCAGGTGTCCCTGACTCAGTCAGGCTAGATGAGGACCCATAGCAACCCCCTAGCAACCTCCAATCAGCATGAGACAGGGAAAATACCTGGAATGCCAGATGACCCCCAAGTAGTTTATGGTGGTTGGTAACAAGTAGTTTAGCACGTACACCCCTTGTGGCCTAAACCAATCAGTTCAAAGGAATCCCTGTCTTGTACTAACCAATCACCCCTTCCCAACTTGTTCCTGCCTGTGAATGTGCTAATCAATGTTAAGAGTTGTTGTTTGACTTTCCTGCGGAAGGAATGATTTGCTGTGTGATGTTGTGACGCATAGACTATCCCCCCAAAACCTATAAAATCTCACTGAACAAAGGACCGGGACTCCCTCCCTGGGACCGCTGCATCAGGAACGGTTGTGAGTCCAGGCTTGAGCATGCAATAAAGACTCTTGTGTGATTGCATCGGATTCGGCTCCTGGAGGTCTATTGGGATCCCACGAATCTGGCATAACAGTAGTTGGACAAAATATATTTATTTTATTTTTATGTGGTGCTGAGGATCGAACTCAGGGCCTCACACTGCTAGGTGAGTGGTCTACCACTGAGCAAAAATCCCAGACCCTGCCTCTAGAATTTCTATCACTGACATTATCCCCACAGCAAATTATTCCCTCTATGTTTCTCTCTCTGAGGTTATAATTTTCCTTAGGTTTCTACAATTTTGCACATTCTATAAAACCACTATTATGATAAAATATTTATTTAAATATTATGCAAGTAGACTACAACTATTTTACATGAGTCCATAGTCTCATAGTTTGAATTTATTTTCAACATATCCCTAAAATCTTATAGTTCGAAGTTTTAACATTTCCAGCAGTGCTCAAAAGTCCAAATCCAAAGTCTTTTCTGTTTCAAGATGAACTCTTAGCCTGAAGCTCCTGTAAATATAAAAAAATAAATTATAGACTTCCTATATACAATGGTGAGACAGTATAATATAAACATTCCCATTCCAAAGGGAGGAATGTAGGCATAGGAAGAAGAGATGGGACCAAAGCAGGATTGAAATCTAGCAGGGCAAACATTAAATCCTGTAGCTCTATGTTTGGCATGCATGCATGGCTGCCTGTAGGGACTCTGACTGTAACAATGGTTCACTTCACCTTTTAAATATAGCTCTTGCAGCTTATTTTAAAAGGGACTTGTTTTTCTTTTCCTCTTCTTCCTCTCTCCCTCCCTAACCCAGGGTCAAGGAACAAGATAACCTTGAGTTATCAGTGCTCCACAGGAAGAAGGTATCACCAGAAGATCTAGGAATTGACTATTTCCCAAATTAGCAAGTGAATTTTAACACACCTTCAGGGCACACCTGGTATGCAGCCTTTGACTAGCTTCTTTAAAAGCCCCCTGTTCTTACTGATGGGCAGAATCACAACCTCTGGAACAGGAGTCCCCTATGTTTCTTTTTTGGTAGCAAAACAATAAAACTTCTTTTTCCTTTTTATAAAAATCTTGTTTCCCATTGACATCCTGTGCAGGCAGTGGGGATGGGGCTCCTGATGGTGGAACAGGCTGTTTGAGAAATAAAAGCTCAGAAAAATAGAATGGTGAAAAAACCAGAGAACACAGAAAGTGGTTTCAAAGTGGGGGCAGGTCTGGCAAGCTAATCAGATGGATCGAGCTTCTAGACAAAATGGAGCCAGTGCCTGCTTTATTTACATCAGGAAATATCAAAGAGATTCTATAGAATGTTCTCCAAAAAAGGATAAAGGTGGGCTGTTCAGTTCCTAACAGGTTAAGCTTTCTGGAGCTACTATGAGGAACCTTCCTAGCAGAGCAGAGGGAAAGGTCATGTGCATTGGGCTAACTATTGCCATGGGAGAGCCATGGAAAGTTTCCAATGACAGGCCAATCTCTCCCTGGCTGCCATGCCAAGAGAAGATCCTCACATTTCTTTGATGGCTTCCAGTCCTTGTTATTGGATTGGCATTGGGGACAAGGGAAAAGGACAGTGTTGTTGGTATCATGTCCTGCCACACATTACCTGGTCCCACAGACCTTCCTTTGAAATTTGGGTGAAAGTCTCCTTAACCTCACAAATCTTGCATGCTTGCAAAATCAGTATTACTTAGATGATACTAAGATCTACCATCAGCTCAAGCAGTAGCTGGGCCTGCTTGGACCATGGCTGTAACAGTCTCTGAGTACCTGGAAGGCTAAAGATAATGAAAAGAATCCTGGGAAAAAATTTCCAAGGGAGACCTGAGCAAGCAAGTCACCCTGGTGTTTTCTTCTCAAAGCAAAGTCAAGCAAGTTTACACTTTAATACTCTTGAGTCAGTGATGGGTGGAGTCTGGCCAATTTCTGAGATGTCCTTGGGGCATGTTTCCTATTCTCTCAGTTCAAAGTATTTGGCTTCTTTTTAATGATGTTAACCTCTTCTGTGACCTTGGCCCAAATTTTACACTTACTTTTCTGGCCAAACTGTGAGTTTTTTAAATCATTCCACTTTGCTTTTTTTCTCATGATGTTTCACTGTAAATCTGGTTAAAAGCAACCAGAATTATCAATGCCACAGGCTGAATGTGGTGCTGCTTTGAAATTTCCAATACTGGATTAATAAGTACATGAATATTAAATTCAACCTCACACAGTTTCAGGACATGGACAAAATGCAGACAAGTTCTTTGTGGAGCAAAGAATGGCCTCTAGTCCAGTTCACAATAGAGTCCTCATTTCCATCTGAAACCTTGTCAGCACAGCCTTTGTTCTCCATTTTCCTATCAGCATTCTGGTCTTCCAAGCTTACACCAGAAGCATCCATTAAGCTGCACTCAACAACATTACATGGCTTCTCTAACCTGCATCTCAAATCCTTTCTAAACTCCTCTTCTAAACCAGTATCAAAGACTTCTGAAAAAAGTGGTCTCAGGTATAGTCACAAGTACCTATTCTTTGTCAATTTTCTATGTTCATCAGCTTTTCATCCCTGTGACAATTTATTTTGGCTCATGGTTTCAGAGGTTTCAGTCCAGGATCATTTGGTTTCATTGATTCTTGGCCTGTGGTGAAGCAGAACATCATGATGCTATGAATATGATGGAGCAAAGATGCTAACCTCATGGCAGCTAGGAGGAAAGGACATGGAGAAAGACAAAGGGTCCAGGAACCTTTAGATGTTGATGGACCTTTATTTTATTCATTTATTTAAATGTAGTCCTGAGAATTGAACCCAGTGCCTCACACATGCTAGGCCAGTACTCTACCACTGAGCTACAATCCCAACCCCAGGGTATATTCTTCAAAGGTATTCCTCCCCTGCCTTGTAAAAAAAATATGCATTTCTGAACCTCAAAAAAAAAAAAAGGTATTCCCCCAGTAACACATCTCTTTTAACTAGGCCCCACCTCCTAATGGTTCTACCACCTCCCAACATGAGCCTTTGGGAAGCATTCAAATCCAAACTATAATACATGGTAAAAAAAAAAAAATGAGGTTAAAAATGTCCTCTACTTTCTATTCTCTATTAGAATTCACAAATAAGATTGGGTTTATTTCTTCCTTAAATGTTTTAGAGACTTCATCAATGAAGCCATTTACTTCTGGAATTTTCTTGGTGGGAAAAATTCTGATTACCAATGTTAATTTAATATTTTTTAAATTAATACAGCACGAATTGTAAGAGTAAAAGAAATTGAAGTTAAAGTGTAAACGACTGGGCATTGTAAAGTTTCTAAGCTGCAAGGCCTGAGTTAGAAATGAAGGATCAGGTATTGTTAAATTCCTCCGCTACCCCCAAAACCTGAAATTCCTGTAGCTGTTAGGACAATACCCGAACTGCCCAGTAAATATTCCCCCTGACCCTCTGGTTGTTTAATAACTTAGGACCCTGTGTAACCCGGCACGTAGGCATTCAAGGCCCAAAACCAATCAGTTTGAATGTGTACCCCGCTTAGGAGTGACCAATCACTCCCGCCCGCCCTGTTCCCACCAATGAATGTACTAATCAAGTCTAAGAATTGTTGTTTGATTTTCCCGCGGTGTATGGTGATTTGTTAAAGGAGACTATGATATGTGTAAAGTCCCCGCCCTCCCCAAAAAGTGTACTTAAGCACTGCTCAACCCCTGCCCGGGGCTCTGGGCTGCTCTCTCTCTCCTTGAGTGGGCACAGAGCCCCAGCATGCTGGATCAATAAATCCCCTTCTGCCAATTGCATGAGTGGTCTCTTGGTAGTCTCTTCCTCTGACGCTTCGCCGGTCCCTTACAAAATATAAAATAAATTAACCTGAATAAAAATTCCCAAAGTAGTCCCAACATAATTTATGAAATATGATAATTCCCCTTGAGTTAGTTTGATAACTTTGCTCTTTTAGCAGTTTGTATACTTAAATTTTAAAATGTATTGGCATAAAGTTCTTCAAATATCTCTTTTTTTAATAACATCACACTTAGCAGAATATTTCTTTTTTCATTCCCACAATTGGTTATTTGTGTTGACTTACATTTGGGATTTATTAGCCTCATTAACTTTTTAATTGTATGAATCATTTCAAAGAATCATTTCTTGCCTAATACATGCTCTCTATTAAAAGTTTGTTGTATATTTATTAATATAATGTCATTACTTCTAAATTACTTAGGCTTATCTTGCTGAATTTTTCCTACCATATTCACAAGGTTATGTAATTCATGAACTTTTAAACTTTTTAAATATATGTATCTGTAGCTCCAGTTTTCTATCTAAATATTTCTTTACAATATTTCTAAGGTTTTGACATTTTTCAGCACTTTGATAATATTCTCTTTTCTAACTTTAGTTATTGTTAAGAATTTGGCTGTGAATACTGTGAGTGCTGAATTTTTATTCTGTTTTATTTTAATACATTTGCCTTTGTAATACTGAAGTTTTACTGTAATGTGACTATGTTTAGTTTTTTCATTTATTTTTCTGGTTTAGGATTTATTTGATTTATTAAATTTATGAATTAAATTAATCTATAAATCTTCCATAAATTTCATGAATTGTGCAAAATTCTCAGACATACAATTTGTATTGCTTTGATCATGATTTCTCACCTGATCTTTTAGAACACTAGTTAAATACATATTAGATCTTCTTGTTGTATGTTCTGTCATTTACAGTCATTTTGTTACACTCTTTTTGTTCACGTTTATACATGCTAAATTCTTGCTAAATTCTGCTCAATTATTTTTTAGTTCACTCATTCCCTTCTCGACTGCTTTCAGGATACAAAGTTTTCATCCCATTTAATTTTCCTAGTAACTTAGGATGGAATATATATATATATATATATATATATATATATATATACACACACACACACACACACATATGATATATATATTTATTTATACACACACACACACACACACATATATATATATATATATATATATATATGGATTTTTTTTCATTTTAAGCTTTATGAGATTTGCCCAAATTCTCATATCTACTAAGTGAAAGAACTAGCATTAGTCAGATTCCATAAGTTAACTTTGAAAGAAACAAGAAAGATTGCTAATGCAAATAAAAACAGCAGTTTAGGTCATGACTTGACTATCTTTGTTGATGAAAATATTGCCAATGATACAACCAGCTACATCTAATATTTGATGCCAACATATCAAATGTTAGTGTTTTTAATTGCCTGGCTATTGTAAATTACATATTATCTATATGTATGTGTGCTTATAGTATATGCATATCTCTTTCTTTATGATTAGAGAAAATTACACAATTCCTTTCTAGGCCAGATGTGGGGAAATTGCCAAAGTATATCCTAAAATTATATTGGCTTTACTTTAGCTAAAAATTTCATTCACTGTTAATAAAAAAGGATAGGAACTCAGGAAAATCCAGAGTCTGATATACATATACATTTGAGGAAGAAGTAGAGGAGAAGGGATGTGGGAAGAAGAGGAGGAAAAGAACAAATTAGCAAACTAACTTATAAATATCTACTCTTTTTCTATCTTGTAAGTAAACTAGTAAATAAACATTTCACATGATATAAATTCCAAAATCAGAACAGGGAAAGAATTTATAAGTCATAACTTATCTATAGCTGACTGAATTAGGAAATATTGATGCTTTTGCACAAAGATGCAAAATAATATATAAGAAAAGCACTTCTGAGAATGTAACACATCCCCATGTTCTTTGCCTTACTGAAGCTCAACTGCAAGTCTGCATTTTCAGATCTTTCTCCTAAGCAATTTTTTAGGACCATAAAATGTTGCTATGAAACTCCTTATTAAAATAGCAATTTACCTATTCAGAGTCCAAAGCTATATTCCATATTCATTGAAATATAGAGTAAATTGTTGCTGTAATAGACAACACCTGTGAAATAGGAATATATTGTCCTTATTTTCTAATATGTAGATTAGATTAGAGTGTATAGATTACTACTTGTTTAGTGAGTGCTATTAGCTCTTAGTAGGTAATTTTACCCTTGTTCCCACCAAAATCATAAAATAAATATTATTTCTGAAGGGAACATTACTTCACAACAATTTATAATAAGGGATTATAAAATCCTATTTAAATAATGCAATTTTTGTTTCTTGTTTATAAACTGACACTGGTTAGAATAGAGTAATGCCTCAAAAAGAATTAATCATAAACAAAATGTACATTCAAAACAAAATATTAACAGAAAATTTTTGAGTTATGAATGTTGTTTTATTAAAATTTTGAACATTCCAAAGCCTGAAATAATAGGAAATTGCATAGTTTGTCTTATCAAAGGATGGATGCACCATTCAAAAACAAAGTAAAAATGAGAAAATTGCATGTTAGCAATGTTATTAAAATATTGAAAAGGATGTGTGAAGCATTGGGTTCAATCCCCATTACTGCAATAAATAGATAAGTAAAATAGTAAAAAGAAAAATCTAAACTAAATAATTATATTGCCCAGCAATAGTAATACAATAGTAAATTGATGAAAATAAATAGCATTGTGAATAATTGGAAAAGTCTGGAATTAAAATATTATAATATGAAAGTCACTCAGTATCATATCAACAATGTGTATAATATTTTAAAATTGATTTTAATATGGAATATACTTGTCTTGTTGGTATCCCTGTCTTTCCCTCCTTCCCCTCCTATCAATGAATTTGGAAACTAAATTTTCAGTGTAAATGAGCATACCTATAATCTAAAAATGTGAAATCAATTTATGAACATGTAATTAAAGATCTGTGGTAAAGAAAATGGTAGATTAGAGAAAGGAAGCACTTAACAGCAGTTCCTCAACACCAGCTTTACAAAGTGGGAAGATTGCTTCTTAGTGAGGTGAGGAATCTCATTGAATCTTAATACTATTAAAAAAAAATCCACAGAGCCTGCAGGAGGTGCATGCCTGTAATCCCAGTGACTTGGGAGGCTGAGACAGGAGGATGATGAGTTCAAAGCCAGCCTCAGCAACAGCGAAGCACTAAGCAACTCAGTAAGACCCTGTCTCTAAATGAAATTCAAAATAGGGCTGGGGATGTGGCTCAGTGGTTGAATGCCCATGAGTTTAATCCCCTGTACCAATAAACAAACAAACAAACAAATTTTTTAAAAAATCCATAGACTTGAACACAAGGAATCATACATTAGGGATGCACCAGAATAGCTCCCTGGAGTGGTAACTGAGCCCAGTGGGAAGCACAGAGAGAGATGCATGACCAGTAGATAAAGAAATTGAAAAATAAACAAAAATTGGCTTGGAGAAACCTGTGAATTACAGAGAAAGGCTGACTTTAATGGACACAGAGTTACTAGGAAAAGTAGTTCAGGGAAAATAAATCCAAAATTGTAGTGCAAGTAATACTAAATGTCAAATGCTGACCCCGTGAGGATTGGGCAGCTGTGAGCAGAAACAGAGGATCAGGAACTCATAAAAGAAGTTACCAGTAGCCAACTAGAAAATTCCCAGAGGGTGCCTGAACTAGAGAGGATTGAAACAGATGCAAAGGACCATTCAGCCTCTGGGTCCTAAGGAAGAAATCCTCCACAGTTACTGGTGTCCCACAAAAGCAGTTATTGGGAAGACATAATGGCAGCATAAGTGCATCTGCTCTCCAGGGTGGATATCTAGAATATATATATATATAAATATTCATATAACTTTACTTATACATTAATACTCTCATGGCAGTTAAGGTGATGCCTGTACAGAGTTAGTCCCTAATGCCATAAAAGTAGATTATAGTGGAGACCCCTGGAGATCCAGAAGTCCAGCAGACATGAGCTCCCCAGCAATTGGGGGCACAGACCAAATTTCTAATCATCAGAGTTCCAAAACTCACCCAAGTGCAAACCCCAACAACTGGAAATTCCACTTTAGAACTCTGTACCTACCCCCCAATAGGATTACACAATTCAGCATTCTACCCTATACTGGGATATTGGAAGCTGAGAGCTATTAGACCCAGTTAGCAGCTAGGTGAGGAACGCAAAGACAATGGACTTAACAACCCCTAGCCCTTGAACCAAGGACTACAGAGACAAAAATAAATATGAAGAATGAAAATCCATCCCTGTCAACATTTTTGCTCACTTTAGTAGAAAGAAGCCCTCTCTCATTAAGATTTTTTTTCTTAAATTGCCTTTCTTTTAATTTTTAAAATTATAACTGTTTAAATATTACTCAAATATCATTTCATCATATAGTATTATCCTTCTTTTTTGTTTTTTTTTTAAATTTTTTTTAGTTGTAAATGGACCTTCATTTTATTTATTTATATGTGGTGCTGAGAATTGAACCCAGTGCCTCACACACGCTAGGTAAGTGCTCTACTGCTGAGCTACAACCCCAGTCTTCCTCACTTTTGTTCCTTTATGAATGACTTTGTGTGTGCGTGTGTGTGTATGTGTGTGTGTGTGTGTGGTTGTGTGGTTGTGTATGCTCTCACTGCACAAATAGCTTTGAAAATTTTATATAACTTTACTTAGACATTAATACTCTCTCTTGCACTTATTATTTAGCCTTGATTAGAATTAGGGGGTGTTTGATTACACAAGGATCTGAGTGGCTTTGATCTTACACTTGTGAGTTCATGCATACCTTGGTTCTTGTCCCACCTATTTTCGCTTCTTCACTCTCTTCCTCTAGTAATTGTTGAAATTTTCTGTTCCCTCCTCCTCTCTCTTTATTCATTACTCTCAGTTAATTTTTAATTCATTCTTCTTTACAGCTGACATCTGTTACCTCTCTCCTGCCTCAAAGCCAAATGAATAAAATTAAGAATAAAAATTGCAGAATCAGTGCAATGATTGGAAAGATAAGTAAGATGGACTAATCCTTAGCTAAGCTAAGAAAAGAGAAGACTCATATCAACAAAATTATAGATGAAAACGGAGATAGCATCAAAGGCACTTCTGAAATCATGAGGATCAATAGAAACTATTTTGAAGAGTTATACTCCAACAAACTGGAAATTCTAGAAGACACTGACAAATTTCTATACACATATGACCTGCCCAAATTGAATCAGGAAGATATAGAAAACCTCAACAGTCCAATATCAAATGATGAAGTTGAAACAGTAAATAAAAGCCTTCCAACAAAGAACCCAGGACCAGAGGGATTCTCAGTGGAACTCTACCAGACCTTTAAAGAACTAACACCAGTCTTTCTCAAATTATTCCATGAGACTGAAAAGGAGGAAACATTCCCAAATACATTCTATAAAGCGAGTATGACCCTGATACTAAAACCAGGCAAAAATGCATCAAGGAAAGAAAACTATAGATCAATATCTGTGATAAACATAGATGCAAAAATCTTTAATAAAATATTAGCATTCAAAAAAACACATCAAAAAGATAACACACCAAGATCAAGGGATGTAAGGTTTGTTAACATGTGCAAATCAATAAATGCAATTCACCACTTAAGCAGAATTAAGGACAAATATCACATGATCATCTCAATCAGTGCAGAAAAGGCCTTTGATAAAATTCATCACCCATTCACGTTAAAACTTCTGGAAAAGCTAGGGCTTGAGGGAACTTACCTCAACATTGTAAAGCCCATTTATGACAAACCCAAAGCAAACATCATAGTACATGGAGAAAAACTAAAAGCATTTGTTCTAAAAGTAGGAACAAGAAAAGGATGTCCACTCTCACCACTCTTGTTCAATATAGCTAGAGCACTGGGAGTGGTGGCTCATGCATATAATCCCAGCAGCTCAGGAGGCTGAGGCAGGAGGATTACACATTCAAGGTCAGCCTCAGCAACAGGGAGGTACTAAGCAACTCAGTGAGACTCTGTCTCTAAATAAAATATAAAATAGGGCTGGGGATGTTGCCCAGTGGACAAGTGCCCCCAGGTTCAATCCCCAGTACCAAAAAAAAAAAAAATTAATGGATCAGTCAAGAAAAAAAAATGCAACCAATACAAATAGAAAAAGAAAAACTCAAGATATTTCAGTTTGCTGATAATATGATCCTATGTCTAGAAGACCCCCAAAAGAACTCTATCAGAAGACTTCTAGAGCTTAAGGATCAATACCCATAAATCTATATCAATTTCCTATACTTCAACTGTGATTCAGCTGAGGAAGAAATCAGGAAAACCATTTAATTCACAATAAACCCACACACAAAAAAATTCTTGAGAATTAATCCACCCAAGGAGGGAAAAGATCTCTACAAGGAAACTTATAGAACAGTGAAAAAATGAAATTGAAGAAGAACTTAGAAGATGAAAAGAGCATTTTTTTGTATAGGAAGAATTAATTTTGTCAAAATCCCATACTACCAAAAGAAATATGGAGATTAAATGCAATCCTCATAAAAATACAAATGACAAGCAGGGTGTGGTGGAGCCCGATTGTAATCCCACAGTTTGGGGGCCTGAAGTAGGAGGATAGTAAGTTCAAAACCAGTCTCACAACTTATTGAGGCCCTAGGCAACATAATGAGATCCTGTCTGAAAATAATTTTTTATTTTAAAGGGCTGAGGATGCAATTCTATGTTTAAGTGTACCTGGGTTCAACACCTGGTAAAACAAACAATAAAAAAATACACCAGTGACAGTCTTCACAGAATTAGAATAAACAATCCTTAAATTCATTTTGTATAAGAGACCGAGAATAGTCAAAATAATACTAAGCAAAAAAAGAAAAGCAGAAGGAATCATAACACCTGATGTGAAATTATTCTATAGAGCTGTAGTAACAAAAATAGCATGGTATTGGCATCAAAAGAGACATGAAGAATAAGGGAACAGAATAGAAGACATAAAGAAAAACACATATACTTATAGCCAGCCATCTGATACTGACAAAGGTGCCAAAAATATATTTTTAAGAAAAGATGGTCTTTCTAACAAATGCTACTGGGAAAACTAATGATTTTAGTCTTCTATGTTCTAAAGTTCACTTAGCAGGGCTAAGGCTGTATTTCAGAGGCAGAGAGCTTGCCTAGCACATGTGAGACAATGGGTTCAATCCTCAGCACAATATAAACATAAATAAAATAAAGGCATCCTATCCATCTAGAACTACAAAAAAATTTTAAAAAATAGTTCATTTGGGATAAACAGTTTTTGAAAAATACAGTTGGAAATGATCCCTGTACTCCATTTGAAAACAACATATTAGAGCAGAAATATGCATTAGTGTAACCAGAAAATGAAACAATTTTTTTTTCTGTTTCCCCCAGGACTGTGCACATGCGGAAAGACTGAAGGAGGAAAAACTATTTAAGGGAAAATAGAGTATGCCTTGTTACCAAAACATTCAACTGTCTGAATATCTAAGTGTGTAGATATTTTCCATTTAAGAACTGGACCCAGTTATACTCCATGGTAATACTTTGACTGTTGTGACTTGTTGGGGCTTCATGCCTGGGTTTTACATAAAGAAAAGCTTTAGTTTTAAACTCCTTGGAGATATCTAAGTGAATTTAAAAATGAACATTTTGAAGAGCAAAAAAAAAAATGTAGCTGTATAAACCTTTTAAAAAGAGATAAAGAAAAGGAGAATGTGAGAGTAAGATTCATTTAGGAAGCAGCATCTGGATAAAAGTTTGTATGGCAAATTCCATAGGCTTTTAAAAATTCATTTAAAAATTTCCCAATATGAATTCTGGGGAGTTCTCTCTTCTTTCTATGTATCATTATTCTTCAAGTCTAGACCAATGCATCCAAGTTAGTTTGAATCAATAGTAGAATGCAGGTAATGAATCTTTCACAAATATGTTCTAAAACTAATCATTGTTTTGAGCAATTTGGTTCATGTTTCATTTCTAAATGATGTGTATGAGGAGGTACATCCAAAGTAGAACCTAAAACTGCTGTTGTTCTCTGATTCAGAATTTATTTTGATTGCATTCTGTTCAATTTTAATGTCCTGCAGCTGTGTGAATACAAGGGCTGGCTTCTCCTTTCTCAAAAAAAAACCCAAACTACATGGTAGAATATAATTTCCTTTAGTTTTACTTGGAACCACCAAGTAAGAATATAAAATTATAACATTTAGTCCCAACTTCCCTCTACTCTTTAAGTTCTATAGGAACAATAAATTCACCAGAGGAATAGTACCAAAAATTGTGACTCTCAAAAGGTGGATTACTGATGTTACTGTGGCAACCATTTTATAAAGGAAAACACTGCAATACAATTTAACCTGAAAGAAGATACTTGAGGCACTAAAGTATATTGATTACTTTGGAGCTGTTATAATTTATCTACCACTTCTGGAGTATTTCTTGTGATTGTGAAGTCACATCTAAGAAAAGAGTGGCAACCCTAGATATACATTAAGGCTAAACATCCAGCAGTTTAGGTAGTATACAGGTTTTAGAGAAAAGCTTATAAAATTAAGTCTGCATTTTAAAATTGTATTTAATGTACTAGTTTGAATTTTGGTATACATTTATATTAACTAAATCTTTTTGCATTATATTCTTTCTAGCTTTCTTTCATTGTCTCAAAAATCCATTTCTATATTAAGCATTTCTATTTTTTTTTTCTGTTTAGCCTTCTTTTCCAGGTGGGAAAATCATTTCTAAAAGGATTGCATATCTGAGGTAACAGGCTGGCCAAGAATGATCCCTGAGCTAGAGGCATTTTCTTTCTTCTGTATGGTTAGATGTATTACCTTAGGTAAATTTAACATAAGGTTTAGTTAGAAATGTTAGGACTATTTTAGAAACACTTTTTTTCCCCTCACTAAACAGGGTCTAAACTATAAGAGCTTTGTTTGATTTCTTAACCATGAAAGCTTGATGTAGTTAGTTATAGGAGTTGTACAGTAGCCCAACAGTAACCCCAAGCATGGTGACTTTTAAATACTTCCAGTTTACTACATGCACCATATTCACTGAATCTTTAGATATATCACTTTGCAGTCACTTATGGCTGCTGCAATTCTAGGTATCATATTCGTATAATAGCATTCCAAGCAGAGAGTAAGGGATAAGGGTAATGGCCTGCTGTGAGTCTGTTTTGTTATCCAGAAAGACAAAAATCTATTTTAGAAGGCTCATAGAAATACCGTCTTGCATTTTGTTATCCAAAATTTTATCACATGACCACTCCTAGCTCCAAGAGAAAATGGAAATTTACTATATATCATTCTTTGGGCCTGGGCATAAAAAGTATGAGGATTTTATCAGAAAGGAATAAAGGGTGAGTTTGTTAGGTAGAGAACTTTAAAAAAATAGCTTAGGTAGAAATGCTTTTAATTAAAAATAGAATTTAAAATTAATTTTTAAATGATCTAATATTTCATAATGTGTCTACTTATCTTTAGAAATAATAATTTAAATAAAATTTGTAATATAAAAGAACATATAGTATAAAATAATACACACATATATTTTTATAGCTATATTACAATAAAACAAATATGATAAATATAATAATTTATATATAATAATTTGGACAGAATGTGAGTAAAAACTTTTACCCATATTCACATGGAAGTATAAGAAATTATATTCATCAAATTCTTAGGTATTTATTTATGAATAGTTGAATTGGTGACAATATTTTGGTTTTCTCTTCATCTGATGCTTGAATCATATTTGACTGTGTATCAATAGTATAGTATTAATAAAACAATTATTATTTTATATAGTTTCAAAAACAATTATAATGAAAATAAAGATGTTTTCAATGACAGTATTGTCAAGCAATTTCAAGGCCCATCTCAGGAACTTAGCAAGAATCTGTCTTAAAAAAAATGGTAGGGTATGTAGTTCAGTGAAAAAGTCCCCTTAGGTTCAATGCACAGTATGAAAGGAAAAAAAAAAAAAAGATTTCAGACATATTACTCAGAGTAACAGGAATGAGTTAAAAGGAATAGGAAAAGGGAAAAGGGGGATACTCTCAAGACAGAGAGTGGGTCCTCTCAGAGAGGAGAGAGACAGTATGTACCTTCCGCCCTCCAGTTTTATTGGTGATAGTGGTGGGGTCCCTGGGAAGTTTTCAGAGTCCTGCCCAGGTTGTTAGGGTCTGTAAACAAGTCAAGATGGCACCTGGCACTTTGCCAAGAGGAGTGGTTTGAGAAGTAACGCCAGCGAGCCATTAAGATGATAGAGATTCCTTAATGACTGACTGCTATGTCTAGATTATGTCAGTTAAGTTAAGCTGTGTGTAATTATTAAGATGATGAGGATTCCTTAATGACCAATTGATGTATCTGGATGTTAATTGAAACAAGCTGTGTATAACCAGTTAAGTGTATATATACCTCTACTGTCCGACAATAAAGCAGCTCCTACTCCTGCTTATCAATCTTCACAAGTTGCTTGTCACCCCGCCCCCATTAGTTTGCTGCAGCCAGACTGCGGCACAGATCTATCTCTTGACTTTTCATTGAGAGCAGAATTGCATCAAACTTCTAAGTCCTCACTATATATGGTCAAGTTCCAAGGCAACTCTGGATCACTTTGGCCCATGATTAGGGGGAATTATCCTTATCTTCCTGAGTTCTGGTCTGTGTAAGGGTCAGAAAAGTTACTCCCACCCCCCACCTTCAGAGTAACATATTCTTTTTATTGGTATTTCAGGCCTGTATTTCTCCTGCATGAAACAGGTTATTTCCTAAGGAATATAACATATCCTGTTGATTTCAGCCAGGCAAGGCTGCAGGTCAACTGCTTTATAAAAGAAAACATGAGGGTATTAGTAGAATGGGCACAGTTTATAGGATTATTCCCTTAATCTCATGTTTATAACCTTTATGGACAGTTTGCACCGGAGAGTTTCTTAAAACATTTAATCTGCACCAGTAATTGATCAAGATGTTCCTGCTAATTAAAGATGCTGCCTACCTTCACAAATGGTGAGACAGTAAAAAATTGCCAGCACCCAACATCTGATTTTATGTAATTTCTGCTCCCTCTTTCATTTCCCCCCAAAACAGATGGAGGAAGAGGGAGGATTAATAATTACCAAGCATAATTACCATTTGTGTCATCACTGAGGATTTAAAATAAGAGTACTATAAACAAAAAGTTAGGAAACATTCATTAAATTAAATTACAATCGAACCAGTTACTCTACTCTAATGGCTATAAAACTGTGGTTCCTAGAATAGTAATATCAGCATTACCTGGAAATTTGTTAAGAATGCAATTTTGGGGGCCCCACTCAGGTCTATTGAGTCAGCAACTTGTGTGGCCAGAGAGCAGCCATCTGTATACTAAGAAGCCCTCTAGGTGATTCTGTTTATGCCTCATGTGTGAGAACCACTGTTTTAGTCTTTTAGCCAACTCAATTTCCCCAAGCCTTGTCTTATTTATTTTTCATTTCTCCTCAACTTCTGTTTTTCTCTAATTCAAGACTTCAGAGGTAGTATTAGTTGTCCTCATAATAATACTTATCACTAAGCCTCCAATTTTACCTCTATTATTATGATGTATGTCAGTCATCCAGAAAAGAAGAGACTCCCTCAGCATAAATATTGTAGTACAGATCTCTAAATGCCCAAGTTCTATCTTGCCCTTTAAAGGGCCAACATATATATATGAAAAAATGTTCAGCATCCATAGCAATCAGGGAAATGCAAATCAAAACTTCACTGAGATTTCATCTCACTTTATTTAGAATGGTGATCATCAGTGATACAAATAAATGCTGGTGAGAATGGAATAAAACTGACCAAATTGTGGTATGTACATATATGAATATACCACCTTATGCTTATCAATAAAGCACCAATTAAAACAGAACATCAGTAGAGAAGGGGAAGGGAGGAGAGGGAAAGAGAAGTACTGGGAACTGAAATGGAGCAAATTATATTCCATGCATGCATTATCATGTCAAAAAGCACCTCACTATTATGTATAACTGGAGTGCACTAATGAAAACTATAAAAAAATAAAGTAACATGATTCTGAAGGTAATTTTTATTTGTTTCTTCAGCCCTTTTGTTTACCACTGTTCTTTCTCCTAAAAAGAGAAAAAGGGAAGGAAGCAGGGGAAGGGGAAATTTAAAACCCAAGAAAAATTGATGTTATTCATAAATGAGAACACCTATGATTACTTACTTAGAATATTATTTAATTATTAGTAATGAGGAAACCTAATTGAGCTATTTGAAAGTGATTTGAATTTGAAACAGATATTTGCAATTTGTTCAACTTGAACTTTGAGGTCACTAGATTCAACTGTATTCTCACATTGTTTTTAATGAAGCAATAGTGATAGTTACTTTTGCATCCATTTATGTTTTTAGTTTGCTAATATTACCTTTTTTTCCCTCTTCATTCTCACATATATTTTTTTCTATGAAACCTTGAAAAAAGTAGGAAAGGTATACCTTTTCATCTAAGTGGAAACTCAATTTATAGAATTTCATTCTCTATACTTATTTAATACAAAAGTTGCTCACTATTTCCCCCAGAGATGTATACATCTTTCAGTTAAATTAATTTCATATTTTCTCTGTAAGACTTTTATCATCAGCAAACAAACTATGCAGATTTTCCAGGTATTAAACTATTCACATTTTAAATTCTTATTTTTAGGACTTCAAGTTTATTGAAAAATTTATTTGTGTTAAAAAGTGACTCCAGCTGGGTGTGGTGGCACATGCCTGTGATCCCAGGAGCTTGGGAGGCTGAGGCAGGAGGATCACAAGTTCAAAGCCAGCCTCAACAATTTACCAATGCCCTAATAAACTCAGTGAGACCCTGTATCAAACAATAAAAAGGGCTGGACATATGGTTAAGTACCCCTGGGTTCAATTTCTGGTACCAAACAACAACAACAACAACAAAAAAAAAAACCCAAAAAGTAACTCCAAGTATATGTCAAAGTTAATGTTTAGAGACCTGTAACTTTGAAAAGAAGTAAACCTGAACTAAATATCTTGTTAAGAAACAAAATACTTGTTATTTTATACTTTAAAAGAATCTAAGTATATTAACTATCTATTAACTGTGTAACAAATCACTGCAAAATGCAATGGCTAAATCAGCAAAATTTAATGGTGGGGTATGTAGCTCAAAGGTAGAGCAACTGAATAGCACACCCAAGGCCCTGGATTTGATTCCTAGCAAAACAAACAAAGCAAAACAAAAAGAAATTAAAAAAAACTTATAATCATAGTTTTTGTGGGTCAGGGATGTGGGAGGAGCTTAGTTTATTGTCTCTATCTCAATTTCTATAATAAGGCTGCAAGTCAGCTTTTTACTTTTTGATTGGGACTGTTGTCTCTCATTTGAAATGTTCAATGATGGGGATGGGACATTGGGTAAACCTCTCCACAGGACTTCCTCAAATATGGTAGCTGCTTCCTGCAGGGTGTGTAATGCAAGAGAGAGTTAGAATAGGCAAGATAAAAGCCACCATCTTTTTATAACCTAATCCCATAAATTGAAATGGATAGAAATTTAGGGAAACAGAGAAAGAAAGATAAAGGGAGCCTCAAAAGAGAAGTGCCCCAGAGCCACTGGAATGAAGGGAATATCCGTGAACAATTGAATGCAAAACAAGTAAAGACCCTGTGAGACACAAGCCACCATAGAGACAAAGGGCAAATGCACTTCTGGGCCTTAACTCATAGCCTGAGAGCCATTAAAAGATAGTGTTTAAGTCTTTTATTTTCTCTGTTATCCCACCTTAATTCATAATTTGTTAGGTATTAAAAACTTGGTACATGCTTGGCTTATTACCCTTAAACAAATTTGCCAGCTTCAAAGACTAGGTACATCATTAGGCACAGGATATACTTGCCATGACTCTCCAAGAATAATCAACATAAAGGGAAAAAAATTATTGAGGAGCCAGCAAAATGGCAAATTCCCAATGTCCTTAACTTTTCACTTGCCATGATTTGTGTTCTCTTCCATTTCCTACGGATGTGTTCTTTGAACAGCTATGGCAACTAATCCTTATCACAAGGCTGAGATGTTTTTACAGAATGTGGCCCAATATAAAAAAAAACAAAAAAAAAAAAACAAAAAAAAAACAACTAACATTTGTAACATTTGACTCCAGGATCATTCACTAACCAAGCCTTCCTCAGAGTTAAAAACACATCTTTAAAATATACCTAAAGAAAGTTAACATTCCTAAACCTACCTCTCCCTTACAAACAGTCCTTGAAAAATACTTAACTCTTGTGGGGCTGGGGTTGTGGCTCAGTGGTAGAGTGTTCTCCTAGTGTGTGTGAGAGCCTGAGTTTGATCCTCAGCACCACATAAAAATAAATAAAGAAAATAAAGGTGTTGTGTCCAGCTACAACTAAGAAAATAAATATAAAACAAAAAAATCCATGAACAAAACTAACTCTTCCTCTTTGTTTGAAGAACCAGTCTGACAATCTGGTCAGTATTACTCCCTTCTCTTAGGCAAAGCCCAAATAAAAGCCATGCTTGTATGCTCTCTAGTCTGACTTGTTTTCATTTCTACTGTCACCAATTCAAATTTCCAGTATCTGCTGTCATTTGGGTCTGCATCCCTGGTCCATGTCCTTGACTGAAAAAAGTAACATGGTACAAGGGCAATGTGTAAGCACAGGAAAATTGGTGCAAAATTGCATAACTGTGTCTTGACTCCACCTCTATTTCAGTCTCTAGCTGCTGACCCTCTATAAATATTAGAACCCCAGACCAAGGAGAAGCTTGTCACTCTTGAGATAACCCACATTCTCCCTGAACTTGTCTCTGCTTTCCTGAAGTAAATCTGTGCTCTCCCTGAAACATCCATAAATTCATTCTTGCAATTTGTCAAGAACCCCATTCATCCTGAGTAGAGGTCACCCTCTCTGGGAACTCCTTAAAACTCCTCTGCCATGGTCTACTTATTAGAAATGAGTAGATAAGTCTAGTCCATTCTCAAGGTAAGAGGATTACAAAAGAGTGTAATACCAAGACGCAGGGATCATTAGAAGCTGCCCACCATATCAAGCATATATACACAAATTAATGTCTTTTTACTCTTTTGATTCACAAAAGTCTATGGTGAACCAGAAATAGCATTTGTTTTTTAAAACCAAATTTGCATTTTGGGGGATGATTATTTATATAATTTTATATCATTTAGCTTAATTAAGAAAAAGGTGCTGCAAAATTCCTGATGCTGTTAGTCCAAGGACTAAACCTGGAATGGCAATGGCTATTAAATCAACTGCTTGCAAAGCTTCAAGGAGTCAGGGAAGAAATGGAAATAAAAAACACTCCAATATGTTTCTTCTCCTTTCTCTCTCACCTCTTAAAATTACCTCCGTCTAAACATGATCAAAAGCCAAGGACAAGGTCATGCAATCTATGAAAAAAAATCTTTCTGGGGCCAAAAGCAGAGCAAAAGGAGTCACAGAATATACAAGGCCTTCTGCAGTTTCCTAACATGTATGCATGTTCAGTAATCAGCTAAATACTAGAGAAGTCCCCTCTATGGATCTCCAGGGTCTGGCTCTATTCATCTCTCTGTTCTCCAATAATCTGTCCTGTATACTTCAGCTATTTTTGGTTTCTCCAGACTCTAATCTTGGCCTCTATAACACAGGGATTTTACTGAGATCCACCTAGGCCTCCCTCCCTATAGTACTTTGGCTCATTTTTCACTCTTTTGGTTCTTTTGAGATTTTCTTTCCTCTTTCTTTTTTTTTTTATTTAACATTTCCTAAATATTGCTTGATTTTGAGATATATGAGGGATGATGGCAAATCAACCCTTGTTACTTCTTCTTGGTCAGAGGCAGAAATTCCTCACATTGATTATTGTTAATGATTTAACATTTAATCAGGAGAACTCTTGGTTACAGAATCATATTTTTTGATATTCAGATAGAGTCTAATGGTATATCTCTTAAGGAGGATGTGCATGCATGGTGGGGGCTAGGAGTTGGAAAAAAGTTGTCTTTTGAACTTTAAAAGGCAAATTATATTAGTATTTTATCTTTATTATGTAAAGCCAGCAGTGGCAGAAATATATCTGTATTGTACTCACAAATTCCTATATTCCCATTCCAGTTTCACTTCCTTAGTAATTTAGCAAATTAACTCCTGCCTAAGGATATTTTATGACACATCATGTCCCAAGTTAAGAATTCAAGATATAATTATAAATAAAATAAGTCAAGAAAAAGTCATTTAGATGTAATGTGACTGAATCCAATGAGTCCACTTCTTGGCAAGTGCAAAGCTGATAAGCACAACCAAGAGATAAAGGCGTGGAGAGGTTTATTAACAGCGCATAAGGAGAGTACTGGAGTTAAATTGAAAAGCTGTGTTCTCCTTAAATAAAGAAAGCAAGGGCTTTTATGGGGGAAACTTAGACATATTCATATAGGAAAGGCATCCTGCCATGTAGAGGTAAGAACATTCCTGAGCATGCTCAGCTCAGGGTCAAAATTAAATGTTCAAAATAAAAGATGGTGGGTATAAGTGTCTCTAAGCAGAGAATTTAGCTATAATGAACAAACTCTTTTCTCCAGCTCACCTAAAAAGAATAAGACAAAGTGATGTGGCAATTTGGGCTGGTTCCTTGTGAGTTTCTCTATATAGCCTTACCTGAAATTAAAAAAAAAAAAAGGTCAAAATAAGAGCAAAACTAATTCAAGTAGTGTAAACTAAATTTCATGCTTTATAATAGTGAGAATAGTGGTTGCCTTTTGTGGAGTAAAAATATGGTGGAAATATGTAATAGGGACTTAGAGGCCACTTTGGCTAAAAAACACTGATTCTATACTTGGGCCTATGGATGCTTGATGGGTAATTAAAAGCAGGATAAAAGCTTAACATCTCTACCTTCTTTTTGCATCTGACTTCTTTCTAAAACTTGTGTCAAATTCCTGCTCAACTCTGCACATAATGTATTTTCATCATTCTAGAAGTGTTTATCTAAAACTGATAAACTTCCCCCTCCAAGGATGAAAGGACTGAGATAAGAGTACAGCAGTTTCAAGATTTGGAAGAATATCACAATCAACATATTGTCAGCTGCCACCTTTTTACAGTGTTCTGTTCCAGACCTCCAGAGCAGCACTAGAAGTCTCTAGTCATTACCCTTAATGGGAAAGAACTAATTCCATGTTGCTTTCTGATTTGTTCTTTCTTTGAGTCATTGTTTCCTGCAGTTTGAATTACAGGAACAATATGTCTGATCTAACAATAATCCCATGATGAGTCAAAACTATCTCACAGGCTATAGCAACTTTCTTATCACTGCACATAAGGTTCTACATGACTGTCCCCGAGATAATGATCAGCCAAACCACAATTTGGCCAACACAGGTTGAGTATGCATACTTTTTGCCCCCTTACCTATATAATCTTGTTACCCTACCTTTACAGGGATGAAGATACTGGTCCTCATTGTCTTCCCAGTACAGCTATACTGAATAAACTCATTTTCTACTTCATCTTTACCTTTTGTATGTATGTGGTACTGGAGATTGAACTCAGGGGCACTCTATCACTGAGTTACATCCCCAGCCATTTATCTATCTATTTATTTATGAAATAGGGCTTGCTAAGTTGTAGAGGTTAGCCTTGAACTTGTAATCTTCCTGCCTTAGCCTACTTTGTTACCAGGATTGGAGGCATACACCACCACACCCAGCTCACCATTACTTTTTCCATTTGATTTTCAAGGTGAGTGGCCAGATCTGGTGTGTTGAGACTACCTGACTTCAGAGACCACTCTGGCCTAGGACTTTGGTAACAAACATTTTTAATTTTGATTTTGGTCGTGAATTCATGTGTATAATAACACATAAGAAAAATCCATCAGTCTTTACACTTATGATTTGTATATTGAGTGGACATATCATTTCTACTAAAATAATTTTAAAAATTATTTTAATCCAACATACTTATAACAGATGGGACAGAAATTTACCTCTGATATTCTCTACAAGTAATAAACAAGAGAAGGACTTCCATTTAATTACACAAATCACAGCATAAGGAAAACCTATAATAATTACTGTAACCTAGTTCTTCAAAATGTTTAAAAGTCTATAAAACAATTGCATAGAAATATCTCCTTTGAGTATCTGTATTCAGAGTATGAATTTACTCAATTTATATTGAATAATATAAATATTATATAAAGTTAATTAACTAAACTTAGTTAATAATAATTTTAGCTAATGTTTTTTCTTCTACCCTTCATAAGCACATAATGTCGTAATTCATTTGCAGGAAATAAAGGATAATAGTCATCCTGGGGGCAAACAGGAAATGATTCATTCAGCCATTGTGGAATGAACTGAACAATCCTTTAAAAATTCCTTTCCCCTTTCAGAAAGCAATACCTTGAGTCACGGGGGTCATGAACAGCTGTGTAAGGCTTCTTTTGATTTCCTCTGATATTACATACTGTGTTGCACATTCATGAAGCTTCCCTTATCATTTGTAATCTAACAAGAACTGTAAAGTGTTGTTTAGAAATCAGAAATGTCTCTGCCTCTATAAAATCACCTATCCACAAAGGCAGAACAAATGGCTTGAAAATTGAAAAGTACACTTGGAATAGTCTGGCTCAGGGGAGTTAGGGAGCTATAAGAAAGTTTGGGCTTTGGGATAAATGTAAAGTTTTGTGTGTTTGTCAGCATTCAAAACACAATCCACAAAGCAACACTAATATGGCACCAAGAAAAACTGATGTCAAAACTGTTCCTTATTCACTCATTTTCTCCTCAAGATTAACATGATAAAGTTAATTTGATTTGTGTTTGTTTTTTGATTTTTAAAGTTTTTTCTTTCATCTTTTTAGATATTCATGATAGTGGAGTATATTTTGACATATAATATATACATGGAGTATAACTTATTCTAATTAAGATCCCATTCTTGTGATTGTATATAATGTGGAGTTTCACCGGTGGTATATTCATATATGAACATAGCAAAGTTACATCTGATTCATTCTACTGTCTTCCCTATTCCCATGCCCCGCCCCTTTCCTTAATTCTCCCTTAGTCTAATCCAATGAACATCTATTATTCCCCCACCCTTGTTGTGTGTTAGCATCCACATATCAGAGAGAACATTCGGCCTTTGATTTGGGGGGATTGGCTTATTTCACTTAGCATGATGGTTTCCAGATGGATCCATTTACCAGCAAATGCCATAATTTCATCTCATTTATGGCTGAGTAATATTCCACTGGGTACATATACCACATTTTCTTTATCCATTCATCTGTTGTATGGCACCTAGGTTGGTTCCATAGCTTAGTTATTGTGAATTGAGCTTCTATAAACATTGATGTGGCTGTATCACTCTAGTATGCTGATTTAAAAAAAAAAATTAATTATAGATGGACACAATACCTTTATTTTATTTATTTATTTTTATGTGGTGCTGAGGATCAAATCTAGTGCCTCACACATGCTAGGCAAGTGCTCTAACACTGAGCTACAACCACAGCCCTAGTATGCTGATTTTAAGTCCTTTTGGTATATACTGAGGAGTGGGAATTGGGTCAAATGGTGATTCTATTCCAAGTTTTCTGAGGAATCACCATACTGCTTTCCTGAATGGTTGCACCGATTTGTAGTCCCACCAACAATGTATGAGTGTTCCCTTTTCCCCACATCCTTGCCAACATTTATTGTTCCTTGTATTCTTAATAATTGCCATTCTGACTGGAGAGAAATGGAATCTCAGTATAGTTTTAATTTGCATTTCTCTTAATTGCTAGAGATGTTGAACATTTTTTCGTATATTTGTTGACCAATCAGATTTTTTCTTCTTTGAAGTGCCTGTTCAGTTCCTTTGCTCATTTATTAATTGGATAATTTTGGTTTTGGTGTTAAGTGTTTTAAGTTTTTTATATATCCTACAGATTAATGCTCTATCTGAGGTATAGGTGGCAAAGATTTTCTCCTATTCTGTAGGCTCTCTCTTCACATTCTTGATTGTTTCCTTTACTCTGAAGAAACTTTTGGGATTGATAACATCCCATTTATTGACTCTTGATTTTACTTGTAACACTTTAGGAGTCTTGTTGAAGAAGTTGGTTCCTAAGTTCACATGATGGAGAGTTGGGCCTACGTTTTTTTTCTAGTAGGCGTAGGGTCTCTACTCTAATGCCTAGGTCCTTGATCCACTTTGAGTTTAGTTTTGTGTCAGGTGGGAGACAGGGATTCAATTTTATTCTGCTACATATGTAATTCCAGTTTTCCCAGCACCATTTATTAAAGAGGCTATCTTTTTTCCAATGTATGTTTATGGTGCCTTTGTCTAGTATGAGATAACTGTATTTATGTGGGTTTATCTCTGTGTCTTCTATTCTGTTCCACTGGTTTTAATGTATGTTTTGGTGTCAATACCATGGCAGTTTTGTTACTATAGGTCTGTAGTATAATTTAAGGTCTGGTATTGTTATGCCTCTTGCTTCACTTATTTGTTTGTTTACTGGGGATTGAACTCAGAGGCACTTGACCATTGAGCCACATCCCTAGCCCTATTATGTATTTTATTTAGAGACAGGGTCTCACTGAGTTGCTTAATGCCTGGCTTTTGCTGAGACTGGCTTTGAACTTGCAATCTTCCTACCTCAGCCTCCTGAGCCGCTGGAATTACAGGCATGCAGCATCATGCCCAGCTTCTTGCTTCACTTTTCTTGCTAATGTTTGCTTTGGTTATTCTGGGCCTTTTATTTTTTCAAATAAGTTTCATGGCTGATTTTTATATTTCTATAGAGAATACTATTGGAATTTTAATAGGAATTGCATTAAATCTGTATAGTGCTTTTGGTAGTGTAGTCATTTTGACAAAATTTATTCTGCCTATCCAAGAACATGGGAGATCTTTCCATCTTCTAAGGTCTTCATTAATTTCTTTCTTTAGTGTTCTGTAGTTTTCATTGTATAGGTATTTCACCTCTTTTGCTAGATTGATTTAGTTTGTTTTAAAATATTCCATTTAACTAGTTTTGGACAATATGTGGATTAGCAAGGAGCCAATTGTGTATTGGTAAATATGGTGGGATTGAATAGGAAGAAGTAAGTGAAAATCAGAAAAATCTGGCATTTTTCCTTTTCCTAAGCTAATTTTGCTCTTTTTTGACTTCCTGAACTGATGTTTCATGAATTTAGAGTAAAGCAGGAGATCTTTCTCCTTTGTCCCTAAAATAATTAATACAATAAGGGCTGGAGTTGTGGCTCAGTGGTAAAGCACTTGCCTAGCATGTGTGAGGCACTGGGTTTAATACTCAGCACTACATATAAATAAATAAAATAAATGTCTATCAACAATTAAAAATTTTTAAAAAATAATAATCATTATTCTAAAATGATGAATAAAATAATTTAAAATAAAAATATATTATTATTTTAATAATAAGTAAAAATAAGTGGAATCAATTGCAGTTTCAGTAGTAAAGCCACTGGTTTTAATGTAGTTCCATTTTTTTATCAGTGTGAAAATTTTCATTTTTCTTCCAAAAGAGTATGTTTACAAAGCTACTCAGAATAATTGCAATCATTAGGATGTTTCTCCTTTGAGCAAAATTTGTGACAAGCAGGTATAAACTATGCAATAATAAAAGACATTGCAGTGTATTACTTCAGGCGAAATTGCAATGTCCTTCCTGTAGAATTACAGACTCTACCTCAAGTAGTGAATCATCCTTTTCTTACACTGGTATTTAGTGTCATACCGTAACCAGACTGAATTAGCCTGTGGTTTGCTAAATAACATAACCTCAAGCAATCACTCCCCAAAATGATAACTTGAGTAATGTCTTAGATTCATCGTCCCAGTTTTAACATAAATTAGAATAGTAGTTGAAATAATTTCTCCCTACATTTTTCCTCTTTAATGAATTAAATTATTTCATACCACCAAAAGATCTTTTTTAGAACTGAATGCATCTTAACATGCCCTTTCTCTTGACCTTCTATTATAGCTCTTCTTTCCTCTCTGAGTGAAGTTAAATGCTACTTTTCTTTTGAATGCAGTCTAATCTATTTGTAAGTTATATCACCTAAGATTGATTTTTCCCTTTGAAGGAAGATAAGTTATCTTAAATGTATGTAGATTTATTCATTTCTTTGGGCATAATTTTCCCTCCATTCTTCACATATGATCCCAATTAACTTTAACTGGAATTTAGCACATGCATCACACAGGAGGGAATTTATCCTTCAAAATTTAAGAGCAAGAACAATTTAAACAGCTTTGTCGATGGTTGATGTTCACCATGCTGTTTTTTAAAATATGCTAAGTACTATATGCAAAGCCCTGGTTTTGATCCCTAGTACTGCTAAAAAGAAAAAATAAAAGAAGAAAAAAGGTGCCAAGGAACAGAAGCACACAAACAAAAAGTTTACTACTAAAAAATGGGATTATTCTGATATTCCCACTTGCTTCTTTTTTTTTAAATATTTTCTTTTTGAGAGAGAGAGAGAGAGAGAGAGAGAGAGAGAGAATTTCAATATTTATTTTTCAGTAGACACAACATCTTTGTTTGTATGTAGTGCTGAGGATCGAACCCAGGCCGCACGCATGCCAGGCGCTACCGCTTGAGCCACATCCTCAGCCCCCCCCCACTTGCTTCTTTATAGAAGTATTCAGATAGTCCTGGACAATTACTTAAAGGGTATAATAGCTGGAAAACATAGATATATCATGTACCTAGAAGAAGCAATTGAGAAATCTCAGTTCTGCATGCAGCAGACCAGGTATCCTCAAGTAAGGTACTATTTTAGATAATCAATTTTGATTGGGAAAAAAGTGTGTTTTACCTCATTACTTGCTTCTAAATGTCCATTAGAAGTGTTTGCTGCTTACATCATACTGGTCGATTATCTGATTTTCCTTCCTCTATATACATACATAACTATGTCTTCTTAATTATCTGTACATTACCACTTTTTTAAATTTTTACTAAGTTGATTAAAAGCTTTCTTGTTCTCCTACCAGTCATTGTCAGTTTAATTCTAAAACTGAATTTCAAGTCATTTGGCAACCTAATTGCCAGCTTTTAATCTCACTGTTTGCCTGCAGTGGTGACCTTTAGTTGTATTGATTCTGATGCTCTTTTAATACCTTTTGTATTTTCTTTTAAGAGTTGCACTATTAAAGTACTTGAACTTTTCTATTATGTGAGTCTTTGCTGAGTTTTCCACCATATAGTCTTCTTGTAGCAATTTTAATGTGAAAATTTACTTAGCATCTAATGTACTATTCACAAAATTTTAACATTAAAATTGAATACCTGTAATATATCAGATTCCGTTCTTTTATGTAGACTTGATCTGTTATTTAAATTGTTTTATTCTTTCTGTGGTGTGGAGATTAAACCTAGGGCCTCTCACATGCTAAACACTTCTACCACTGACCTATACCCTAACTCTGTTACTTAGACTCTAAAATTGTATTTTAATTCCGTCATGTTTTTTTTTCATGTAGAGACAAAAATTCTAAATTATTTGAGCATAAATGATCAAGTTTTTGTGGTATCTACTCCATTTAAGCCAAATGCATTGAGTATGAAAGACACAATTTGTGTTCCATGGGTTTTATCTTCCAGTGGGAGAGTGGATAAAGGCATACTCAATTAACTACAGAATTATTACTTAGTTACAATTGTGATATATGCTATGGAGCACTCAGAAAGAATGTGGATATTATTTCAATTGATATATCTTTACTGAATTCTTACTATGTGTCTGGCATTGTCCTAGGTAGTACAGAGATGAGAGAGAGAGAGAGAGAGAGAGAGAGAGAGAGAGAGAGAGAATGAAGAATGAGGCATGTCCGTGGATGACTGTAATCCCAGCAACTCAGGAGCCTGAGGCAGGTTCATCACAAGTTGAAGGCCAACATTGAAAAGTCCAACTCTGTCTCAAAATAAAGAATAAAAACAAGGGAACTGGGAATGGTAGATCAGTGGGATCAGTGGTGTTCAATTTCCAGTACCACACACACAAAAAAGAAAAAAATGAAAGTGAATTACCTCATAAACCATCAATTTTGTGAAAAGAAGAAAAAGCCTTATCATAATTAATAAACAAATAAATAAACAGACAACATCTTTAAGGAAATGATAGATTATGGTGAGAATATTAGTCTGGGTGAAAAGAGGATAACTGGGGAAGAAAAAAGGAAGGGGTAGAGTTGAATCTTTTTGATAAGGCATTCAGCAAAGGCCTCTCTTAGAAGGTGATGTTTGTGCAGATACCCAAGTGATGAAGAACACACTTAGAACATTCCAGATGGAGGAAATAGCCATATTCTACATAGTAATGAGAACATTTTCTTATGCATATTGGGCAGGCAATACGCACTGATTGCAATGCAGATGTGCATTTCTTTAAGAGAGTGAACCTACAAAATATTCCAGGCAATGAATGAAAAAAAATTCAGAAGCTCCTTAGAAATAGAGTTCTGCAACCGACTGAAGAATTCTTGAAGAAAGCTCAGAAATATTTTATGTCCAAGTGAATCTAATACTAAACTTCTACTGCATGATTATACACAATAAATTTCAGTTAATTCATCATTCCAGTTCTGAAAATAGCATATGAAGGAAACTTGAGCAAGGAAAACAACTATTAATTCTCTATGTTACTAATGATGTGATTTAAATCAGTTGTCTCCTTTTTAAGATTCTCATTTTCTTATTATAAAAGAAAATTAATATTAATTACTATTCTTTGTGCCTTGTCAGGTAGCTGTGAACATCAAATGATGTAATAAATGTGCAAGATCTATATTCAACAAAAAGAAATACCCAAATATGAGTTAGTTTTATTTTAAACAAAATGGCATTTCATGAAACTTAGAAATAACTTCACAAATAGCAACACTATTTATTAAGTATCTACTAAGCACCAAGACTATTCTTTGTACTATGGTTACAGTAAAACACTAAAAGGACAAAATTCTTGCCTTTAAGGGACTTACATTCTGGTTGTGAAATCAAATAAAAAACAAGTAAATAAAAATAATAGTAATAATAATTTGTCAAAAGAGTGACAAATGCTTTGTCAAACAAGAAAAAGTAAATAAAATAATAGTGATAATAATGTATTAAAAAGTGATAAGTTATTTAGAGAACAATAAAGGAGAGAAAAAATATGAAACATATTCTGATAGAAGTAGGATTTGAATTCATACCAAGTAATTGCTCTGATCAAAATAGTATAAAAACACACATCAATAAGAGGAGTAAATTTGAAAAATACAAATATGTAGAAGTTAAGGAACTTACGTTGTAGTAGCAAATGGTCAAAGAAGAAATCAAGAAGAATCAAAAGAAATTAAAATATGTTAGGAGACAAAAGAAAATAGAAACACCACACACCAAAACTTAAAGCTTATGAAATATATCAAAAGCAGTTCCAGGATGGAATTTTATAGTTACCAACATCTATATTAAGAGAAAAGAAAGATTTCAAAATAACAACCTAACTTTATACCTCAAGGAACTAAAAGAACAATTTAAGCCCAAAGTCAGAAGAAAGGAACTAAAAATCTGAAGTGTAAATAAATGAAATAAACACTAGAAAAACATAAGTCATTCTCAAACTCTTCCAAAAAATTGAAGAGGAAAGAACATTGCTGTTTTAGTCAGCTTTTTTGCTGCTGTGACCAAAAGATCCAACCAAAGGAATTTTAAGGAAGAAAAGTTTATTTGAGGTCTCACGATTTCAGAGGTCTTAGTCCACAGAAGGCTGGCTCCATTCCTCAGGGCTCGAGGTGAGACAGAACATCATGGTGGAAGAATGTGGCAGAGAGAAGCAGATCATACGATGATCAAAAAGCAGATATATAGAGAGATTCCATTCTCCAGATACAAAATATATACCCCAAAGCCATGCCCCCAATGCCCACCTCGTCTAGCCACACCCCACCTGCCTCCATTTACCACTCATTTAATCACACCAGGGATCAATTCACTGATCAGTCTAAGGCTCTCACGACTAATCATTTCCCCTCTGAATCCTCTCGAATTGTCTCACACATGAGCTTTTGGGGGACACCTCACAAACAAACCATAACAACTTTCAAACTAATTTTATTAGACCAGGATTAACCTAATACAAAAGCCAGACAAGAGCACATGAGAAAATTAGAGCTCAATATCCCCTATGAACACAAATGCAAAATCCTTAACTAAATACTAGTGAATTGAATTCAATATCACACTAAAGAGATCACATAACATGATCAAGTGGGATTTATCCATAGATGCAAGGACTAATGTATGCAACTTACAAATGTGATATATCTCATAAATAGAAGGAAAGGTAAAAATTATGAGTATTTGGAAAAATTCAATCTCCCTTCATAATTCAAAATCTCAGCAAATTAGGTAAAAAAGAAATGTACCTAAACATAATGAAGTACATATATGACAAGACTACTGATAATATCACTTAATGCTGAAAAGATGAAAAAAACAAGGATGTCCACTCTTTCTGTTTCTGTTCAACATATTACTGAAAGTTCTGACAGAGCAATTAGGTAAGAGAAAGAAAATGGTCTGTTTACAGTTGCCATGATGTTATCCATAGAAAACCCCAAAGAATACACCAAAAACTGATTATTAATTAGTCAATACAGTAAAGTTGCATGATACAAAATATATATTAAAAATTCAGCTGTGTTTCTAGACATTAAAAATGAACTATCTAAAAAAGAAATTCAAACAACAATTCTATGTAAGTAACATCAAAAATAATAAAATATGGGGCTGGGTCTACAACTCAGCAGTAGAGCACTTGCTTCACACATGCAAGGCACTGGGTTCGATCCTCAGCCCCACATAAAAATAAATAAAGGTATTAGAAAAAATAATAAAATACCTGGGAATAAATTTAACCTATCAGGTAAAATATTTATATACCAAAAATTAGAAAGCATTGATAAAAGAAATTAAAGAAGGCAAATATAAGTAGAAATAAATGAATTTGAAGAATCAATATTGTTTCAATGTCCCTAATTCATAAATGTATCCCTATCAAATTCCAGTGGTATTTTTTCAGATACATAGAAAAAAATTCCTAAAATTAATTTGAAATTATAAAAGACCCTCCATAGGCAATGCAATTTTACCAAGAGCAAAGCAGATGGCTTAATGCTATCTGATTTCAAAATATGCTACATAGCTACAGTAATCAAAACCCCATAGGTCTGGCATAAACCAGTGGTACAAAATAGAGAGCTCAGAATTAAATCCAAATATTTATGGTCAATTGATTTTTTTTTTTTATTGGTTGTTCAAAACATTACAGAGCTCAAGACATATCATCTCAAAATAATAAGAGGTTATGAGGGGCAAGGGGGTGGGGGGAAAAAAAGGGGAGAGAATCAATTGATTTTTTTATGGTACTGGGGAATTAACCCGGGATGCTTTACCACTAAGCTGTATCCCCAGCCCTTTTAATATTTTTATGTCGAGAAAGAATTTCCTTTAGTTGCCTAGGCTAGACTTGAACTTGTGATTCTCTTGCCTCAGGCTCCTGAGTTTCTGGGATTACAGGTGTGTGCCAACACCAACAGACCCAAGTAGGTCAGTTTTTTTTTTTTTTTTTTTTTTGGTAGTGGGGTTTGAAGCCAGAGGTGTTTTAACGTCAAGTCATATACCCTGCCCTTTTTATTTTTATTTTGAGATAGTCTTCACTAAATTGCTGAGGGCCTCTGTAAATTGCTGAAGCTGGCTTTGAACTTGTCATCCTCCTGCTCAGCCTCCCCAGTTTCTGGGATTACAGGCGTGTGCCACCACAACAGATAGATCAATTGACTTTTGTGATAGGTACTAAGGACACCTTATGGAAAGAACAATATCTTCATCAAATGGTGGTGCAAAAAAACTGAATTTTCACATTCCAAAGAATAAAAATGGACCCTTATCTCACACCATATACAAAAATCAACTCAAATGGAATAAAAACTTAAGTGTAAGATCTGACATGTAAAACAGTTTGGAGAAAACATAGGGAAAAAGATTCTTACAGTAATATGTGATTTTTTTTTCTTTTGGATATGTCCCCAAAAGTGCAGACATCAAAAATAAACTTAGCAGATGAGATTTATCGTTTACAAAGAATCTACACAGCAAAGAAAACAATAAATAGAGAGAAAGGAAAACCTACAGAAGAGGCAAAAATATTTTCAATCCATCCATCTGATAAGGAAATAATATCCAAAATATTAAAGGAACTATAATTACTTAATAGCAAGAAAACAAATAATTCAGTTAAAAAATGGGCAAATGAGCCAGGTGTGGTGGCGCACTCTTGTAATTCCAGTGGCTGCAGAGGCTGAGACAGGAGTTCAAAGCCAGCCTCAGCAAAAGCAAGGCACTAAGAAACTCAGCAAGATCCTGTCTCTAAATAAAATTAAAAAAGGGGCTGGGGATGTGGCTCAGTGGTTGAGCGTCCCAGAGTTCAATCCCTGGTACCAAAAAAAAAAAAAAAAAAAAAAAAAAAAAAATAGGGCAAATAACTTGAACAGACATTTCTTAAAAGAAAAGTACAGAACTGTACAACGTGTTCAAGGCATATGAAAAACTGTTCAGCATCACTGAACATCAGGAAAATGCACATAAAAAACAATGAGATATGACCACACACATGTTAAAATAGCTATTATCAAAAAGACAAAAAAATAACAAATATTGATAAGGATGTGGAGAAAAGGAAATCTTTGTACACTTTTTGTAGGAATGTAAAAGGTACAGCTAGCATGGAAAAAATATGAATTTTCTTGAAAACATAAAATCAGAACTATCATATGATCCAGTCATCCCATTTCTGTGTACATATCCATAGGAAATGAAATCAGAATGACAAAAATATGTGCATTCCCATGATAAATGCAGCATTACTCTCAATAGCCAAGATATTGTTACTATGAGAAGGCTTCATCTGCTCACCATGGCAGAAATCAATTTGTTGATATGCAAGAAAATGGTAGTCAAAGACCTTTACTAAGATGAGCTAGCTGATCTGAAGGTGACTGGACTATTGTTCTAAAAACCATTTTAACTAATAACTGCAAATAAAGAGTTTATATAGGAAATTTAAGCAAGTATAATTTTAACCACTGACAGGTGGGCACCAAAGTTATCATTAATTCTGCAGTGGTCCATTTCTTTGAGGTCATTCAGACATTATCTGACAGTCACCCAACATTCTAGGTTCTGTAAATCTAAAGAAATATTGCTGAAGAGGTGGTCTTATGGCCAATGTTTTTCTTGTTCCTCCTTAGAATAACTGTTTCTAGCAAGTGTTTATATTTTTAAGCACGAGAGGTTTATGAGAGGTGTATTTAGTGAACTAGAAGTACACTCTAAGGTGTGTTGAGTAGGCCACCTCCAAGAGGAAATGGCATGGGATTATCCATGTGGAAGCTGTTCATATTTGATTTGGAAACTTTCTCTTCATATATAATGTATTTGAAACTGTTCCTGCAGTTTCCCACCAAGAATTTATGCCACCCTGACTATAAGTTAATATCTTAATGATTTAGGTATGGCTTTTCTTCAGAATTTAATGCTGGGCAAAGGCAAAAAACAATTTGCAAAGGACAAATTAACCCAATAGGAGACCTTGATATGGAGTCAACCTAAAAGTTTCAACAGTGGATGAATTAGTAAAGAAAATGTGACGTGTGTGTGTATATACACACATACATATGTATGTGTGTAAATATGCACAAATATATGCATGTGTGTGTGTGTGTGTGTTGTAATATTCTGTCTTAAAAAAGAAGGAAATTGGGCTGGGGATGTGGCTCAGCGGTAGCGCGCTCGCCTGGCATGCGTGCGGCCCGGGTTCGATCCTCAGCACCACATACCAACAAAGATGTTGTGTCAGCCGAGAACTAAAAAATAAATATTAAAAAAAAGAAGGAAATTATGTTATTTGCAATGATATAGATCAACCTTGAGGACATTATGCTAAGTGATATAGCCAGGCATAGAAAGGCAAACACTACATAATCTCATTTATAAGCAGAATGTAAAAATATCAAAGTCAAAGAAGCAGAGAATAGGATGGTAGTTGTCAATGGCTAGGAAATGGAGAAAATTTGTTAATGTTGTTCAAAGGGTACAAAATTTCAGTTACATGAGATGAAAAAGACCTGGAATAGTAATACAACCTGGTAACTATATAGTTATAGTTTGCTCTAAAACTGAAAAAGATACTTTCTTTTATATGAAAATCTAAGGAATGCAATGATAGTCTCTTCCTTTATGATTATATCTTACCTATTGTTCAAATACAAGTGTGGGTCTCAACTCCTTCTGGAGACTTTTCCATCAATGTTAACCTTTAATGATCTCCTTTTTATAAACTAGTATAACTAGAGTGTGCCATACAGATTTATTTAACAATTTCCTAATAGAATTATTTCTATTCTCCTCAAATAAATACTAGGCTTCTTGAAAAAACAGAAATTGCATTTATTTTATACTATATACAACACTTAGAGAAATTTTGGGTCCCTTAAATGTCTATTGATGAGAGTGCTTGATATTATTAGAAGCTATTCAGATGAATGTCAAAATCTGATAGCTCTTGAGTACAAAATTCAACAAAGTATCTCAGCATTGCAATTTAATTTCAAATAACACTTTCCCAGACATTCCAAGAGTTGTTTTGTTGATATTTTAATTTTGTTGAAAATATGATGGCAAATTACAAAGATTTCTCAATATACAGAGCATATTTTAGAATCTTTCAATGTAATTTGGAAATTCATGAACTTCTGGTGTTCATGTTTCAGATTTGCCAAGGGAAGTGATTTTCATGATAGCAAGGAAGGCTACCTTTTCTAGGACCAAATGATATAAAAATAGATTGATTTGAAGACATTTAAAGAAAATTTTCAAAGTAGTATGTGAACAGTATTAAAAACTTGTAACAGTCATTTCTCAAGCTTGTAGTTAAAGAACAAACACCATTTCCTAGATCATAGTGAGGTATTTAATAAAAATTGGATGCATTGCATTTCATTTTTATTTTGGAAGAAGTAGTTCATAAAAATAGTGTAACATATCAAAACTCATTTTAATTATATTTTTCAACTGTAAATACAAAGGAATGAGTTGAGACAAAATAGATTCCCAGGCTTAATATGCATTCTTTTGATGACCTTTTTTATGTCTGAAGTATAGGTATTAAGAAACATATGATATTTCATAGTCAACTCTTTATGTAGGATTTACTTAACCAAGCAATGAGAAATGACAGGTATCATTGAACTTAATATTCAGATTATCTCTAAAATTATTATATGCAGAAAATTATATTGAAGTGGTGGCAAGTGACTGGCTATCAGTTATCCCAAATAAAATAAAATAAAATAAAATAAATGTGGTCCATGTATTTAAATACTAAAATTTTAGACAAATAATTATAAGTCTCTACTTCCCATTTATCAAATTAGACCTTTTAATCTGAAGATACTTGAAACACATTTCAAGTATCTTATGTTATGTTATTAACATAACAGTTTACCAAAGGAAAAATCATAACTAATATTCTATTTCAAATAAAATAAGCTGAGTGATGATATTTCAGAATAGCTGAACAGAATTAGATGTGCAAAATACCTAATGTTCCAAATTTGAAGTTAAAATTTCTTTCTTAATTGACTTACGATTACTGATACAACATCTGAGTACTCATTAAGTATTTGATTGAATAACTTTAAAGTTGTTTTTACTGGGGCTGGGGTTGTGACTCAGGGGTAGATCACTTGCCTAGCATGTGTGAGGCACTAGGTTCAATCCTCAGCACCACATAAAAATAAACAAACAAAAGTATTGAGTCCATCTACGACTAAAAGTTTTTTTTTTTTTTAAAGTTGTTTTTACTACATAAAAAGCATCTGTTCTTCCTTGTTTGCTAGGGGATAAATTTCAGCAGACAATTGTGCCTTTGGTTACACTGAAAATCTACATAGTCATTCACTTAATGGAAGCCAAACGATTATATATGAATTTGTCTTGCCAAGATATAGAGTTAATCGTTTGTTTTTAAGATGAATGGGGAAACTAAGCATTCAGTAGCTGATTGATATGTCAGGGTTTCCGTAAATAGTATGCTGTAATCATCTATTCTTATCTTTCAGAAGAATGGAATACAATAAAAGTCTGACTACAGCAAAATCACAGAACCCATGTAAATTGTTGCAAGACAGAATAACAAAAAAACTACCACAACTGTGACACCAATGCCAGTGACAACTGACACTACTTGAATAGTTCCTATGTACCAGATGCTATGATTCGAATTTTCTATGCATTAACTCATATACTCTTCACAGTACCCAGTAAGATAGGTACCATTTTTATTCTCATGGGGGTAACTTGCTATAAGTCACACAATTAGCTGCTGAGTGCATATTAAACAAATTATAAATCTTTAGTTCCTAATAACCATGATTCATCATGAGAACACTGCAGAGAACCTAAACCACAGGAGGGACTTAATGATGTTCAGTGAGATTGATTAAATGCTACCTCTATGAATTTGTATGATAAAAAGAAAGAAAGAACATCTTTGTTTATTATATGCAGAAGGTTTAAGTAATTTAAAATTGCTAAGCTTGGAGAACAGAGCAGAAAATTGAGAAAAGCCAGAATGTATTCTTTTTGAATTCACTTATCAAAAAATTGTCTGTACACCATCTGTTTTAATCCCTGACTTAGACACTAGCCATAGAATCAGTATAATTTGGAAAGGGTCCCTCACTTTTCAGAGTTCACAGTGAAGGTCTTTGTTAAACATTGTCTCCAGAATAAAATGAAATCTACAAAAACCCTTTCTAAGAAAATCATTACTGAAGCAAAGTCTACTTCCTTTGCCTAAAATGGCTTTTATTTATTTTCAGACTGGTGAATATCAACTCATTTGTTCACCCTTCAATAATTTACTTAAATGTTATTTTCTATGAAAAGATAGGCTACTCACAATTACTTCCTTCTTAGTAGAAAATATACACCAGCTATATATAGCACACAATATTGTGATTATTCAATTACCTTTTTGAAAGCAACAGTTCTTGTTGTTTGGCATAGTGCCATAGGATTAGTAGGTGTTTTTCTTAGCTTAGGAAGAGATCTGAGATGAGGATTCCTGTACAAGTGATTTACTAAGGAAGTGCTCCTCACGCAGAGGAAACTGGAGGAAGCAGGACAAGGACTAGGAGGAAGTCAAACAAGGATGTGTAGGATTTTAAATTGATCCCATAGAATAAATTTGAAGTAAAATCAAAGCTACTGAGTTATCTTGACCCAAGCAAGGAAAGCTGGGTTTTCATGCCCAAATAGGGGTTGTAAATCCCTAAGCACTTCTAGAGGGATATCTCTGTGTGTGTGTGTGTGTGTGTGTGTGTGTGTGTGTGTGTGTGTGTACGCATGCACACGCCCACAGGCACATATGTGAGCCAAGCAGCACCAGTATAGTCCAAGGGCAGTTCTATGGAAAAGATGTAAAGTTACTAGCTGTTGGAAGTGAAATCACACCAACATGGAACTAAGGTACACATGTACATTGTAAAAATGATGTGGACACAGCAATAATGGTATCTATTACAGTGTTCAGTATTCATTTCATGAAATAAAAGGAGAGATCCAGTTTTGATTCAGGCCAAGGCTGTATACCTGGAGTAGGTGGCATGACTCAGAGTCAGGGTTTAGGTATGAATGAAAAACCAGGCAGGGATAATTGGAATACTGATATTAATCTCTCTCAGTGTGCTGCTTACTCACTCAATTTCTATCATATAATCACCAGCTCTGGCTAAAACAGGTACTGCAAAGGAGAAGACAATTCAGTAAGAATGGTACCTGGAACAAGCAGTTCCTGAACTAGAAAGAATCTAGTGTTAGTTTAGGTCCATGCCCAAGCATTCAAAGATTCTCTTTATCCAGAAGAAATGAAAATAATAACATGGTGTGATGGTTCATGCCTGTAATCCCAATGCCTCAGGAGCTTGAGGCAGGAGCATCCCAAATTCAAAGCCAGCCTCAGCAATTAGCAAGGCCCCAAGCAAATTTGCAAGACCCTGTCACAAAATAAAAAAATAAAAAGGGCTGGGAATGTGACTCAGTGGTTAAATGCCCCTGAGTTCAATCTATGGTACAAAAAAGAAAAAGCAAATAATATTCTGGAGAAAAGTCAAATTTAGAGCAATTTACTTATTTTTTATTTTCTATTTTGTTGTACAGTTCTCAGATTTCTGCTAGCCATAGGATTTCTTAATCAAGAAGATCTATACCCAACAGGCTGAGTCCAACAGGTTTTATTACCCAGGAATTCAGCACAACCATGGAAACTGCTACCATAAAGCAGAATCCGGCCTATAGATGGCAGCACTTGACCGACACTTAAGTCTCTCTCTCTCTCTCTCTCTCTCTCTCTCTCTCTCTCTCTCTCTCTCTCTCTCTCTCTTTTAAACAGGAGAAACCTTATTTTTCAAGCAATACTAATATAGGTATAAAGGTGTAAACATTTTGCCATAGAACATAGATTGATCAGATTTTACCATTCACCTAATATGTCAGTTCAGGGTCTCAGGAAGTAGATGCCAAAATGGAATAAAATGTGCAAGATTTATTGGGGGGTGACCAAGACTGTCTCCTTAAATCACACTTTAGACAGTCTTCTTTAAGCCCTTTTGTATGATGAGACCTCATCCTTGGGCCCTGTCTTTGGTCTGCTTAACCCAGTTTTAACAAGTCAGTTTAATGAGAATCCTCCCACCCTTGATATCTATCTGATCAGCCTGGTCTACTCTCCTCAGTAAGAATAAATCCTGTTAAATCATTTTAGCAAGAATTTCCCTATCTTGATGTCTCCTCTTAGTAATTTTCTATCCACTGACAACCTTCATTGGCTTTAAATCCCCAGCTGTCTTGGCTGTATTCAGAATTGAGCATGATCTCTCTCCCCTATTGTGACAGTGTTGACATCTATTGCAGTGGCCCTAAATAAAGGCTTTCATACTATTTTACAAGTGTTAGAATATTTTTTTTTTCTTTGACAGGTGACATGTATGTCAGATAAGGGGTAAGGGAGCAGGAGAAGACCAAGAATGTTTTCAGGCCATGATGTAGTGTTGACCCCTGTGAAGGAAGAGAGGGAAGGCAGGAAGAGGCAAGAGGAAAAGCTTCAGACCAGAGGGCAGCTCTGAAAAAGTCTTGAAAGCACGATGGAGAGCCCCCAGCATATGGCTCAACCAGAAAGGAGAGGTTGCACTGTGCAGAAATGGCCAGACACAAATTCTCCAGTCTCTGGCTAGAGGCTCCCTGGAGAGTATAGCCTGGGCTCAAATGCCTACACTGAATCCTGTATCCTGAAGGCACTGCCGTGTGAGGCCCTTAGCTAATTGATCTCCCCCCAGCAGGTTTCCTCTTCAAAGGATATCTGAGCAGCTGCCACATCTAGCCAGCTGATCATACTCTGTGTTCAGGTGATAGTATAATATAATTGAAAGCAATGTATTTTGAGCCTGTACTTTACTAGCTGTGTGCCTATATGAAACTCTCTGAGTTCAAAGAGAACATACAAAAATGCTTATTCTAGAATCATCACGAGAGCTGTGATCATTCATAGTAGTGGTAGACCATGGTTTCCAACAATAGGATTATTACCAAGGGTTTTCCCCTTCTTTCTCCATTTCATGGCCTGATTCTTTCACCTACTTAAAAACCTTGATATCCTCATCATAAATGTGATTACTTTTTTTCCTTCTTTTTCTATTTCCTCAAATTTAGCTTATGCTAGTATTAATGGCCAATAACCTGCATCAGTCAGGATGGGTTAGGCTACTTTACAGTAACAAATACCCCAGATATGTGAGTGGCTTAACATTCCATGTGCTCATCAAAGACCAGCTGTGGTTCTGTTCAGCACTGAGGCAGAAGGAAAAAGAAGATATGGTGAACCACACATTTATTTTTTAATATTTGTGTTAAAAAATAACATGCATTGCTTGGGCAAAGCAAATCATATGACTAAGCCTACTGTCAACAGAGCAGATAATATAATCCTCTTATAGGATTATTCAATAATAAAATCTACTGCATAACCCCAAAGTTTTCACACCTTCAACCTAGAATCTGAACATCACTTTTATTCTTACAACATGTATTCTGATATCAGTACTTCAGTTTGTATGGTCAACAGAAACTAAGAAGTTAACTGCATGTGTGCCTCTTAAGAACTTCTAAAACTCCTTCCTTGAGCTCTATTATTTGTTTGCCTTCTTATCACTGCAGTACCTTAGCAAATATATTCTAAGGATATCATGAGGCTTTGTATGAAGTGCATTAATCATTCATGTGGTTTTGATTGGCTTCTTTTATTTTTTGTAGCATAGAGCCAAACAAGGTCACCAACATGAGATTTATTTAAAAATATCTTACTGAGAATTGATTTTTCTCCTTCTAAAATGTTACTGTGATGCATTAACTTATGGGTTTTTACTCTTCTTTTTTTCCTCCTAGTGTTTGATTTGTCCTAATTCTGTGACAATCAGCCATTATAAAAGAAAATCTAGATAAGGTGAATTTTTTTATGCTTTCATATTTCCCTAGCCAGGAGTGTGTGATAAGTTAATAAGGTGAATTGATCAGAACATTGACTGGTTCCAGGAATTATTGCAATTGGTAATGCTTCTGTTTTATTTAGATGTATTGTAAAATTTTAAATCTATAGTAATAGAAGGTTGTATCTCTTTCTGGACTGACCTTTCTATTTTTCATTAGAATGTGTTTGTAATCTTCACATATAAGGCTTGGTGAAGTAGTAGAGGGTTTTAAAAGTTCTAAAAATTAATTTAGGGCTGGGGTTATAGCTCAGTGGCAGAGTGCTTGCCTAGCATGTGTGAGGCACTGAGTTTGAACTTCTGCTCTGCATAAAAATAAACAAAGGAGCATTCTGTCCATACACAACTACACAAAAAAACTTTAAAAAGATTAATTTATATAATATGATGCACTTTTTTCTATTAATGTATTTTAAGGAAAATGAATTACTGCTTTAGTTGCACAAATCAATTTTTAACTTTCAAAGAAGATATTTGAAAAATTTATTTAGTGATTTTCTTTTTTAATACTAATTGTCATTTTTTGATATTTTAAATTTGGAAACTTGGTTTTCCAATTCTAACTTTTAAAACTTCAATCCCCAAACTGTATCAAGGCACCCTGGGATACTAAAAGCAGTTTTAGATCTTCAAAAGAAAGCCAGTAACATGTTATATACAGTGTGATATAGTAGGGCAAGATAGTTCACAGTTTTGTCATTGGGTCCATGAAATTCCTCTTGATTATATCAAATTTTAGGGAAGCAGGATTTTGACAATTGTTGTAGGAAAAAAAAGCAAGTATGGTAAAAAAAAAAAATACTGTGGAACAAGAAGTGAGAGTGGTGGTGTTCAAATTGTTTCCCAAGTTTGAGAAAGTATACAGTGTCAAATAAACACATGCATCTTGTGTTTACTTAGAATAAATAAAAAATTCTTTTTTTCTTTTAATTCATATTTATTTTATTTATTTTTTACAAATGGCTTCTAAATTATCAGCATAAAAGTAACTATTATGTCCTTCAGACTTAACAGATCAATAAACAGAGTTTTTAACATTTATTTTAGCCTAGGGTCATGTAAAAATATTACTTAATCACCAAAGGCATCCTGATGTGAGAATACTCAGGAACTTTTCAATTATATGTATTATCTATAGTGGGTATATTTGAATAAGACAAAGAATGTCACAGTGAAAAAACTGTGTTCATTTTACTCAAAATGATAAATGATATGGATTTGCACATATATATATATATGTGTGTGTGTGTATATATACATATATACACACACACACACACTCACACACAATAGTATTGTCTTGGATACCTTATATTCTCCATGAATCTAAAGAGGACAATTTTTGTTACACCTGAATGCTATAGAATAATATAGTCATACACATTTCTTCATGAAAGACAGCAAAAATATTCATACATGTTCATGAATTTTGATTTATTAATGCTTCTTTGCTCAGTTGCTTATGTTATTTTGATCTTTGGAGTATTAAGTGGTGATTGCTTTCCCCTCTCTACCCATTTACCATTACACACAACAACAACATCACATGGCTGGAATTGGCTCTCCTTATTCCACACTTTAGCTTCAGATTTGGGGCCACACAAAACAATCATCATACGCCATTCTCTTTGGACCAAAAATTTGTTAGCATGAACATGTGATGTGAACTATTCAGTCTAATAAAATTGTTGCGAGCACAGTATTATGATTGGAAGAAGAAATCCTCTATTCCCTCACTGAAACCTGTGTCACAGGTTGTGTTGACAGCCATCTTGAAAGAATACATCAACCCCATGAGAGGCAGAGTGGATATACAAAGAGAAAGTAGGTTTCTTCATGACATTTTTGCTTTGCTGAATAAATTCTAACTTAAAGCCATCCATACTGATTTAAAACATAAACACCTTTGAGATATTCAGAAATTTGAGTCAATAATGTGATCTTTGTTAAAGTTTTCTATTACTTACAGCCAAAAACATTCTCACTGATTGCAGACCACAAATAAAACAGTTTTAGAAAGTGTTATTAAAATTCAAATCAGGAATTTTTCATTTTGAAAAAAATAATTGGTTGTGATTTAAATAATAATAATAGAAAGATTAATTCTTTATTTCTGTGGAAAAAAGTCATACTTAATGTCATGCAAGTATCATATATGTGTGTGTGTGTGTGTGCACCTACATGATGTATATAAACCAAGGGATGTAGTAGGAAACAAAGAAAGAAACCAACATTTATGGAGTTCCTTTCATGTGCCAGTCAAGATGATCACATGTGAAATATCCTTTAATATATTATTGCTCTATTATCTGTACAAATCCTCCTTGGGTAAAGAAATATATTTTTAATTAATTAAACATCTTCAATTTTAAAATTTACTGTACAAAATATCTACTAGAATAATGTTCTGGTTATCTAAAGTAGTGATCCATGGTTGTATTGCCCATGACCATCCCTGGATATATGGATTTTGTTCGTTGATATTAAACTCCCAGCATTATGAACAAACTATTCAGGTGACTGTGAATGTGGAACTAGGATTGAGCAGCTCTACTTTTTGTGTGATCTTAATCAGAGACTCTAACTTTGTTCCCACTCAGAGTCTAACTTTGTTCTTACTAGTTACTTTTGTTTCTTTTAACTTGTGTCTCAGCATTCTGACCTAGGAATAATCAGCCAGCTGCCTGCAGATACATGTTAGATTCTGTCAAGAACTGATGCTAAAATATCAACCTTATATTTCTTTCTATATCTTCTTTCAATAATTCATTAACCATCAGCATCTCCTGTGGATTTTCTGAATTTTAAGAGTTAATGCTTAACAAATATCAGTTTACCTCTCTAGTAGGTTGAAGGATCTCAGGAAGAAATCTGTTGGGAGGTTTGAGAATGGACTTGGGTATAGACCTTAATTTAAGTAAATTTCCTAGCTATGTCTATGAAGGAACAGTGATTGCATGATTGCTTCCTCCCATGTTTCCTCCTAAGCTCTCAAAATGCTAAGCATTACTAATCAAAAGCAGGTAAATTAGATTCAATAAAACTGCCGGTGTTTATTCTCAAACACATTACCACAGAAGGTCTGTTCCAAATGTGACATCTGTGTTTCACTAAAGAGAAGGTAGAAGAACTATGACTGTTTATAGCTCAAATCATTGCCATGTTGCTTTGTTTTTGTCTCAATAATGCCTTTTCACTACCTTTTCCAAATTGCAGGATCTCCAGAGGTGAAATAAATTTCAAAGTTGTAACTATTATGTCTCATTACGATAAGGAGAAAACAAAAACCTTCAAAATAATTTGATTCCTAATTTTGTAAAGTTAAATAGAGATTTTTCTGGGTATTGTGGAAACAGGATATACTCTCATTTTCTTGTGATCTGAAGCATGCACAATAGTAGCAGCTGCTTCCGTTTTCTTATGCTAAACAATGTCTTCACACATTGCCATTACAGAATAGCACTCTGGGGCATATTACAGTCATTTGTAAATTCTTGAAGGCAAAGATCACAGTTGGGTGTACATTTTTTAGAATGTATTGTCATTAGGAGTTAGGCTTATTAAGTCACTTCCTGTTACTTAAATGGGATTCCAGAGTCTCATGTATAAGTATTGTGAAAACATAACAAAATACTGAACTATATTCTTCCTGGTTCCTTCAGTATAGTGTGTGTGTGTGTGTGTGTGTGTGTGTGTGTGTGTGTGTTCATTCTAAACTATTTAATCTTTTAGTTAGAATTGCAAGAAATAAAGAACATGTAGATTTTACAGAACCAATGTCTAGAATATTGAGTTAATTTACTTAATTCTTGATGAAATCACCAAAGGTCCAGCTAAAATCCTACTTGATATGTTATAAAATAGTACTAGAGCCGATGGAGAGCTTTTCCTTATTATTTTGTGGCATCGATGCAACCATCTGACATGGATGTTGATGATAAAAAGAAAGAAATCCTTCCCTTATTATTTTCTATGTCCTGAAATACGTTATCTGATTTGAAGAGAAAAACATGCCTTAAAGAACTACAGACCAACAGAAAAATCTGCATTTGAAAGTCTCATAGTTAAAATGGCATCTGCAACCAGAAAGCTCATCTTCCCCCAACTGACAAGTCAGAATTCAGCTTTTTCAACAACATTCCGTTTTAATGCATTTTGCAGCAAAGCAAACAACAATAAACAAATAGAAACACAAGGAAAACATATCACTTAGAACCAGACGTCTGATTCAATTATTATGTAATCAGAGGAGTCAAAAGCCAATTTCACTCAATAAAGATAAAGCAGATATGTAACTTTTATAGTCTATGATTTTTTTCACTGGAGGAGAAGAGATTGTTAATGTAATTATACATGTGAATGTTATTACTGTCTTTGACATAAGCTCGCAATATTTTCAGTATTCAGAGAAAATACTAAAGAAAAAGACTATTTTTCCTTTTATAAGCAATGTTAAAAGCACCTTTTATAGCAATAAACTAAAGATGATCATGTTACACTTTTTGGTAAGGATTTAGAAGACCCTCTGAATTGGCCTGCAGGTTATGTAGGTTATGGGCTGTAGGAAAACATGTAATGCATGCAAAGTTCAGAGGATTTTAAATGTAAAGTTGCCTTGCTCATGTTTTAAAGATATCTAATTAAGAAGAGTCATGTATTATATGTAATGTGGTACCAATGGGGTCAGCAAAATTTTGGACTAAGGTAGATTGATACTCCATATTTACAGTTACAAAAGTCAACTCAAAGAAGGCAAATGAATTTCACAAAATGTATCGTAGTTATCAGGATAATCAGAGTAAGAAAATAGGTCTCTCAGTTGAGTGATATTTTTTCTAGTGCATACTTCACCAAGAAGAATCTGAAATGTCACAAATTATTACAATCTACAAAGTAAAGTATGTACTAAATACCAACATAAACTTATTTTAAAATTGATATTACCTTTTAGACAAAATATATTAAATACAGAAAAGTATAAAAGTGAAAAAATCACCTACTTAAAACAGAAAGAAAATTCTGCCCTTTGAGATAACATGAATGAACCTGGAAATAATATGCTCAGTGATATAAGCCAGGCACAGAAAGATCAGTGCCATATGATCTCACTTATATGTGGAAACTAAAAAAAGCAAACTCATAGAAGCAGAGAGTACAATGGTGGTTAGCAGTGATTGGGGGAAGGGGGTGGTTCAGGAAGTACTGTTCAACAATACAAAATTTCACATAAAAATATATTCAAAAGATCCATTGTAAAACACAGAAACTACAATTCACAATGATGCATTGTATACTTGAAAACTGCTGAGAATATATGACGAGTGGTTTGCATCACAAAAAATGATATATATGTGAGGCAATGATTATGTTAGCTTAATTTAACCCTGCACAGAGTACCCATGTATCAACATATCATAAGTAAATATAATTTTATTTGTCAATAAACATGAAAATGATTTAAACATTTTTGAAAAATTAAAACCCCGGGAGGAAGGAGGGGAGGAAAAGTGGACAGGGGTGGGAGTACCAGGGACTGAAATGGTGTAAATTAAATTCCATTCATGTATGATCATGCTGAAATTAACTCAACTATTATGTGTAACTAATAAAATATACACTAATAAAAGCAATAAGATATTAAAACCCCTCTAATCAACCATTCTGTTTATTTTGTTGCACTATTTCCCAAAGTTTTTTTCTTTAAACATAGCTTCTTTTTACCTTTTAAAGTAAACTTTATTGAGGCATAATTTCAATACAATAAATGCACTAATTTCATGTCAAAAGTGTCATACATTTTGTCAATTATATACATTCCTTGTATCGGAACCCACTCAAAATATAAAGCATTTTTATATCTCCATAACAGTTTCTTTTTGCATATTTACAGCCAATTCCACCTCTACTTCCATCCCAGGCAATGTTTATCTGCTTCTTGTCTCCATAAACTAGTTTTGCCTATTCAAATTTTTTTACAAATGGAATCATACAGTATGTCTTATATCTAGGTACTTTTGCTTAGCAAAGTGCTTTTGAGATTCATCCATATTTTTGCATATTTCAGTGATTTGCTTTTATTTAATACTGAGTAGTATCCCATTGTATGTTATTTGCTTTTGATGAACACTTCAGTTATATTACTTTTGAGACTAGTATGAATAAGATGTTGTGAACATTCATATAATTGCACCTTTTTATATGACCTATTCCTCATCTGTGTTTTGCTTGATTTTTCCTCAGAACCAAATATGTTAATTTATGACCTTCATTGGGTCTCATATCTTGTGACACACTATATCCATCTGTCCTTCACTGGTGATGTAAATTTTTATCACCCTGTCAAATCTTGTTCAATTTCTTCCATGTATCATTAATATTTTACCCTCATTTGAAACTAATAAGCAGTAATTCTGTTCCTCATCAAATCTTCCCTCTAGATTTAGTATTCATTGATGATTCTTGACTGCTCTAGTATTTATCATTATGGTTGCAAAATAATGATTTTCTAATTCTAGTATGCCCTTAATATTTGCCATTTAGTCCTCAGAATTTCGTTGTAAGCAAGGGCTTTCCTAACTATTTATTTATTTATTATGATCATGGACTCATGATTTCTTATTTTATCAATGGTTCTTAATTATTTTCATGCTTGATTGGTCCAAGATTTAGCCAGTAGGAACTCTATCAAGCTGGCTACTTATGTTTTTTATGAATTGATTCAATGAATGTTCTTAAAATTTTCTTTCCTCTTTCTGACATAAGATGTCGTAGGCCCATGTTGCACCTTCCTCAATTCTGGAATTGACTCTTTTTCCAAGGTGTCCTGACTTTTTCATGAGAAATTACCTGATGCCTAGATCTGGGTGCTATGAGTCCTCATTGCTCCAGGAGTACCTTCGCTTTTTGGCCCTCTTACTGAATAAAGCTAGAAATATATGCCTGTATGTATGTATGTATATATATATATATATATATATACACACACACACACACACACACACACACACACACACACAAATATATATTAATAAATCTACAAGCATGTATATACACATACATATATGTATGGGCATATAAAAAAGCACACAGTACATATGCTTTTTTAATTTTTAGTACTGGGAAATGAACCCAGGAGTACTTAACCACTGAACCACATCCCCTATACCTTTTTTTTTTTTTTTTTTTTTTTTTTTTTTTTTTTTTTTAGAGACAGGATCTTGCTAAATTGTTTAGGGCCTTGCTAAGTTGTTGAGGCTGGCTTTGAACTTGCAATTGTCCTGCCTCAGCCTCCCCAAATGCTGGGATTACAGGTGTGTGCCACTGTGCCCTGCTACATATGCATTTTTGAGACATCATAAATTCATGGTGACTCCTTTAATTCTTATAACTTTCCATGGGGTTCTTTTTCACCTTCTTCACGTTCTGGATTTTTGTCCCATTCTCTCCAGTGATAACTCCAATAATAAGATAATTATTATTAGTTTTAATCATATGCTAAATAATCTAATATATCTTGAGTAGTTTCAGTATCACTTTCTCTATACTGCTACAATAAACAATTTTTCCAAAAAGAATACAATTTTTAGTTCCAAATATCACTCCCTAATTTACCCAACACTAAAAATATAGTCAAATACCTTCTTCCTAAATTACTTGGATTAGTTCTTTCTTTCTCTCTTTATTCTAGATATAGTATGCATCATAAATAAAATGAAGTTTATTTCCATTTGCTTTCACCTTTTTTCTTCCTAATTGTCAATGTTTTAAATTTATTTTTTGTACATGTAGGACAACATACAAAGATCAAAAAAAATTCAGAAAGCTCAGAGAAATGATATTTCCTCCCATATCCTTTCCACCCTACTCCACCAATATATGTAACTTATTCATGACTTTCTATTTTTTTATGTTTTCTTTTCTTTCCATTTTCATGCCAATATGGCTGCATATGCTTATGTTCTTTTGAACTCTTACTTTTAAAATTAATATAAGTCCTCTGAAATTCACTCCGTATCAGTTCATAGAGATCATTCTCATTCTGTGATGTAGTTGTGTGTATGTAACATTGTTTATTCAACTTCTCCCTAAGCTAGGATATCTGGGTATTTTCTAATGTTTCACAATTACAAATAATGCCCAATAAATAATCTTGATCATATGTATTTTATATTGTTGGAAGGCATAGTGCTAAGTACAGGGGTAAATGCATATATGATTTTGTTAAATAGTACCAAAAAGATTTTTTGAGAGTTTTTGGTATCATTTTGCATTGCCACCAGCAATATTTAAGAGTGTTTGTTTTCCTTAGTCTCTGTGCAAATGTTATGTGAAAGTTAAGATGATGCTGTGTATGTAATATTTTTACCAATTAAAAAAATAATGTCACAGACAGTCTCACATGTCATTAAAGCCCTTGATGATATGGCTGTGTATAGTAATATTGTAGTTGACTCAACTACTTTACCACATTCTATTTATTCATTTTGAACAGTTGGGGTTTTTTTTCCAAACATTTTTTATATTATGGTACAATGAACATGTTTACAACACTTATTCATGATTTTTCATGTGTAGTACTATCTTAGAATAGATTTCTATTTTTTTTCACACAATAACCTCTATAATGTATTCCATATTGTTGGAAGGCATACTGCTAATATGCCTCATATTACACATAATGACATCAAAGCTTAAAGAGACACCAAATAGCCTTGTTCACATGTTTGAGAAGTTCATGCAGTCTATGAAAGAATTTCATCAAAAATATTATGCTAAAAGCAAATAATTTACAAACATATGGGCAATGAAGTCTTTGTCAATAGAATCATTAATATAGTGGAAAAGAGAGGAAAACTTCAAAAGAACCAACTGGAGCAATCCATCCAACCTCCACAAATAATTCAAAATGTCTTCCTTTTTTATCTGAGGATTCTGAGTTCGGTGAGCTTAATAAAGAGCTGCAAAATGATTGCCAAGTACTTTAAGAGCTCTCTGAGTGCACTTGGTGCTTGCAAGGATTTTCTTTTCATAAATTACTTTGTGAAGTAATTTGAGAAACTAAGTGCTTTCCTTTAAGCACCCAAAGCTATGATAAAATCTATATTAAAAAAGTGTGTTATTGCCTTTCTGTCGTAGCACTTGGTCATCCTTCTGAAAATCAAGTTGAAACTTTTATAGAATTTTGCTTTTCTCTGGAAAGAGCAGTCTTTGAGAATGAAATGCCTGCTTACATTAAAACTGCAACATAGCTGTGGGGATTAGAAGTGTCCCTGTGGACATGATCATTTTTATAAGCTACAAAATACTGGCATTGACACTGACAATATTGTATCAGTATTTTTCAACAACATGACTATCCTTCTCTTTGCTGCTGACACATCAGGCCTCCAGCCTCCCTCACTGTCACACTCAATAAGGCACCCCTCATTTTAAACCTGCTGGTGTTTCTGCCTTAAACCTTGCCTTACTGCCTGGCTACTGCCTTTGCCATGGATATTCTGGTCTTAAGCCCAGGTTTGTTTGACAAAGCACCTGCCAACTTCAACTCAGGCTGCTTTACCAATCTCACTCCAAATTGCATATTCCTTGGCATATGGCACCATCTGCATCGTATTGCTGGTCTGTTTGTATTTGGCCAAATCTGAGCATAGGTCAGGCAGTTTCCATCAATCACTGATTGCCATGAGAAAGAAGAGCTCACATGTCAAACTTCAGACTGCATCCAGCTGGAAAAGTGATTCGTAGCCCTTGGCTCCAGAATCACCAAGCAACTGTCCCAATCAATATTATGGGCTAAAATGTTGACCTTAAGAGATTTTTGTCAAGGTTTGTATCCTGCCCATAGTTTTCCCTGAGTTAAGTGAATTGTGCTCTCTTGCACATTTTTTTAAAACCAAAGGACCAGTTACCTTTACCACCAATATAGAGATCTAGTTCCTATTTATCTTTATGACTCTCTGCCCCCCCCCTCACACACACACACACAGACAGGCACAGTCACATTATAGTTCAACTATATTCATATAATTAATGTACCTTTTCCCCAGGCTTATATGTATACTCCTCATGGATAAAAAAAATTGAAGATTTAATGCAGGTTTGTACCTTGCCCCTTGGGTACAGCACATGACATGAAAAAAACTAGTTTGCTGATGACTCTCTTGGAATGATGAAATCCATAAATACCAGTGAGAATTCCTGTGAAATCTTTGTTACTAAGGTCAAACAGGTGTTCAAAAATTATTTCCAAGTGCAAACAGTTATTCATAAAGCAAAGCAGGAGGAAGACAAGTATTGGCCACTCCTGGAACTCTTTTCAACAGCATTTCAATCTAATAGCAAACAAACATTTTTTTTTTCTGGTGGTAGTAATGAAGTGGAGAATGGTTCTGATTGATTGGTTTCACGTAGGATTGAATATACACATTGGGGTTGAATTTGCCCAAGAGAAGATAGTTATAGAGATTTTCAATCATAATTACTAGTGTATTTTTTTTTATCAAGGAGATTCATCCTCTTCATTGTGCCAACATTAGAGAGAGATAAAATTTTGGAATTATTACTGTGGGAAATGAATTAGGGTTTCAACTGGGAATAATAGAAGGTAACACTGAGTAGTAATGAGGTTGAAATTATGTATTAATTATGGAGGTCATCAGCCCATGTCTCTGGAAATCCTGATATATTGGAGATACAAAAACAATTGGCAAAAATTCTGAAATAATTTCAGTTCCTTTATTTTCTCTTTCAATATAAGCTTACAAAATCATAAACTTGTTAAGAATTGAAATGTGTCTTTAATAATAAATATTCCCATAGGAGGAATCTAAAAATATTATTGACGGGTTCATGTGGAGATGGGAGAAATAAAAGTGGAAAGACTAGTAGATGTGCTAGAATGATGAAGAAACAGTTATCAGACTTACAGTCTAATCTGAACTACTGTAACATTGGACAGATTAGTCAAGACAGCTGTTTCTAGGCACCAAGAAAAGCTCAAAAATATGATACTGAAGGAAAACACAGGGGGCGAGCCATTTTTCAACCTAACTTTCTGTCTGGAGGCACTTTTTAGGATGTAGCACAGGAAGGTAGAGTCGAAGTAAAAAAAGAGGGGAGAAACAAATAATAATTGGCTTCTTCCTAGAAACAAAGGCTGCCATAACATCATGGAACAATATCTTTAAAATACTGGGGGAAAAAAACCAATTTGGAATTCTAATATATCATTCAAAAAAGAAGGTTATGAAAGAAAAACAGTTTTTTTTCCCTAGTTGTGACCCCAGGCTAGGCAGATTTCTTAGAAACAATATCAATATAAGAGAAAACTGGTAAATTAAACTTTATCAAAATTAAGAACATCTGCTTTTTGAAAGATCTTGTTAAGGCCAGGTACAGTGGCATGCTCCTATAATCCCAGCTACTTGGGAGCCTGAGGCAGGAGGATCACGAGTTGGAGGCCAAAGTGGACAACTTAGTGAAACCCTGTTTCAAAATAAAAAATGGAAAGGGCTGGGAATTTAGCCCAGTGGTACAGAACCCCTGGGTTCAATCTTTACCACGGCAAAGAAAAAAAAAACTAGGAAACATACCTGTAAATAATAAATGTGAAAAGAATTTCTATTAATAATATAGTGGTCAAAATTGATATTATGTAAAATAATTGAACAGACACTTGTTAAAGAAAAAGTTATTTGTGGTACTTTAAAAAAATGACAAGGCTACCTTTATTCAGGGCTACCCCAATAGACACAGGAATTACTAGGATGGACTTCCACAGTAAGAGAAGAGAAATTGAACTCAACTCTGAGTACAACAAGGGAAGTAGGAATTTATAGCCAAGAAACAGAGTTGGGTGATTGGTAGATTGAAAATTACTAAACACTAAGCAGAAGCATCTGGAGTGAAAGGAGATTCTGGCTAAATTGACCTGACAAATTCTTTCTGAAAGCAGGCCAGGGTAATCAGATATCAACAGGGGGATGATAAGTGAAAAGAAATTTGAACAAATATCAACTATAATCAAATATCGAAGGTGGAGGATTTGGGCGAATCTGACTTACGAGGATTCATATAAAAAGTTTAGGATTTTAAAAATTATAATTATTAACATTAATTATACAAATTAATAGGGTACACTGTGATATTTCCATGCATGCATATATCATGAATTATTCTTGTTTACCTTATATTCTACACTCTCTCCTCTTCCTCTCTCTCCCCCTCCCCCTGACTTTCATCTCAGTCTTTAGTAATTCCTCTACTACTTTTGGGTTATCATTTTTTTTTCTTTTTTAGTTCACATGTATGGGGAAAAAAACATGTGATACTTGTCTGCTCTGACCTATTTCACTCAATTTGATGTGTCCAGTTCTATTCTTTCCTACAAAACATGTTGAGAGCCACAACCAAGTCAGGAGGGTGCCTGGCATTTTTCCAGAAGGAGTGGTTGGGAGGTAACGCCATTGGGATGGTGATAATTGGGTTAAGCTGTGTATAATTATTGGGATGATGACTGATTGCTGTAACTGGATAATGCTGGGTTGGGACGAGCTGTGTGTTCAGTTGTGTATGTCCAGCAATGGGGCAGTTCCTGCTGCCTCAGGTGCCCGCTACTTTTGAGTTCCCTCGGAGTTCTAGGGAGTTCTGGCAATAAAGTAGTTCCTGTTTGAACCTACAAGTGGCTCGTGACCGTCAGGTTATTTTGTGCCCAGCTAGACTGCAGCAGAAACAAACAAAAAAGCAAAACAGGATTTCATTATTCTCTATGGCTAATAATAATCCATTGTGTATATATACCATGTTTTTCTTTATCTATTCACCTGTTGAAAGAGACTTTGAGCTGATTCCATATCTTTTTGTTGTGAATAGTGCCCCAATAAAACAGGGGTTTGCAGGTATCTCTTTTATATGCTGACTTAATATATTATATATATACACCCAGGAGTAGTATATCTGGATCATACGGTAGTTCTATTTTTAAGTTTTTGAGGAGCCCCCATACTGTTTTTATTGGTAGCTGTATTAATTCACCATCCCACCAACATTATATGAGGGTTCATTTTTCTCCACATCTCACCAGCATACTTTTTTGGAGAATATTTTCAGGGTGTGTGGGGGGGTAAGATAGAATCTCAATGTAGTTTTGAGATACATTTCCCCAATGGCTGAAGATATTGGGCACTTTTTAAGTATTCACTTTCCTTTTGTACTTCTTTTGAGAAATTTATTTTCCAATCATTTTCCCATTCTTAAGATGGATTACTTGTTCTTTTGTTGTTAATTTTTATATATTCTGGATATTAATCCTCCATCAGTTGAATGGCTAGTAAAGATTTTCTCTCATTCTTTAGGTTTTCTCCTTCTTGTGTTGATTGTTTCCTCAGTTTTGCAGAAGCTTTTTAATTTAATGAAATTCCATTTATGAATTCTTGTTTATTTCCTGATTTATTGGTGTCTTATCCAGGAAGTTTTGCTCATTTCCTCTGTTTTCTTCTAGTAGTCTCAAAGTTCCAGGTCTTACACTAAGGTTTTTCATACATTTTGAGTTGATTTTGATACAGGGATAAAATTAGGGGTGTAGGTTCAATTTTCTACATTTGGATATTCAACTTTCCCAGCACCATTTGTTGAAGAGGCAGCCTTTCTCTAATGTATGCTTTTGGCATCTTTATTGAGAATCAGTTGAATGTTAATCTGTCAGTTTATCTCTGGGTCTTCTATTTTTTCCATTGGTCTACATATCTGTTTTTCTGTCAATACCATACTGTTTTTGTGACTAAGACTCTGTAGTATGATTTGAAACCAGACATTTAAACCCACCAGGTTTGCTTATTTTGCTCAGGATTGCTTTGGCTACTTAGGATCTTTTGTTTCCATATGAATTTTAGAATTTTTCATTATATACATATATATGCAAGTACATATTCATATATATCTATCATGTATATATCATACATAGTCATATATAAACTCATATATATATATATTCACATAAATATTCACACATATATTCATGTATTCTCCAGTTTAGTACTTTGGGGTTTGATCTGGAATATTCTGGAATGGAAACTTATCAGATGGCAGGTACAGGGATTCATTCCCTTGATAAGATGGAGGATAGGGGCTGGGGCTATGGCTCAGTGGCAGAGTGCTTGCTTAGCATGTGTGAGGCACTGGGTTTGATCCTTAGCACTGCATACAAAAATAGGTAAATAAAATAAAGGCATGTTGTTCATCTACAATGATAAAAAAAAAGTTTTTTAAAAAGATGGAGGATACATGGTTCCATTCCTCTCACCAGGTGAAGGGCATGTGGACCTACTCCCCTCATGGGGTGGAGGGTAAAGAGGATCTACCCCCATCATCTGGTGTAGGGCATGATGATGCATTCCCCATATTGAGAAGAAGCCATTGGGATCTAATTCATATATATTTTCATATACATATTCATATATAAATTCATATGTGTATTCAAATATACATTCATATATATTCATGTTTACTAATATGTTCATATATAGGAATATTAATAAATATTCATATACATTCAAATGAATATTCACATGAATATTAATATATCCCATATATGTTCATATATTTATATACATGTGAATATATGTGAATTAATATTCACACATATATTCATGTATTCTCCAGTTTAGTTTTTTGGGGTTAGATCTGGAATGTTCTGGAATGGAAACTCATCAGATGGCAGGTACAGGATATATATAAGTAAATTAATTTACATAGCAAATATATATGAATATATACATATATATGAATATATATGAATAACAATAAATATACTTATGAATATTTCTATTTACATATATAAATATATATTAATATGCATATACATATACATATGAATATATATGCATATACATGTAAAATATATGAATTATATTCCAGTGTACATTCAGATATATTAATATATACTGATGTATACATTTATATATACATATATTAATATATAAGAATATATTAATATATTTATATATATATATATATCCATTCCAGTTTAGAACTTTGGGGGTTGAACTTGAGTGTTCTGGAATGGGAACTCTTCAGATAGAAGGTATAGGGAATAACTTTCCTAATCGGGTGGAGAATACATGGTTCTACTCCCATTACCAGGTGGAGGATATGGGGATGTATTCTCCTCACAGGGTGAAGGACATTGGGGACCTATTCTGCACACAGGACCTACTCCGTTCACAGGGTGGCTGGCATGGAGATCTATTCCTAGCATCTAGTGAAGGGTAAGGTAATACATTTCTCATACTGAGCTCAAGGCACTGGGGTCTAATTCATATTCATATTCATATATATTCATATTCATTTATACTCATAGTCATATTCATATTCATATGTATATATTCATATTCATATATAGCCATATTAATGTACATATTCACATATATTTGTATATCCATATTTATTCATATTAATATACAGTCAAATTAATATATATAATATCAACATATATTTATATTCATTTTTACAGTCAAAAAAATGTGTATCTTCATACTCCTATGTATAATCTGATGTATAATTCTTTGATATACAAGTGTAATCATGTGGATATACATATTCATATACATATCAATATAATTGTTCATATACATGTTCATATATACATTCATGTATATACACATATATGATCTTATATATACATACTAATATTCATATCCATATATGCTCATATTCTTATATATACATATTCATATTTACATTAATATCCATATCCATACATATGTGTATATATATATATTCATGCCATCTCCAGTTTTGTACTTTCATGATTGAAATGAAATAATCTGAAATGAGAACTCATCAGATGGAGGGTACAGAGATTAGCACCCCTGATCAAGTGGAGGATATGTGCTTCTAATCCCCTCACCAGGTGAAGGAAATGAGGATCTATTCCTCTCACAGGATGAAGAAAAGAAGAACCTATCCACCACATAGAGACCTGCTCATTTCACAAGGCAAAGGGTGTGGAACTACACTCATCATCTAGAAGAGGGCAAGGTGATCCATTCTCCATACTGAATGGAAGACACTGAGATCTAATTCATATTTGTAATTATATATACACTCATATTTGTATATATTCATATATACTCATATTCATATTTATTCACATATATTCCTATTAATACATATTCATATTTTATATATCCGTATATTCAAATTTAAATATATTAATATATTTCATATTTATACATATTCATATTTATATATACATTCACGTATATTCATTTTCATATTCATATTTGTAATCACATGCACATTTCTACTCATATGTAGACATATATATTGATATCTATATCCATACCCATGTTCATATCCATATAAATATACTCATTTTTACATATTTATATATTGCCATATATAAGCGATCATATTGATATTGATATTCATGTTTATATATATTTCAGTTTTAGTCAACTTTTTTTATTGCTGTGACTATAAGACCTGACAAGAACAATTTTAAAGGATCAAAAGTTTATTTGGAAGCTCGTGGTTTTAGATGTCTCAGTCCATAGACAGCAGGCTCCATTCCTTGGGGCTGGAAGTGAGGCAGAACATCATGGCAGAAGAGTGTGGCTGAGCGAAGGGGCTCATATGATGATCAGGAACAGAGACTCCACTCACCAGATACAAAATATACCCCCAAAGGCATGCCCCCAGTGATCCACCTCCTCCAGCTACATTCTATCTGCCTTCAGTTAACACTCAGTTAATTCCATCAGGGGATTCATTCATTGATCTGGTTAAGGCTCTCACAACCCAATCATTTCTCCAATGAACCTTTTTGCATTGTCTCACACATGAGCTTTTGGGGGATTCTTCACATCCAAACCATAACAGTATCCAAATTCATATGTATATTCACATATATAGTCTTATTCATATACATATACATACATATTAATTTATATATCATATATATTAATATATGTGTATATATTTATATATTTTCGTATCTACGATTATGTCTTCTTCATTTTTGAACTTCAGGGTTGAACTGAAATGCTCTGGAATGGGAACTCATCAGATGGAGTGTACAGGGATTAACTCCCCTGATCAGGTGTAGGATACATGGTTCTACTCTCCTCAGCAGGTTGAGGGCATGGGAATCCACTCCCCTCACAGTGTGCAGAACACGAGGATCTCTTCTGCACATGGGAATCTACTCCCTTTACAGGGTGGTGGGAATAGAGATCTACTCCTGTCACCTAGTGGAGGGCAAGATGATCCATTCTGCATACTGAGTGCAAGGCACTGGGAGCTAATTCATATTCATATATATTGATATGTATTTGTATACATATTCATATTAATAGCCCTTCATATTCATATTCCTTTATTATATTCATATTCACATATATATTCATAGTCATATATTCATATATATTTGCATGGATATTCATATTAGTTTGTATATTGGTATATATTCATATTCACATTTGTATATAAATTTATATTCATATGTATATTTGTGTTCAAATATGTAATCATATGTATATTGATATGCATACTCAAATACATTCATGTATGTAATTCATATATACGTATTTATAATCTTATATGTAGATATTCATATACATTTCTATTCTTATTCTAGTACATATATTCATATGTGGATTCATGGAGACCTACTCCCTTCATGGGGTGGCAGGCATAGATATCTACTCCTTTCATTTAGAAGAGGGCATGGTGATCCATCTCATGCTGAGCACAAGAATATATATATATATAAACTCATATATATGTGTACATATATTCACATATATTTACAAATATTTTCACATATAAATTCACATATATTTATTTGTTTCAGGTTTTACTTTGGGGGGTTGAACTGGAATGTTCTGAAATGGGAACTCACCAGATGGAGGTTATAGAGATTAACTCCTCTGATCAGTAGGAGGATACATGGTTCTACTTCCCTTGCCAGATAGAGGGCATGAGGATCTATTCTCCTCACAACATGAAGGACATGGGGATCTACTGTAATCTGCAGGAGTCAGGATTGAGTTTGTGAAGAGTGAACACTGGGAATGCACCAAGGTAAGCAAGAGAGTAGGAAAGTGGTAGAAAGATTTAGAATTTCTAGTACCCAGGAGGGGCAAAGATTCCATTTAAGTCTTACAGCACTCCTCCTTTTACAAGCACATAAGGATAAGTTGATATGCTTCTCTCTATTTTTTTTTTTTGAGAATTTTTAACTTTTATTTTTTAGTTCTCGGCAGACACAACATCTTTGTTTGTATGTGGTGCTGTTTGTATGTGGTGTTGATTCTCAACAGAGCTAGAGGAAGCAACTTAGGCCAAGGATAGTGAGTTTCTTGAGTGAGTTTCCTCAAATGCCTCTTTAGATATCATTGGCCTTTTCTACATTCTCCAATGACTGAGGTCTCCAGGCACAAAGAAGGTGATATTCTGTGCCTAAGCCTTTTGATATTCCAGTGATAGCTGCCTTGAAAGCTGCTTTACTGTCACTTTGTAGGCTGTGGGGAAATCCAAATCTAGGGGAAATTGCTTGTAGAAAGACTTTTACTGCTTCTTCTACTTGTTCAGTTTGGGAGAAAAAAGCCTCAATCCACCCAATAAAGGTATCTATCATGACTAACAGATTGGAACCTGCTACACTTAAGCACATGAGTGAAATCAAGTTGCCAAGTCTCACCAGGGAATTTTCCTGCTCTCTGTAATCATGTAGGCCTTTTGGTAAAGTTAAGTGGGTTATTTCTTTGGCATATCTTGTAAGCCCTGAATACCTACCTATTAGGTCCTTGACAAGGACCTGCCCAGACAAGTGGGGACTATGTGAATCCTTGAGGTAACACTGTCCTGGTTAATTGATAAATATTGCCTGGCTCCTCAAAAGCAAACAGATATTTTGACTGATTATCTAGGGGTATATAAAAAAGGTATTCTTTAAATCTAATACAGTAAACTAAGTAGTGGCTGCTGGGATCTCATATAACAAATAATAAGGGTTAGGCACCACAGGATGGAGGGGATGATGGATTCATTTATTATCCTAAGGTCTTGGACTAGGTGCCATTCCTCATTTGGTTTTTGGACTCTTAAAAATGGGTGTATTGCAGGGGCTATTGCAAGGCACTAAAAGTGTCTGTCATTTAAGGTTTTGAAAAATCTTCAATAAATCTCTTCTTGCCTCTGGACACAGAAGGTACTGTCTGTGGCCTGGGAAGATTGAGGGTTCCTTCAAAGTTATTTTAACTGCAACTGCACTCTTCACTTGCCCAATTTTGCCCTCAGTGGCCCATATTTCAGGGTTTATATCACTTTCTAATAGAGGTAGACATAATGGAGCCTGGGATGCAAAATTCATGGTGATGGAGGCCTGAAGTTTTGAGAATATATCTCTTCCCAATAAAAGAACAGGTCACTCTGGGACCATTAGGAATGCATGAGAAAACATCACTTTATTCTATTCACAGTTTAGTGGAGAAGTAAACTATCTAGTGATAGGCCATCCACACATCCCTCTCACCATCATGATATCAGAGGAAAGGGGTCCAGTGTAAGAGACACGTGTGGAGAATCTTGTACCAGTGCCAGAAGGAAACTTCCCTACTGAGAAGCATAATCAGGGTTTATGTTTGATAAAGGGAGTCATGGAAGCCATTAAGGTTTACCCCAGGCCCCTTCAGGCTTGGGTTGGGTAATCTGACCCCATGATCCTGTGCCCCTGGGACATTCATTCCTACAATGATTGCATGACAGAAAGGACAGGACCTTGGTGGTGATGGTTTAACCTGTTGGCATTTTCACTGGTAATGTCCCTCCTTTCCACAGCAGAAACAAGTTTCTTTTGTGGCTCAAGGTTCATTCCATTGATCTACTTTAAACTCTGCCCCCTCCCCCCAAAAAAGCTTGTTCCCTGTAGGGCCATGACCAGTACTTCAGCCTTCCTTCTATCTCTACATTCTCTTTCTTTTCTCTTCTCTTGATCTCTGTTATAAAAGACAGATGTTGCAAGTCAGACGATGCCATCTAAGGAATGATCAGGGCCTTATGCCAATTTTTGTAACTTCCTCCTAATGTCTGGGGCTGACTGAATAATAAATTTATCCTTTAAAATTATCTGGCCCTCTGTGGATTCAGAATACACTGTGGTGTGCTTTCTCAGTGCCTCCCTGAATTTCTCCAGAAAGGCTGCAGGTTTCTCCTGAGGGCCTTGGTGAATCAGATATCTTAGAGTAATTAATAGGCTTCTGCCTCAACCTTTTGAGACTTTCAAGGATCAGACCTTGAAAATGTCTCATTTCCCAATCATCCTGTTCATTGTTTGGATCCCATTCAGGATTGTGCTTAGGAACTGCCTATGCCCCAGATAGATAATCAGATTTACTCCTAGTCTGTATTGCAGGGGCATGGCTGAGATGAAGATCATCTCCAATATTCTCAGCTGCCCTTAAGACAGTCTCCTTTTCATTAGAGGTCAAAGTTTAGTTAAGCAGTAACATAATATCCTTCCAGGTAAGAATGAACATCTAACATAAATTTTGAAACATGTATTTATGTGGATTCTCTCAGAACTTTCCTAAGTCCATCTTTGTTTGCCTCAGTTGAAGGGAAAAAGGAACATGCACCTTGGTGGTCCAAAAGTCTCCTCCTGGGATTTCCTAAAGTGTCAGTTATGTTTTGTCCTCCTCTAGGTATGGATGATAGATGAACTGAGTAGGGAAGACATGAAGACTGTTGGCAAAGAATAGTAGGAGTTGGGAATCCTTGGGATTTCTTTGGATTTTCTACCTTAGTAAGTGTCTCTTTAGAATTCTCTTCCATTATGGCAGCAATTGTAGCTGGGTTTAGCTTACATTGCTGACATTATTTGGGGTTCTCCCTCAGAGCAAAAAAACCTGAACTTAGGGAACCTCAGGCCATTTTCCTTCCTTCTTACAAAACAAACTTAGCTGCTAGATAGTATTAAAATTTATACTTTCCTCTAGAAGCCATGATTCTCCATTGAAAAGTTCGAATTGAGGCTATGCCTGACAGCAGAAGAAAATTAGGCACTTTTTCTGGAGCATTTGTGCATCAAACTGTTAGGTGGTTTTGAGGTGGCTAAGGGAACAAAGCACCAGGCAACCCTCTTGTGAAAGAACAACCAATCAGGCACTGACATACAAGCAGTGACAGTGCCTCCTAACCACCTGTCAATCAGCAGGATCTCCTGACCAGTCCTGGAAGGACATGGATCCCAGCAAGATCCCCCGACCAATTCCAGGAGGACAAGGGACTCTAAAAACCTCCCTTTCCGGTCCCAAGCTCTCCTTTCCTGCCCTAAGCCCAATAGAATTCCAATACAGCTGAGCCTAGGTGTGATTCCCCTGGACTCACTTTCTTGGACTGGAGCATCTAGCCCAGGATCGAACCTCAATAAAGCCTTGTTCAGCTGCTTTTAATCTGCCTCCTTTTGGTCACCGGTGCCTGACCTTGCACAAACTTGTACCAATTTTTTAGTAGGCAGGCTCGTGCTGAACCTGGCATTACCTTTGAGGATGAGGTCCTACCTGGATAATAGAAAACATAGGTAACTCATGCCAAAAGAACTGCCCACTGTCATAGGGACATCTCCCTAAATGAACTTCTTTGTTGTTGGCTATCCCACCTCCTTCATTCTACATGAATTAATGGATTTATTGCCATCTTACCGCTAAATTGTTCAGATCTTTGGTTTACCAAGGGGAGCCAGACTTAGTGGACCTTATTGGTCTGCCCTGGCTGCTACTGGAGTTCCAGATACAATGGCTGATAATTAAATTTCAGCTGACAGTGGGTTGTATTCCTCTGCCACATGTGTCTACAACCTTGGTCGCCTAGTGAGAATGAAATCTCCTTCAATCAAGCATGGTCTGAGGAAATTATATAGTCAGGATTATCGAGGACAAAGGATCATTTTAAAGGGGATTTTCATTGACAATCTAAATCCCAGGGGGATCCCAGGAGGACAAATAGGACAGGTTGTCTCAGAGGACCTTCTGCCTTTCTCATGGAGAAATTTGAGAATGACTTTAATTAACAGGCTGTGAGCCTGCTGGCTTGGAGATACAAAGACATATAGAGTTCAGTTTTGTCCAAAGGGTGATGTATGAGAATGTGACTTCCCAGGTCCTTAAGAACAAATAGAGATGTGGGCCTCTCATTCTCTTCTAGGCAAAGAAACTGGGGAGGCACATGGGGGCACAGAAACAACAATTAGGTATCTTTGGCAAGTCTGTAGCCATTTAATATGAGAAGATGGAGCCCAAACCCAACCCCCAAACCACTTTCTATGGATAGACATTTAGCCATGAAAGAAGTGCATGGGAGGATCAAGTGTGAGGGAGTAGGTGTGGGTGGCTCATATGGAGGTGCTGGCCTCAGAATGCTTACTCAGAAACATAATCAAACAACTGCCACAGCATACCCCATGGGACAATCAGGAAATGGTGTCATAAGGGAGGCCTTTGAGAGACACCAAATAGTAGTCTGAATCTTGCAGTTGCCTCTGAACTTCACCCAAATCCTCACATCCAAAGACAGGTCAGGATTAGGGGCCACTGTCTACTTGCTCTTGCTCTGAGCTGGGACAGAAAAGTAGGAAATGGTTCCATGGAGCTCAATGTACCTGACCCACAGGGCAAGTGATTGCGACCTACAGAAACCAAGAAACCTATCACCCAAGACTTGAAGGCAAAGAGTGTCAGGCACAAATAACTTACCTCAGTGGGGGTTGGGAATTCCAGATGAGCCCCCAAAATGTTACTGGCAGGAGTTGGGATTGGGTTTGTGTTCCACAGATTTGTAGAATGAACATCAAGAATGCTGCTGAGGTAAGCAATTGAGCAGGAATTTTATTAAAAAGAAAATATGTGTTATTAAAAAAGGAATATGTATTCATATACATATTTTCATATACATATTTACATATAGTTATGTGTATTTATTTTCATATACATATTTACATATAGTTATGTGTATTTATATTCACATTCATATTGACAGGTATCCATATTGATATATATTCATATGTATACCCATATTTATGTTCATATGTATATACATATTGACATACATACCTATATATTTATTCGTATACATTTTCATATACACATTCATATTCATATATATTTACACATCTAATCATATGTACATATTCATATATATATATATATATATATTCATTTTCTGATGATTTGGATGTGAGGTGTCCCTCAAAAGCTCATGTGTGAGACAAGGCAAGGCAAGAAGGTTCATTGGAGAAATGATCAGATCACAAGAGTCTTAATCCAATCAGTGATTTAATCCCCTGATAGGGATTAACTGAGTGGTAACTGAAGTGGTAAAATATGGCTGGAGGAGGTGGGAATTAGGGTATAGCTTTGATATATATATATTTGTATCTGGAGAGTGGAGTCTCTCTCTGTGATTTCTGATCACCATTATGTGAGTTTCTTCCATTCACCACCCTCTCCCACCATGATGTTCAGCCTCACCTTGAGCCCTGAGGAATGGAGCCAGCCTTATATGGACTGAGACTTCCGAAACTGTGAACCCTCCAATAAACTTTCCCTTCTTTCAGTTGTTCTGGTCAGATTCTTTAAGTCACAGCAGTGAAAAAGCTGACTAAAACATCTTCACATTCTTATTCATATACATATATATTCATGTTAATTAATAATTCATATGTATATTAATATATTCATTTGCATATTCATATATGTCTTCATATATATTTGTATCTATACTCATGTCTTCTCCAATTTTAAACTTTAGGGGTTGAACTGGAATAATTTGAAATGGGAATTCATCAGATGGAGGATATAGAGATTAAGGCCCCTGATCAAGTAGAGGACACATGGTTCTACTCCCCTCACCAGGTAGAAGGCATGGGAATCTACTCTCCTCATAGCATGAAGAACATGGGGATCTATTCCCCACACAGATACCTACTCTCTTCATGAGGCAGAGAATGTGGAGATCTACTCTTCTCATTTAGCAGAGGGCTTGGTGATCTGTTCCTATGCTGAGTGTAGGAAACTTGAAAATATATATTCACATATATCCATATATATATATGAATATTTGTATATATGTTTACATATACATTCCCATATGTATATATGAATTCCCATTCCAGAAACTTCCAGTTCAAACCCCAAAGTAAAAAAACTGCAATGAATGTGTTTATGTACAAATATGATCATATATGGATATATAATTTTATATATCCATATATGATCATATTCATATATATTCACATTCTCATTTATATATTCATATTTATATTAATATACATATACATATACATATTTACATATATTAGTATACAAACATATAAGAAAATATTCATATACACATGAATGATATATATGGGAATTTATATGTGAACATATATATGAATATGTGGAGATATATATGAACATATGAGAATGTATATGTGAACATGTATATGAATGTTATGTATTATATATACACATATATTTATATAGGTATTATTTTAGTCAGCTTTTTTGTTGCTGTAAATAAAAATGCCTAACAATCACAATTGTAGATGAGGAAAACTTTATTTGAGGGCTCAGGTTTCAGAGGTCTTAGTCCATAGAAGCCCATCTCCATTCTTTGGGGCTTGAGGTGAGGCTGAACATCATGGTGGGAAAGTGTGGTGGGAGGAAGCAGCTCCCACCATGATCATGAAGCAAAGAGAGCCTCCACTTGCCAGATACAAATATAAAACCCAAAGCCACACCCTAATTCCCACGTCCTCGAGCCACACCCTGCTACTTCAGCTACCACTCAATTAATCTTTATCAGGGGATTAATTCACTGATTGGGTTAAGACACAACCCCAACCCAATCACTTGTCCCCTGAACCTTCTTGCATTGTCACACACGTGAGTTTTTGAGGGACAACTCACATCCAAACCCTCAAAAACACGCACACACCCCATATGTATGTGTGTGTGTGTGTGTGTGTGTGTGTGTGTGTGTGTGTGTGGTATATATATGCAATCCATTCATTTCTTTATATGTAAATTAAATATTTTAAAATTACAAGTTAATTCCTTCAGAAAACATATCTATGTTTACAAATGTAGGAGCAAATTGGACAAATATTCTTTTTAATTTAAATTTAATTTCTTTGAACTCCAAAAGTTTTATGTGTATTTTTGAAACCTCATTGAAAACAGTCCTCTGTGGCTCTATTCTTAAAAGTTATTCAAGGTCACCAAAGCACATTTATTGATTTCACAGTCAAGATAAGCTTTTAAATAAAATGTACATAAACCATGTAACTACTCTCATTCCTGTAAATGTAAGTTATCATCTATTTGGGAAAAGATTATTTAATTTCTTTTGCTCAGAGATATTGAAAAATAGACAAGGAAGATTGTTTAATAAATGTTCCCTAAGATGTCTTATAACCTGCAGTGTTGTATAAAAATCAGAGAAAAATCCTTGAACTACATGAATGGTTTGAGTAAAGTGAATTCAAACTTTGTTTTAAATTATTTGGAGTATAACTCTTTCATTTCCCTTAATTTGACATCCCCTAAAGGAGATGTGATAATTTGCAAATGTGTCTGTGTCTGAAGGGAATATCAACTATCCACAACTATTTGCCGTGTTTAGGTGCAGCAGATTGGAGGATTCTTGGCACAAAATATTATGACGAGGCATGTCTTCAGTAATTTAGCGTGACCAGTTGCTAAAATGTTAAAGGGGGATACCCTTTTTTGTGTCCTAATTAAAATGCCAGAATTCATCTGTTCTAGCTAATCTCAAGAAGGATTGGTATAGGAAAACTTAGATGTCTGCAGCTTTTAGAAACTGGTTCATGTATTGTTTCTAGGTTAAGTGAATTATTTATCAGTGACTCAGCACATCTCTGGTGTTTGAAAGCATGTTGCACAAATTTAAATGGGGTTTTATTTATTTCTGGAGGCAGAAAACAAATCCAATTAAAACAAACAATTTGAAAAGATTTTTATTTCTGAAAGTTATGATTAATGTCTTCAATATAAAAATTGAGTGTCTGCATTTTATGAACCATTTTGTATTTAGGTTACAATGTATTTTCCTTTTCACATTTTAAACGTATTAAATGGCATGAACTGCTATTAAATGCCTCCATGTGTTGTAAATAAAATCTCAGAAGATATTAGAATAGAAAATAAAACAGAATAGAAAAGAGCTGAAACCACACTTTCTCTTTCCTAACAGGACCTCAATTTTGTTTAGGTATCTACTCCATCTTTAGCTCCACAGGGAGTTTCTGCTTACAGGTGGAATGAGAGCACAGTTTTTCCTTTGGTTATTCTTTTTTGTCCGGATAGGTCGTGTGACCTACATTGGACTAATTAGAATAAATTATTTCCCATGTTTTGAGAAGTTATTCTAAATAAGAGTAAGAGCCTCCAGTTGCCATTGTCATCCTCTCGAAAAGAAGTTTATGGTAAGAAGAACAAAATATAAAAATGGATGTTTTATTGAGTCATGGAATCACTGATGTTTCTCTATTTGAAGCCTGCTTCATCATAGTCTTCATGGTATGTGAGGAAATAGTGTTCCATTGTTGTTTAAGAAAGTTTGATTCAGTCATTTTATCAAATATATTCTAAGCAACATGGAAGCCCTTCATTATAAATACTCAGACTTTGCTTCATAGTGAAATATTTTGTTGAGTTATAGGCTAAAATAGGATACTCAAAGTTTATGGTTCTTATCTACAATGCAAGCAACAGAAAAAATGAATATATATTTATTTTATATAGTGTAATCCAACTGTGAAGGTGCTACCTGAACATCTTCAGGAAAATTGGATAGTAGCATTATTGGTAGGTCAGAATCTCCAGAATCCTCCAAATTAGGGAAATTTCAGACTTGATCTAAAGTTTCAGTATTACAGAGTCAAATAATCACGAATTGAGTTCAAGATTATTGGGCTAAAGTGTAGTAATTTTGAAAATGCAGAGATTCAAAGAGAAGTTAACTTCTATTTTATCTGCATTCTGATTGCTGAATAGTCACAGGTGCAATTCCTTGTTGTTTTTTGTCTGATACAGAATTGGAATTGATTTCATTCCAGAGCATGAGATAGTGGTGAAAAATGGAGAGAAGTTTCTTTCTTATAATTGTGAGAAGTTGGAAATGATGGCTTGTGCTTAAAGTACCATCAATATAGAAATAGTTTTAGAATGCATGCTTAACTTTCACAGGTTAGAAAAATGAAAACCAATCACTGGGGCTGTGTTGTGGCTCAGCGGTAGAGTGCTCGCTTAGCATGTGCGAGGTCCTGGGTTTGATTCTCAGCACCACATAAAAATAAATAAAGGTATTGTGTTCAAATACAACTAAAAAAAATTAAAAAAAGAAAACCAATCATTGTTAAATAGGAAAGGATTTAAACCACTCTGAGATGATTAGAGGAAAAGAAAATGGGAAAGAAACAAATTCCTGAAAACAGTCACACAATCTTTGTGATCCACACAGCAGAATATCTAGATTATTATAAACACCAGAAGAGGTATCCCTGAATGATATTAAAACTACAATAAAGCCCTCCTTAATCTGAAATGGCTGGGGATGGTTCTGTGAGTTAGATGCAGGTCAGAAATACAGAATTTTAAAAAAGAAATCCATGTAATTCCTTCAAGAATTTTATTAAGATTAAGAGGATGTCCACTGATAGGTTTTCTTAAGATAATTGTGATGAATATAAAAAGGTTGTTTTTAATTGGTATATCTATTACATGAAAAATGTCTAAAATTCTCAAAAGTCCTTTAAAATTATTCTCAGGGGTGATAACATATTCCCATGTAAACATGGTAGCATTTGGAATCTTTGTGTTCTATGAAGATATGGTATGATAGAAATATGTGTTTCACTGGCCCGGTAACTGCTTGGATTTGCTTTCAGTACCTCTAGAATAAGTGAGACTAATGTCTACCTTTCACTCCTCACCTCCATATTCTGTCCAACAAAATAAAACATCTCTTGGCCTTGGTCATGGTGATTGATTTCTGGATGGCACTTGATCTAAGATTAGCCAAGGACATCACTCCCTGGAGCTGTAACTAAAATTGTCTGGAACATGGAGGCTCTCTTGTGTTTGGGAGATTATCTGCTTTCAGAACCATGCAAATCTGGAACGGTTTTAAACTATCTATAGAGAAAGATTTCCTGAAACTTATTTTTGTCAGAAGCTAATTTTATACACAAACCTGTCAATTTTATAAACCATGCATCACTGCTGTTTAAAACAACCTACTTTAATTGTGTTTCTCTCATTTGCTGTCTCAAAAGCTCTTATTAATATATTTGGATAACAACCCCTGTCTAAATATTCACGTATACTAAACTAGTTGAACATGAGCAGACAAAAATATCAATCTAAAGAAACAAACCAATCAATTTAATGTCCAACCTTATATATTCATATAATAGTTTAATGAAAGTCAGAAAAGAAATGTTTAAGTGTGAATACAAAAATGAGAAGAAAACCAGTCTGTTTTTTTTTAAAGGTTTATTCCTAAGTGAAAGTATCCATAAGATCATTGAATAAACAGCTTCTAATAGAACTAAAGCTTTCTACATCTTGAAGCATTACAAATTGAACTCAAAGAGTATTGGACTAAAGTGTAGTAATTTTGAAAGTTCAGAGATTCAAAAAGAAGTAACTTCTATTTTATCTGTATTCTGATTACTAAATAGCCACAGATGCAATTCCTTGTTGTTTTCTGTCTGATATGGAATTGGATTTGATTTCCTTCCAGAGCATGAGATAGTGGTGAAAGTATTCAGTCACCACACAGCTTAATTCTTGATACATAGTTATGCTGAAAAGACTATTTGGTAAATAAATTATTATATGAATGAAGGTAGGTACCCACAAGTGTGAAAGAGGATAATTTTAGATTTCATGTCATCACCATCTTTATTCATAACTTTTCTGAGCCCATACCCAGATTGGGCCTAAAAGAAATAGTAGCTTCAAATCTGGTATATATACTGTGCTTTGTTGTGAATAACAAAGAGCAATGTGTCTCACATGTCTAATCCCCATTAACTTCTCTTTTCCATCAAAGCAGCCATATGCCACTGCCTTAGTTGACATTTTGACCTGGATAAAGACTATGAGGTTTTCCAAATAATTTTGTAGGAATTAATTTCATGTGAGGCATAACTCTCTACTCCTTAAATGTGTGCTGCATACAGTGACTTCCAAAAATATAGTGTGGAAATGAGGGGAAAGGGCTTCTCCAATGGAGAAAACTGATAAAACACCTCAGCCAGGTGATTAAGATCAACATCAACATTGAGAAGTCATATTGATAATACATACTCATGATATAAAGTGATGATAAATGGCACTTAACCTTTGTGATCTTCCTTCCAAAAGCATATCAATCCAGTCAAATCATAAGAATAACATCAAATAAATCCCAACTGAGGGACATTCTACAAATTACCTGGTCATTAATCCTCAAAATTATCAAGGTCATAAAAAACTAAGGGAAGTCTAAGAAACTGTCACAACCTAGAGGAGCCTTAAGGAGACATGACTAATATATGCAATGTGGTGTCCTGGATGGGATCCTGAAGCAGAAAAAAAAAGAGACATTTGCAAAGAAAAAGAAAGGGAAAAAAACCTGATGAAATCTGAATAAAGTCTGAACATTATTTAATAAAAATGTGTTAATATTGATTTATTAATTGTGACAAATGTTACATACTAGTATAACATACTAAATTAATAATAGGGGAAACTGGGTCTGGAGTATATTGAAATTCTCTGTACTAACTTTGAAATTATTTTTGTATTGTAACTGTATGCTTTAGATATTAGGTATCCTCCAAAAGCTCATGTTTGAGACAATGCAATAAAGTTCAGAGGAGAAATGGTTGGGTAATGAGAGTCTTAAGCCAATCAGTGCATTAATTTCCTGATAGGGATTGACTGAATGATAACTGTAGGGACATGGGGTGTGACTGGAGGAGGTGGGTCAGTGGGCATGTGCCATTGAGGTATATATTTTGTCTATGGTTTGAGAATATCTCCACACCCTGCTTCCTGGTGGCCATGTCCTGAGCTACTTTCCTCCACTGCACCCTTCCATCATATGTTCTGCACAGAGCCAAGGAGTCAGCCACACATGGACTAAGACTTCTGAAACTATGAGTCCCAAATAAACTTTTTCTCCTCTAAAATTGTTCTTGTCAGATCTTTTGGTCACAGCGATGAAAAAGCAGACTAAAACACCAACCCTATTTTAAATTGTTTATTTACATTTTCCAGCAAATGGATGGATCTGGAGACTATCATTCTATGTGAAGTAAGCCAGTTTCCAAAACCAAAGGTTAAATATTTTCTCTGATATGTGGAAGCTAACACACAATAAGGGGGATGCGAAGGGAAGAATAGAAGTGTAGTAGATTAGACAATGGGGAATGGAGGGAAGGGAGAGGGGATAGGCTAAGGAAAGACAGTGGAATAAACCTGGCATCATTTTCCCATGTACATATATGAAAACAACACAATAATTCCCACCATCATGTACATCCATAAGAATGGGGTTCTAACTAGAAAAAGATATATTCCATGCTTGTATAATTATGTAAAAATGGATCTCGATGTCATGTATAACTAAAAAGAACCAATAAATAAGTTTACTAAAACAGAGGGTAGGGGGCTGGACATGTATCTCAGTGGCAGAGCAGATGCCTAGCATACGTGAGGCACTGGGTTCGATTCTTAGCACTGCATAAAAATAAATAAAATAAAATAATTCTGTCCATGTATTACTGCAAAAAATTAAAAACAAACAAATAGAGGGTAGTAGAAATAAGAAAGGAATAAAATATAAGACAATGAAATGAAAAGGAAATATGACATTGGCACCCAACAAGTATGTCATTTAAGTATAAGAAAAAGTGCTGAATCATCATTTTATTTTACAAAACATTCCAAACATTTACACTTAAATGAGTTTAGATGTCAATAAACATGTTACTTTTTTCTTAGTCAAATTCTAAATCATGCACTGATACATCATCAGTTATTTTCTTTACTTCTTTGATTATATCTATGTCCCTCTCACACCACACTTCTCACAAACCCTGAAAGGCCTATTAAACGATTCCTCTGTTCTGCTTTTCAGTTCTTACATTTCCACCTTTTTATATTGTTTTATTTTAACACTCTACTGGCACAATGATCTTTCTGTATTTGAGGTTCTTTGCTTTCACACAGTGTCTTGTCGCCAACCCAGAACTAACTAACCATAGTTCTGTAGCCCAAGTCTATCATAAGATTTGGTCTACATCATGTTTTAAAATATTGAATAAAATAGTACTCAGAAATTTAAAGTAACCAACTACTGATACAGGTAACAACAAGAGTGAATCTCCAAAAAATTATACTGAGCCAAAGAATTCAAATCAAAATGACATTGTAAGTGTTGTGACCTGCATTTTTATGTGTAATTGCAATTTTATGAAGTTCTGGAACATAATAATCTAAGCTATGATGACAGAAATCATAACAGTAGTTAACTCTATGGTTGGGGAATTGACTGGAATGGGAAATAATGGAACATTTTTGGATATTGGAAACATTTTAAAATTTAGAATAAAGCTCACATAAATAAACATATATCAAAGCTTATTCAAGAGTGTATATTTAAAATCTGTACAACTTATGTTGTGTAAATAATACCTCAAGAATGTATAAAGATCACTTTGAGATAAAAAACTAATGAGAGTTATTCTAAATTAATGTTCAATTTTTTAAATGACTGTCAACATTTGCAAATCAGAAATCTCTGGTTTTGTATTCTCACATAAGCCCAGCTGGCTTAGGGCCAAATAATTCCTCACCAACTCATTGGACATAGACTCCACCATACCTCAATATGTCTTTTATCCAACCAGTTTCATTAACTTATGTTTCTTTTGCAGGCATGCAGGTATTGGAATTAATGATTCTAGTCATATGTCTTTCACTCATTTAGGGCTTTTTGTTGTTGTCATTTGTCTTTAAGTCCAAATCTCCGTCCTTATTCCTGATGTGGCTACTGTCCTTGTATTTGCATTGCGTTAAAAAATCTACAGGATACATACATACATAATAAACACATATTAACAACATATCCGCAGTATCATTGAAATAACCAACCTAAAATTTCAACTGATGCAATAGTTAGTGGACAAAGATAGGTCATTACTACTGATTCAGAGCCCTGAAATTAGACATTTTTTTTTATAAAAGTCCAAAGATATAAAGTCCAAAGAAATAATAAAAATACAAAATAGCTATATGTTGGGAAACATTATTTTATGAATGATTAACCTATTCCTTTTTTCTTATTTAAAATTTATAAATATATCAAATTCTAATATCTGTATCATTAAAATTTCTGAGTAAATTTCATTCAATGGTGTTTTTCTTCCCAAAAGACTTGCAATTAAGCCCAGAGAATGTAAGCAATTTTATTAATGGGATTTACCTCTAGTTAAAAAAAATTTCATTCCTAAGGTTGCCTGAAAACTTCATAGGACATAAAAATATTTTAAAATATGACTTAATGGAAAGTGACTGAAATGAGATTTACCTGGTGAGATAGGGAAGTCATGTTTCTAGTTTAGCTAGGGAATTTCATTTGGGAGAATATATTTCTCTTATTTTATTTGGTAGCAAACCTAGTATGTGTGTGGGGAATATTACATTAAGTAAAGTGATATTAAGAGGACATGATAAGGAATCCACAGGACATAGAAGCATGGTATACTTGCAAGAAGTTTTGAAATCCATTGTCAACAATATTTACCAGGCATGACAAAAGAGGGTAGAAGAAAAGAAAAAAAGCAAAATGTCTGAAAAGGGCTGTTACCAAACACCTATAGTTTACCATTTGAAAAGATATTCGCTTACATTACAAAGAAGTGAATTTTAAGTAAGCAGGTCATTTTTTCACTATAGACATCTACACTGGGGCTGAGGTTGTGGCTCAGTGGTACAGCATTTATATAGCATGTGCGAGGCCCTAGGTTTAATCCTCAGCACCACATAAAAATAAATAAATACTACTTCTAAAAAAAATGTTTAAAAAAATCTACATTGATTAATTTCTCTGAGTTGCTAGCCAACAAGGTCTCAGTTACATTGTACACTGTAGCATATCCAGTACAGAGTATAATAATTTTCATTACTAAATTAAAGAAAAAAATCAAGTTGAATTGAAATTCTGCTTGTCACAGTAGTAATCAACAGGGGTAGGTCTGGTTTGAAATATGGGATTTGATTTTGGCCATGTACTGTAATCTAAGGTGGCTAACAATGATACAGTTTTCTTAGACACACTTGGAACTATCAGATAAATTTAAATATTGAGTCACATTGGGGAAATGAAGTGGGACAAGGAGGGAAAAGAGAGAGAAAAATGATGTTACAATTAATTGTGCATTGGTGTCTACAAATATTGACCTGAATTTAGAGTTCTCAGAAACAGAGTTAAATCATATCAGGCCAGTCCCCTGAATGGCTTTTTAGCAGTGACACACTTGACAAGTTCCAGAATGATGCTTCCAAAACATTCATGGCCTTTCCCACTAAACTAGGTCAGTGGTGTTTGGAGACAAGTCTTTTTTTTTAGCACATTAAAGATCCTAAAATAGTCTTTGATTTCTCTCTATAAAATATCTCATGACAAACAAATTTAATAACTTAAACCTGGGGATGGCTGAGGGTATAGCTCAATAGTAGAACACTTGCCTAGCATGCACAAGGCCCCAGCACCACGAAAAAGAAGTGGAAAAAGGAGGAGGAGGAGGAGGAGGAGGAGGAGAAGAGTCTAAATTGTCCAGATTAAGGTCTAATTTCCTAAATTTGAGAGAATCTAGTCAAAAGTATTTTAAACTCAAATGCAATTAAAAGTAATGATTTTATTTGTTTTCGTGGTGCTAGGGAGGTAGTGATTTGAAACACAAATAATAACCATCTACTAGGCTTTATGTTTTATATTAATTATATAATTTAATCTTGGCTATGTCTCTATGAAATAACATTTATTCTATTATAATTCCCATTTTATAAATAAGGAAATTGATAAATTTTAATTTGCTCACAGTCACTATGCTAGCAAGTGGATGATTCAGGACTTAAATTTTGATCTATCTTCAAATATTTTAAAACATATGTTGTGACACATTGCAGGGATACTGATCAAACTTTTCTTAGATGAAAAAATAAATTGCATAAGAATGAGATAGTAGAAAATATTAGATAATAGCACAGGTAGCAAAAGTTTATGAAACTTTTCTTGCAGATGTGTGCATATGTTCACAGCAGGTGCATATTGACTTATAGTAAAAATGCATTTCTTAATAAGTTTTCAAGTTTTTCAAAAAGTCTACACTGTCATATCAAAATAATCTGTGGTAATTTTGATATGCAAAAAAGACAAACTCTAAAATAAAATATTGTGGCTGGTAGATTTGATTGGTAACTTCCTAAGACTTAAAAGCTGTGTAGCTTTTTAAAAATTTCCCCTTCACTAGATATATAAACAGATATCTAGCAGATAGTTTTCTGGATCCTACTATTCAGAGTTTGACCAACAACTGTGTGGACCTTAAGCATACACAACATTTCATTGAATGTCAAACAAGACTATGAGTTAGGTTTTATACAAATACCAGACATGAGAACACTGAATTTAAAGACCTCTCCTAATGTCATAGAACAAGTACAAGACAAAAATTGGAATCAAGTATGAATCCTGTGATGTCACATCTTCTCACACTATTTTTAGAGGTCCTATGGAAAGTGTCCCATATGCACACAGCTTTCAGGTTCAGAAACAAAAAATCATGCTTAAGAACTGAGAATCCTTAGGGTGTCATTAGTGCAGACAAGTTGCTCTGGCTTTTTTTACTAGTATTAAATATTTTTCTTTCTTCAACAAAATAAATCATCACAATCATTTAATTTAAAGAGCAATAAGTAACACAGACTACGGCAGTCCTGAATACAGTTTGCCAGGAAATGAAGAATCCTTTGATGATCCTGACCTTATTGAGAATAAGAAGGCTGAATAAGATTGGATCTATTTTAAATAAGATACAAACTGATGGCCCAGGAAACTTAATTTAGCAGCAATATATGATAATGTGGAGCTTCAATAGTTTATTGCCATCTATAAATATTCTCTTTGCTGATCAATATTAAATATTATTTATAATTGGAAGAATAATTTGATTTGGAAGTTCATTTAATTAACTTATTTAAGAGATATCAATTGTATTGTAAGTATTTGGCTATTTCCTAATCTAGTCAATTCACTTAGTGGAGGGAACCCAAGAGGCATTACATGAGAAATCTCTAAAATATTTTGATGCATGGTTCAGTGATAAATGTTATATGTACATATGTAAAAAGAATCCACACATATATTTACACATAATGTAGCTGTACAACAGGCTCAAATATAATTAGATATATAAGCAAGATATAAATGTGAAAAATACCATAGCCATCATGTTTAGGGGAATGCGAGATAAGAATGAAATTCTGTATTTAGCCATAACTCACAAATTCTCAAATGCTTTTGAGATGGCTTTTCTAAGAGTACTAATATAGCATTTAGCTACTACCAGTTTCCTTTCTATTTCTGGGAGCTAGTAACCAAGAGATGGAAGGCTATGGGGTTATTGTTGGCAAAAGTCCAGGTGTTTCAGATGTCAGTACAAACTGGCAGTGCATGAATTTTATGAGGATAAGTGTTGGGGAATTATGTCTCTGTGTTAGATCTAAAGTCATGCCACAGTTAAAATTATTTATCTATTACCAAGCATCTCGAAAATGCAGCTGTAATATAAGGGCAGATAACTGGATTTAGAGTCTGAAGATTAAATTGAAATAAAAAGGTAAAATTTACTAGCTGGGTAACTTTGAAAATTACTTAGTCTTCAGTTTCTTCCACTGAAAATTGTAGATAATAATTCCTTTTCACAGGATGTTGTAATAGTAATTTGAAGTTGGATCTTATAAAATTGCTGGTATTTGATCATTTTTATCTATGAGAATGATAATTTAATTTGGATCAACCTAACAGTAATAGCCACACATTTATTGAATCCATTTTTGGTATAGGCACTCTGCTAGGTTTTACATGTTGTAGTAGATTACAATGGTGGCTTCAGTTGTTGACCTCTTCCTTTATTTGTGCCATTTGCAATACACATTTTTAGTATCTTTCTAACATGAGTGTGCTGATCTGCCTTGTCCCTTAAGTTTGGGCTCAACAATTTGATTTACTTTAGCAAATGGGATACAGGCATGAGCAAGCAGAGGTTTGAAATGATCTTGTGCAATGGGGCTTGCCCTTTTGTGCTATGAGAATATGTCCAGGACAGACTAATAGAAATTAAAGCACATGTACTATAGAGTCAAGGACACTAAGTCATCCCAGCCTAGGTCATTTGAGATCAAAGGACATTTTACCTACTCCCAGACTTGTTAATGGGACCGAAAACAATCAGTACAACCATCCACTAGCCAACCCCCATCTATAAATTTGTAGTTATAAACTACAGAGGATTTACCTTTATTATAGTGGCCATAACTAGCAGATACAAATGAACCTAATTTAATTCACACAATGAATCTGAAGGCACTATTATCATCTCCATTGGACAAAATAAGATGCTGAGATCCAGGGAAAAGTTCCCTTAACTGCCCTGGGTTATATTACCAGACAGTAAATGACAGAAGAAGAGTTTGAAATTAGAGATCCTACCTCCAGAGGCCATATTCTAACCAGTACACTAAATGGCTTTGTTCTCGTGAAGATGAAATGAGATCTTTTTTAAAAAAGTGCTTTGTCAATGTTAAATCACACTATAAATATAAGGCATTATTATGAGAATGCAACTCCTTTTCAAAGATGCTATAAAATTCCAGTTAGATTTTTTTCTTTGTCTCATAATAAAAAAAAAGAAAGAAAGAAACCCCAGGCAAGCACTAGATGATTTCAAATGCACTGTTCTTTGATATGCTAGTTACATAGGGAAAACTGATAAATGGTGAAATTTAACATGCCACCTTCCTTCTGAATCAGTGATAGACCGCTGCTATTTGCTAGGCAACTACCAAGTAAACAGAAAAATAAAGCCACAGTTTTCTTGGCAAGTGTCATTAAAAATAGATTAAGTTTACAGTAAATGTAATCTGTAGCATAGATCATATAGACAAAAAACCTAAAGGGGAAATGAGGACATTAATAAGATATTTCTTAATTTTATGAAGCGTTACACACATCAGCCCACTGAACCAAAATAACCTTGGGGAATTGCAATGAAACAGGGCATTTATTCTTCAGCTTCAGAAGGCATGCATATACAAATGGTGCAAAACAGGAAGCAGATTATGCCTTGAAATTGGAATAAACAGAAAAAAAAGTCTGAAGATGCTAATATGCATTAAGTTTATGAGGTGTGACTTTATTTACACGGAGTATTCTCTGTGGGCATAAATTTTTAAAATTTCATTTGATTTTTCATCTTTCCATGTATTGAAACCTCTCAAAGTTATTTTTTCTCTTGAAAAAATTAACAATAGAATGCTTTAGTGGGTGCAATGAGTAATGGGGAGCGTGACTCTATTGAAGTGTAGGAACTAAATTGAGCAGGGCATGACCAGCAGAGGGTTCTCTTGAATTAAAAGGTTTTAGAGTATAATGTTCCCTATTTATATAAACTTCAGAAATTACACTTTTAAAAAAGGAGAAAGAAAAAAATGGATTTAGAAGAAAAACAGAGGAGAAAAGCAGAAAGCGGCCAAAAGAAATGGGTCAGACAGCATAAGAAAAGGTAGTTCAACTTTGAAGAGGATAACTATGACTTAAATAATTTATATAAAACCTGTTGTTTCATAATGTCTCCCCAAAATCATTGATTTTATTTGATTGGTTCTTATTTTAATTGTTTGCTTTTTTCTTTTTCTTTCGTTTTTTAGACTGGGGCTTGAACCTGGGGGCACTTAACCACTAAGCCACATCCCCAGTCCTTTTTAATTAGAGACAGGATCTCATTAAGTTGCTTAGGGACTCACTAAGATGCTGAGGCTGGCTTTGAATTCAGGATCCTCCTGCCTCAGCCTTCTGAGTTGCTGGGATTATAGGCATGCGCTACTGTGCCTGGCTCATTTGCTTCTGTTAATAATTTAATAAGTGTCACCTAATTTTCATTTTCTTTCAATAAAAAGGATTTACATGGAAAGAGACACCATGCAGATAAGCCTTATTTTGGAGTATATTTATAGTCTCTAACATTCCACTTTGAACACGAACCATCCAATGATTCATTTATCCATTACTCACTAACTTAGTAAACATTGAGTGAAATGGTCATGCCTTGTTGGGGGTTGGCTAAACAAACCGTTATGATTTAGATGTGAGGTGTCCCTCAAAGGCTCATGGATGAGACAATTCAAGAAGGCTTAGAGGACAAATGATTGGGTTATGAGAGCCTTAACCCAATTAGTGAATTAATCACCTGATAGGATAAATTGAATAGTAACTGAAGGCAGATACACTGGGCTGGAGGAGGTGGGGCTTTGAGGTCATGGCTTTGAAGTTTATATTTGTATTTGGCAAGTGGAGATCTCTTTCTGCTCCATCATGTGATCTGTTTCCCTCTGCCAAACTCTCCCACCATGTTATTCAGCCTCATCTGAAGCCTTGAGGAATGGAACCAGCTGCCTATGGACAGAGACCTCTGAAACCGTGGGCCTCCAAATAAACTTTTCCTCCAGTACAATTGTGCTTGTTGGATCTTTGAGTCACAGTGGTGAAAAAGCTGACTAAAACAAAGCTCTGCTTAGACAAAATTGACCCTGCCAAATTTGATTTGGATAGTACTTTTCCTTCTGATTGCTACATCTTAGTGACATCCCACCATCTTTATCACATAAAATTCTCTGACACTGTTTCTTCCTATTACTCTTGGCCAGATGATGTAGTTTTGTACAGCTCCAGCTGAATTTTATATTATTTACATTGCTCTATTGTCCTAGCCTGTCATTAGTTTTCATCCTGACCATATAATTCTATAATGCTAGTGATAAATTCTTGCATATTCTTAAAGTCATAGAAAAAATTTTAATAAGTCAAATGATCAAAATATTAAAAAATCAGAGCTGGATACAGTGGTGCATGCCTGTAATCCCAGCATCTCAGGAGGCAGTGGCAAGAAGATCACAGTGTGAGGTCAGCCTGGGAAACTTAGCAAATCCATGTCTAAAAATAGAACATAAAAAAACGGGCCAGGAATGTAGTTCAGTGGCAGAGTGCCCCTGGGTTTGATCCACAGCATAAAATGAAATAAATAAATAAATACCAGAAAAATTTAGCACTCTGTTGAACATTGCTGTTGGGCACACAGATTGGTACCACCACATGGGAAAATTGCTTAAGACTATTAGGTTGAAGTTGTGAATCCCCAAATTACCCGTTAATTATGTTACAGCTTATAAATATGCGACAGAACTGTGTCCACAGTCTTATATAGGGGCCTGTACAAGAACAATTACAGCATCAAATTTGTACTACTCTAAACTGAGAGCCACCTGTATTTCCAACTATACTGGAATGAGTAAATAAATTGTGATGTCTTCATACCATGGACAACTATACAGAATGAGAATGTCAAAACTACAGCTACAGGCAATAATATTGCCAAATCTTAAGAATATAATATTAAGCAAAATAAGACAGATAGAAATCACCAAACAAGTCCAAATTTTCCTAAACTCAAAAACAAACCAGGTAAAATTAGGATGTATAGCAATAAATAGATATGCAGTCAAGTTATTGAAAAGCAGGACAAACACATGATTTCTCTGGGGTGGAGCAAATGGAGGGACAGTGATGAGATGAGCATGTCTTTCACAGTGCTGGAAATTTCTGCTTCTTGGTTTTATGGCTATATGGATGCTCACTCTGAGAATTTACTGAACTCTACATATGTGTTTCTACACTTGTGTGTGTGCTTTATTTCACAATGAAAAGATAAAAAACCAAAAACAATTCTAATAAGAATGTCATGCATGAAAGCACTTCTGTAAGATTCTCTCCTATCTCATTAGGGTTAGTCTAAGATTCCACTAACTATTATAATTTTAAGAAATAATTGCTTTTATATACAGCAACTTTTTCATATATTCTAAAGAAAGTCTTATCTGACATTTATCATCATTACTTTGTGACTAAATGACATATTAACCTGAATTGCTAGGTTAGAAACATATATCAGAAAATACACAGAGAAGACTCCTAAAATTAAATGCAATGAAAAATAATGATACAAAGGTACTGAAAAGAGTGATATAAAGGTACTGAAAAATAAAGTTGAAGTAAAGGCACATAAAAATAAGATACATAAAACAACTGACTCTTTCTAAATCTCAGATATTTTAATTGTAACCAAGAGCTTATTGTGTGATGAGTATTATTTAATCATTTACAAATAAGTAATAATTATGTTTTTTCAATCCTAAGTCTTTTTTTTTTTTGGTACTGGGGATTAAACTAAGGGGTGCTTTACCACTGAGCTATATACCTAGTTTTTTTATTTTATTTTTTATTTTAAGACAGAGTCTCACTAAGTTGCTGAGGCTGGCCTAAAAACTTGGGATTCTCCTGCTTTAGCCTTCCAAACCATTGGGATTACAGGAGTGCACTACCACACTTGACTCAAGGTGCATTTTATAATCAATATTATCTTCAATCTATGTCAGCACAGATTGAAGTAAAGGTTTTCCAGAGAGAATTTTTAGTGTTTTACTATTTATATTCAGACAGTACCCCCCTGAGATGACTTTAAACTGAATTATTTGCTTGAGGTTGTTTAGACCACAATGGAATTATGAATTCATCTAGTGTGTCTGAATACTGATAAGTTGTTCAAATTCTCCACCCAGTGTCAAAATTTATAAGTTGAGTCTTCATTGCCATTTCTTATTCTGTGGCTACTCTGTTGAGTCACATGGTCTCACACTGAATCTATAGCCTTTGGTGTTCTTTTTTCATTTAGGGTATTCCTATTAGACTACCCTCCCATGAAAGCTTTATTGTGTTTGTCCTTTCTTATTAGTACATAAAAAATTAGAATTAAATTGAGATTGTACAAAATAAGAAGTCACCAGTAATTAGAAAAGTGCTTTTTTTGTTTTCCAAAAGAAATTATTTAGCCTCTAACTGGACAAGAAAACTCAGAAAGATTCTTACATGTATCATTTTGTTTAACCATGTATTAAATTTGGTCAAAATGTTCTTATGTACTCTATATTATTAATAAAAGTATGAGGTACATTAAATTAGTGAACTTACTTTGAGAACTATAAGTCTTTCTACAATATAAGGCATAATTATTATTTCTATGCACATACTTTGTGTTTCCAACCTAAATTATAAATCCCTGGAAGTCTCAGATTATATCTTTAATAATGTCCTGGTGCTTTATATAGTATTGCACACATATTAAAGATGCAATGAAACTTGGAGAAGGGTTGGAGGGCTGTGTTATGGTGTGATCTGGAGTGTCCCCCAAAAGCAATGCAATGTTAGGCAATGCAAGAGTGTTCAGAGGTGAACTAATTGGATTATGAGAGCTATAATTAGTGGACTAATCCATTTGATTAATTAACAATTTGAGTGGACAACTGGGTGATATCTATAGGCAGGTGGGGCACAGAGGTAGGAAGTAGGCCACTGGGGGTGTCCTTAGGGATTATATCTTCTCCCCTCTTCCTCCCACCTCTCTCTACTTCCTGGCTGCCAGGATCTAAGTGGCTTTCCTCCACCATGCTACTCCACCATGATGTTTCTGCCTTGAAGCAGCCAACCATGGGCTAAACTTCTGAATAAGCCCAAAATAAATCTTTCCTGCTCTCATTTGTTCTTTTTAGGTATTTTGGTTACAGCAAAGAAAAGCTGACTAACCTAGGCTAGAAAATAAATATATGAAATACACTTGTAAGAGACAAACAAAAAAAGTTTTGTAAATTGATGTGTGTGTGTGTGTGTGTGTGTGTGTGTGTGTGTGTGTACCTGAATACAAAGAAAAGGTCGTCATTTGGACACACATCAAGGACAGCCTGTGGGCTGGTCTTCATTATGAAAATGTTTTGGCCTTGGCAGGAATCGATATTAAGGAAGAGTGCTTGGGAGGGAATTGAGAAGCCTATCTACAATGCTTGCCCCAACAGATTCAATTCACAGCCTTAGCAGGTAATAAAAGAAGTCTCTGGACCATGTAAGGGATTGCCCAGGCATAGCTAGGTGCATTGGCCATTTTATGTATTAATGCCAATCTCAAATAAATCACTTTTCTGGTGTGCTGTGGAAGAAAAGAGGATATTTCTGTCAGTAAGTGAATGGAGGATTACTGACTTGCTGACCTTTCCTGACTGTGATAAAAGATGACTTCTTTCCTTTCAGCAATACTTCAAAAATGGAAATTGCTCTTTTAAACGTACTATGTGAGAATGAAGTAAGGAGCCAGCTATTATTCCATAAATAGATGGTGGCAGAGGGCACCCCTTGGGAAAGGGAGAATTCTCATTAGGGCTATTTTTCTGAGCGCTGTCAGTATGCATGAGTTTGCATTTAAAGGCTGTGGAGAAAGGAGGAGGCAAGTCTTGACCGGATGTATTTTTAAGCCTCTAACTTTATTCCTGCAGCATTTAAATATAGTGTGTGAAATACAGCACTCCTAAATGGCTTGTGCTCTGTTTGCTATGTGGATTCGTATGTCATTTTCCTGATGAAGGAGTCAGAGATGCAAAATTATTTTGCCCATCATTGTTAGTTCCAAATAAGAATGGAAAATAACAAGGCATGTATTTTCCCTTGACCCAGGAAATGTGGCAATTGCCTGGTATTTGAAAAACAAATGGGTCTTGTTGCTCAGTTACAGAAAGAGAATGTGCTAAAGGATTGGACTTTTTGTTAAATAAATTCAAGGATCTTTAAAGGCCTGAGACATTTAAATAAATGAGAAAATGATGATGTCGAATACTTAGTAGTATTGAATACTGAAAGAACTAAAATGACTCAGAGGTCACCTACCATATTGCTAAAATTTTTTATAAATTAAATCTTAAGGGGTCCTTTTTGCAGTCACAATAGTTGTTAGAACTGCTGTTCTGTTCACGTGTGCTTTCTGTACACAATTTGAAGATACTGTACAGAAAATTCAGGGATAGTGTATTGCAACAGTGGATGCTTCTGGTGATGAATCAGTTAATCTTATGGCCATCCGCTGTCATACAGAATCAAAGAAAAATGCCTGTTGAAACTGAAATTCACATCAATCAACAGAACTTTTTTTTGAATTAAATAGTAGAAAATAAAACCTCTTAAAGTAGATGCTTTACTTAGTCCCTGAATAAAAGCTCCAGAGATGACAGATAATCTGACTACCAATGATACTTTGTAATAGGAAGCAAGTCATCTAGCATATCATTTCAACACCTAATTTTTGGTTCATTACAAGAATAAACTGTCCTTCCATTCTAAGGTGTTTACCTGTCATGATTGCACCTCCAATTGACATATATATTGCACATGTGAATTTTCATGAACAAGTCACAATCTTTTCTTTTAAAAAACAAATAGATTTACTTTTAGAACACAGCAGTGTGAAGTGGAGAATTTTACTTCACATGCTTTGTTTAACCCTAGGTTAAGATGTAAACACAAATATGCAGATGGTTAAGTCCTTCACCTTTGGTTCCAGCCAAAGGATGAGGCAAGAATAGTTGTAGCCAGGCATGGTGGCCCACACCTATAATCCCAGTGACTTGGGAGACTGAGGCAGAAGGAGCCCAAGTTTGAGACCAGCCTCAGCAACTTAGTGAGATCCTGTCTCAAAATAAATTTTTTATGAAAGGGACCCTAGGGTTCAATCTCCCAGTGCTGAGAGAGAGAGAGGGAAGGGGCGGGGAGAGAAATTGTAACTGTTAGATCAACTTGTTTAAACAAACAAGTAGTTTGCATTTCCAGGGGTGTTGAATGGTTAGAAAATTTCATCATAATCAATAGGTCTGTTCCCACATGTTTGATTCTCTCTGGGCTTGATTTCACCTGAGCCTAAAGCAGCACTGGAGTGAAGGCAATAGAAACCTTAGTTGATAGTGTTGTATGTGTGAGATATTGGTCTTCTAGAGAAGCCATAAGTACAAAGAAACTGGTGCTATTTTAGGTGATAAGGCAGAATGCCAATGTATCTTGGAGGTAAGATCTGGAAGAAACAATCACAAGTAATTTCGGAAATTCTAGGATTTCTTTCACACAATTTGATAATTATTGATCTTCCCCTTAGCACATGACTTTGATCCTGGGAAAAAATATACATAGAAGAGAGAGTTAACACTAAAATATTTTCACTTAGTTATATTTTAATGTGAATGAGGTAACTGGGAGTAAGTTCTGATGGGAGACTAGAGTGTTGAACACTCTGGAATAGGATAGGAAGTGTGTCAAGAAATCCTTCCTTCCTTCCTTCCATTTCAGGGATTGAACCTAGGGACTCTTTACCACTGAGCCACATCCTCAGCCCTTTTTTTGTATTTTATTTAGAGACAGGGTCTCACTGAGTTGCTTAGGGTCCCTATAAATTGCTGGGGCTGGCTTTGAACTCATGATCCTCCTGCCTCAGCCTCGTTATAGGCATGCACCATCGCACTAGGCTACTTCCTTATTCTTTCTTGGAAAGTCAGCACAACCAGAATACTGAACCCTCTGTTGGAAGGGTTTTTGTTAAGGTTCTCCTTTGTTCAACTAAAACTGGCTTAATCAAAACAGGATATTATTGGAAAGACACAGGAGTATTTCATAAGGCAGCTTGACCTTCTAGGAACTGAAACTACCTCTTCTTTCTCACTGGCTCCTACATGGCTCCTCTTGCTACTTCTGTGTATCTGTTTTGTCCTTTTTTTTCTTTGTTGTTTGTTTTCCTTGCATCTCTGCACACATTCCAAAGCCCCATAGTCTATGCATTTTATTACTAGCTACATGCAGAGACCAATTTCAAATTAACGGGCAAGAGAAACAGAGGGGGCTAGCTGGAGGCAGAAACCATCTCTGCTCTAATCATCTTTGACCAGGCGTTCAGGGATAGGTGGTGTAAATATGGCTGCCTGCCAAGGCCTCTATTGTTCTCAAAGAAATATTGTGGGTGGAGCATAAATCCCCAAACTAATCAATGACATCAACTGTCCAGGTTTCTACTCTCTTTCTCATACCTGCAGTATTATAACATGCAGTTATGGCTAAGTGGCAACAGTTGGAAGTCAACTGTTTGATCTCCTTTTCCTGTAGGTAATTTTCCCCAATCCTTACCGACTTCAACTTTGTATTTTCAAATTGTAAGCAATTCTAAAAATGTTTCAATTCCAAAACAGATACTATACAAACCATTCTAATTATATACATGCATAGAATATATATATACATATAAACCAAAACCAGGCCAACTTTAGGAAAACAACATATTACATATGTTTCCCCATCCAAGCAGCACAAAAGTCAAACAAGCCTAACTGAAGCCAAACAGTGCTTTTTTTCTGAATGAGCATAGGAAGCTTTAATTATCTCATCTTTTAGAGCATTTCTTACTAGTTTTTGTTTGTATTTTGGTACCAGGGGATTGAGCCCAGGGGCTCTTACCCACTGAACCACATTCCCAGCCCTTTTCTAAAATTTATTTAGAGATAGGTTCTCACTAAGTTGCTTAGCGCCTCCCCAAGTTGCTGAGGCTCGCTTTGAACTCATGATCCTCCTGCCTCAGCCTCCTGAGCTACTAGGATTATACATGTGTGCCACCACACCTGGCCCTTTAGAGCATTTCTGACTTGAAGATATCATGCAATAATTGGGAGCAGTAGGTTACTGTATTTTGAATCACACTTGAACTTTCCAAAGCTCATAATCTGGGCTAAATATGTACTAATGTCTATTGACTTTCTGTGAGTGATAGGAAAGAAAAGTTTCACGGCTTGCAAGTTGGCTGGAAAGATATGTGCCAACTACTGAAGGTCTCACAAAGATTCTGAGCAATGGATTTTCCAAAATTCTTCATTGTGAAGAACTTGAAAATATCAAGGTCTTTAGGAATTGTAACTGGAAATTACATATAAAACTTTGTCCCTGTGAAATTTCTGTATTATGTCAAATTTATGCCATGTTCCAATGATAAGTAGCATTCATAGCTTGAAGTCAAATGAGAAACATGCTTTTTATAATCAAGTTAAATGTTTATTTCAATTTCATGTTTTGTGTCATTTACATAGACCACATGTCTCAAGTAATTAATGCAATCATGGGAACTAGAAAATGTTTAAAGGGATGTATTGCCTAAAAGGTAATAATGGGAAAACTTGTGCTACATGTGAGGAGTTGCCACATTCTCCTGAGCAGTGATATGGACAAAAGGGGACTTAGTCTCCCCAAATGCTTTGATACAGCAGAAATTTCCCTGGGAGAAGTTGCCAATCATGATAGCTACTATCTGCCTTTGTAGTTAACACACAGTATCAAAGACCAGCAGAGTTGTGTTTCTTCTGCACTTAACCCTTAAAATTTAACTTCTTAGTTTCCTGCTCAGGTTTAAAACAATTTATTTGAAGTCTTCCTTGGGAACTATACTTCTATTTTAAAATGGAATATTCTCCATGAATGATTAATATAAATTTCTTATTCCACTTTTATGATGATAAATTCAAAGCAAACTGAGGAGTAGTCTTCAGTACCATTATCTCTTACAGGAAATGTTTTAACTTCGTGGCTGGCTGCCTCTCAACTATAGTTTATAGGAAATGCCTTCAGGTCACCTACAGATGCATCCATTTCCATGCAAAAATTGTTCATACATATATAAAATACATATGTATACATGGCAGGATTTTGTGCACTAATCCTTGTTACATGCAGGGGTTGAAGTGTTCAAGGTTTCCAGTGGTTTGATGACATGATTTTCCAGTACTTGTTCCAAGCTTCTTTTATAATCATTATTTCTATGAAGTAATTCAACTTGGAAATAATTGCTTGCCAAAATTGAGTTTCTCTGGTGAACCATTCAACACAGCTTTGGTTTTTACAAAGAACACCATTCTTTCTGTGCTGTTAATCTTGGCTTAGAAACTACATATTATCCTTTCCACTTGAACAGTTCAGCTCCTGTTCTCTTAGTTATACTCTGGAGCCATTAGACTTACTTCTGGAATATAAATGTGAGTCACCTAGTCAGTGACTCTTTCAAAATAGATTTTCCAAATATAACTATATGGAACCTCTTCCCATTTAGTAGCTCGTAGAAATGTGAGGACTCCCCAAACAGTTCCCAAACTCGCTTTGTATAAGAAAACTATGAGTTTTTTTATTACATGGAGTTTTGTTACGTAGTCTCATTTTAACTTTCTTTGGTTTGTTTTTGGTACCAGGGATTAAGCCAGTGTTCTCCCCAGCCTTTTAAATTTTGATACAGGGTCTTGCTAAGTTGGTGAGGCTGGCTTTGAACTTGTGATCCTCTTGCCTTAGCCTCCCAACAGGCATGTCCCGAGGCCCCAAACTTCAATTTTAACTTTTGATATTGTTGCAATATCATGTCCCAAAACTTGACATAGAAGCTAAATTATTAAAATAAATTAGTGCTTCCTGTAAAAACACTCCTAAGCACTTAATTCTAATTTTGTTCATTCTTTTAATCTTACCTCATTTAATATTGCACTTCTGAAATGCTGTTAACAGAAAGTCATAGCTTGAAAATTTGATAAACAAATTAATAATTTAGGTATTCAGCAGATTCATGTAAACAATACACTACAATTTCACTATCAATATATCTCCTAAGCAGAATGACTCAAAAATCTTTGAAATGGAACATGCATGGACTCAAGAAAGCAGGCTACTCATAGCCTGTACGTACACTATGGAAATTAAAATTGCTTTGTTTTATATTCACAATGAAGTCTCTGAAGGTAGAGGATTTTCCTTTGTCAAATACTAGTGAAGTTATGTCTGCATGTCTTCCATTTTCAGAGAAACTGGGTCATGGATAATTACCAGGCAAAACATGTTTGTAAAGGTGATTTGCCCACAAGAATTCTCACACACTGAAAATGTATCAAATTCATGATGCTACTCCATCAAAGTTGAATACAGGCCACTGAAAAGGGAAATGTTTAAAACAATAGAAAAAAATATATATATATGGCTTGATATTAAATAATCAGGTGATTTAAATTTTCTTCTTGGCAGAAAAATTAACTGAACCACTCAAAATTTAAAGATTCACATGAAAGAATGTCTTCATAACAAATGTATTTTATAATCAAACAGATTCTATCAATGCAAGAAAGTTTGCTTCATTGCGTATAAGTCTATTTATACCATCAGGAAAACTTTTGGGCATACATACAAATGAATTCTATTGCATGTCTAATTTAAACTGCTTTCCAATATGCTTGCCATTTATGCACACCAAAGGGTGATGAGTTTTTATTTTAATTTATGATTTTTTTCATATACATAAAAGCACATGTATGTACATGTGCACAAGAACATGCACTGAATTTTTTGTTTCTTTAATTAAAATAGAAAGCAGGCATGCCTGCTTTAATACTGTGCAAATGCTGAAAACTATACAAGAACAAAAAACACTGTCAAATCCTTTTGCTACTCTCATTTCTAATTGTGTGATTATAGAGTAGGAAAAATGATAGTCTACACTGCATCTCCTTTCTGAGCATTTTAAAACAGAAAGTTTAAAGAAGACATTTAATAATATTCCTCACTTTTATCAATGATTGTTCATATAATTCAGGTGCTGAATACAGTAGGGATCTTGGGTAAGAATTCAAAATTTAAAAAAATTCTAAATCCTGTTTTGGAGACTAGGAGTATAGCTGTGGTAGAGTGCTTGCCTAGCACGTGTGAGGCCTTGGGTTTGATCTCTAGCACTTAAAAAAATTGTCTCATATGCTGGGTTTTCTAAATATGTTTTAAAGAAAAAAAATGAACTGAAGACATGTAATTTAGAAGTGCTGTCTAAATGGTTTACACAGCAGAGAAGACACAAACCAAACCACATCAGTGAAACCACTTTTATTTTTATTTTTTTTCCACATAGATAACTTCATGTCAACTACAAAAATCATGAAATGAACTGCTCATGAAACTGCAAACTCAAAATCACTGGAGTGATAAACAGGTTTACCCCAGATGACTGTTAAAAAAAAGTAACCAGGATAACATAAATTCATATTTAAGTAGTAAACATGTCATATATTTAAAAATAATAAATACAGTATAGCAGTAGAGAAATTAACAGCATAAACAGCATGAAGTATATTGTATTTTTTAAGACAGATGAAATTTCTAGGCACAGTTTTAGGCATTAAAGAGGACACAGAGGCATAGGTTAGTGTGTGCTGCTCTGTACAAAAATACAGTCTGAATAAATTACATTGCTAGCCATACAATTAGACATCACTTACCAGTCAATTCATTGCATGTTTAATAATATACAGGTACATGCTATTCCATATATATCATTTATATTTCAAACACATAGGTCTCTCTATTTATGACTTTAAAATTTACATGTTGAACTTACAAAAAGCTAATTACTTGTGCAAGAAATCCGAATAACTAGCCCTGCTGAGTACTTTTATGATATGCATGTGTGTATATATATTATTTCTCTAAGATAAACAATGGGTTTGTGGTTAACAATTTTGCTTATGAAGACATCAAACAAACCTAAAGCCACAAAGACATAATGTTAATGTTAAGTGAAAACTTCACTCATGTTTATTCTGATAGACAAAATAGTTATTTCAGATGAGCAACAATTTTCCTGTTGTACTGAGCCTTGCTAATAATGAAACACTCCCAAATATTAGGGATGGTAGAAATATAGCATAGGGCTATAGGGCTCTTACTGGGAAAGGACAAACGTTTTAGAAGAAATCTACTTTTCAATAAATGGCAATTATGTATGCCTCAACCTATAACATATTCTGTCATTCACTATCCAGCTTGTCATACTGACAAGAAAATGAAAAGTTGATTAGACTCTAAAAATGATATTGGTCTAACAGCACACTGCATCCTCCACTAGATCCAAGAAAAGTGCCTCATTGATGTCAGCACTAAAGTACTGTACTTCCATTATTCAGGAATAAAGACTTCTTACAATAGCGCATGTTTAATAGCTGAAATCCCTATCCAAATATCATATTTCTCATACTGCTCTGACAATACACAATAAACTGCAAGACAGTCTGCCCCAGATTTTACTATTTCTCAAGAAAATCACTTCAAAATACTCTATAATGCTAATACCTTTCTGGAAAATTTCCTCTCATAGTTTCTTATGATTCTTTATAGAATCATACACGTTTATAAAGGTTTCTCTCTAGGATACATTTAATCACCTTTGTCTATCACTACTAAACCTAGTAATAATAAACCTGGTACTTCATATTTACTTTTTGATTCTATAGAAAATTCACAAGATGTGGCCTTTTGGCATTTGAATAATAAAATAGTTTTATTTGAGGGGAAGAGGGCTGTTGTTTTGGCAACCATTCTTAAGACAAGCTGAAAGCAGAACTCTGTTCTGGGAGGTAAAGCAAATTATTAAACACTATTGATGTGGTCCTACTTTTAATGGATTTTTCAATACAATAGCACACAGGAACGTTTTAAGTTATTTTTCCAATGCTTCTTTCTGCAGAAGGGCCAAACCAGAACATATTATTTTAGTGTCTTTGTTAACAAAAATAATTATTTATAAGTTTTATAGAATTGTATATTTTATATAAAAATAGGTTCATAATTAAACTATCCAAATTTGTATATTAAACAGAATTAACATAAGCTTGCAATGAGAGATTAGTTGCAAACTTAGTACCTAGTATTGATATTTCCTTCCCTTGAAATAGTCAGTAAATGATTCCCCTAACATAAACCCATCATAATTGTGTGCACAAATCAGCCGATCAGTTAACTTTAGAGGACCAGGTGAAAACCAAACAAATTCTACTCCTCTATCAAGAAATTTATATAAATCTATCACTATTTCTTTTTTTTTAAATGAAGACATTTAAAATACTTGCAAAAAATAGCAGCCTTCTATTTTAATGAATTTTACACAAAGTGATCATTCTAATTGCTACTCTCTTTTGAACTACAGTGCTTACAGAAGAATCATTAATTTTAAGATTAACACCATTTCAATTTTTCTTCTTAGGCAATTCTATTAACACTTTCCAGTGAAACAGTACAGAACATAGAGCAAAAGCTTTAAGGTATATGTATTTTTTTTATAGTAAATAAGTGTGAATACCAATCTAAGCCTCTTAACAATGTGTACAAGGTTAGTGTTTCAATCCACTTCACTAGAGCAAATGTTAATTGTATGTGTAATTAGTAAATGATATGTGGATGGTTATGGAACAACTTATTACCATTTATACTAATGGTTCACATTCTATAAAAATACTTAGGCTTGTTACATATACACAATTGTTTGCTGCAATGTTTCGTAAATGCTTTAAAGGGTACAAAAGCAACTCATGCATATTTCTTTCTGATTGTCCCAGGGAAAGCAGAGACCCTTAATTCCCCCCCATTCTAGATGGGTCTGGGGCACAATTTCTAATCACATAATGAAAAACATATGTCTCCAAGTCTTGACTTCCTTCCCAGGGAGATGCTAATTGCCAAAGCATAACCTCCCATTAAAGAGTATTCACTAAGGTGGAATGTGTTCCATTAACCAGTTATATTCACAACTCCCATTAGAGGCTGAAGGGCATTCACTTTACAAGAGCTCACTCAAGCAAATAACCAACAGCCAATGTAATTATTGGGTGGGATAAGCAGGTGATAAGGGCTCTAACAGTGGAATCCTTTTCAGTGTACAAAGGAACTTCTAAATGCTGTCTATGCCAGCTGCTCCCCTGCAGGCAACAGGAGACTCAGGCAATTCTCATTCCAACTAGTTTCCCACAATGGTTGCTGTCATACAGACCCTTCACTTTTCAAGAAAAATGACATGAACATATTGGAAGTTTGCAGCATTTGCCTACGTCTAAACAGCTCTCTTAATTTGTGCAGGTCCCTAAAATGGATGTAAAAGCTGGTTATGATGTTGACAGCCAAAAGGCAAAGGATATTAAATCAACTGAGCAAACTGCTTGATGCTCCACAAGTGTTTTAGAAAATAGTGAGTTAGAAAAGATGCAGATGTAAATCTTTTGCTGGATGGTTGCTTTTTCTATTTTTTTTTAATCTGCGACTTGGTTTTAGTAGTAGTCTTCATAGTTCTTAGGGTTCAGGCAGTAAAGGATGGCACCCCCAAATGAAAATATAGTTGCACCCCAAGCCAGGCCATAACCCCAGTTGAACTCATGGTAAATTTTCAAGCTCACAGTTTCAATGAACTTGATTGGGTAAAGAACCAGACTGCAAACCTGTAAAACAACTGAAAGAAAAGCAAATAAAAATTAGAAAATGTTATTTACAGGAAATAAAACAACATAAACATATAAATTGACATTTTAAATAAATAAGCATAAAAGCCAAAACATTTAAAACACTGGTTATTCTAGATGGTATATTTTAAAATATTAAGTTTTTTGTTTAAACACTTTCACAATATAGTAAGAATTACCTTATTAATAGTTAGTGAATCACTAGTATTTGAAGAAATAATTGGTACAATGTAATAATTTATATGAGAATACAAAGTAGTGATTCTCACCTTAAAAACACATATATTATTATCACTATGATGGCAAATAGTACTAGTTAAATTAAACTGTTCTATTATATAAAACCTGTAAATAGTACCCTAAAAACAGTGACCTCAATGCAAACTTAAACCCTTGTTATTTATTTATGTGCTTGAGGAACTTGGGAATTCAAATTCACTTCTCCTGATGAAACTGGTCAACCAGTTACATTCATTCAGAATTCATCCAAGATGTTCCTGTTTTCATTGTTGCTTTGCATCCAACTCAGTCCAACACTCCAGAAAGTTCTACCTTGATGTGTTTCTTTCCATTATCTTGATCTAAAACTAGTTTCGTTTTTTCTCTTTCATTTAGTTCATGCTTCTGATCTTTAAAAAGAGGCTCAAAAATAATCTTTTTCAAGGAGCTACAACTAATTATACAGTTTCTGTTGGATCTAACAGATGATATTTACACATATATTTCCCATCTACTTTCTGTCAGTGAAGGCATGGAAGCTAATGTTACTGAAAAACTTGGGATAATGATGGCTACTACAGCAGAGTACAAAATTTAGCTTTTATTTTCTAGTTAGCCCTTAGTTCCCAGCCAGGACCAAAGAGGAAATGTGATGAGTCATATCTAACAAAATAATACATACCAATTAATCAGGAATGGCATGGAAGGAAAGTTTTATTTAAAAACTATCTAAAATTAAAATGGCATTTATCCTGTGATATTTTTATATGGGAGATGCTGGATTATAGAAGAGATGGTGTCATCTGTTTAAAATTCCTAACTCCCTATTGGATTCATTATTAAATAACTTATATTTTATTTAAATTGATTGAATGAGAATTTATGGGCTGTATCTGCCTCATTCTCTACTATATGACAGTTTTAACTCTCAAGAAATAGATAATAATCTCTCTAAAAATCTAGGGTACAGTTTATATATAATAGGGATTGGCAAACTACTAGATCTGGTCTAGTGCTTGATTTTTTATTTTTTTTATCGGTTGTTCAAAACATTACAAAGCTCTTGACATATCATATTTCATAAATTAGATTCAAGTGGGTTATGAACTCACGTTTTTACCCCAAATACAGATTGTAGAATCACATCGGTTACACATCCACATTTTTACATGATGCCATATTAGTGACTGTTGTATTCTGCTACCTTTCCTATCCTCTATTATCCCCTTAAAAACAGTTTTACTGGAATAGAGCCATGCTCATCCATTGATATACTGTTCACATTACAATGGAAGAGCTGAATTCTTGCAGCAAAAACAAAATGGTCCATGAAGCCAAAAAATATTTGCTTTCTGGACCTTCACACAAAAGAAAAGAGCTAACCCCTGATATAGTAAGTAAACTTTTTAGCTAAAATTATTATTATTTAATTCATCCTAAAATACTGTAAATTTCTCAAGTTCAAGAATAAAAATGTTAACAATAAAGGGAACGATTAAGGAATAAGAGAAAAAACAAATTTTGACATAGTTTTATACATAGACACACACACACACACACACTCACACACACACATATACATACATAAAACCTAAGAGGCATACATCTTTTGAAATAGTTTACTAAACTTTTTAAAAAGAACAACAGTATGGACAACATGTTTAATAATACTGAAATTTTATGCTTTAAAATCCACTCTCATCAATTCTTTTTGCTTGTAAAGAATCATTTTGTCAATGATTAACATTCCTAGAAAAATCTACTTAACAAATATTGATCTCTGGCATAAAACTGAAGAATTATAACAAATTCACAAGGACATGATTCCTTAAAAACATTACTTTCTCCAAGAACCTGATTAGGAAGTAAAGGGTCATCTGGAGTCAGATATATAATAATTCCAAACACCTTTGCCTTGTAGCTCAACATTGCTCTAAGCTCCCATCTGTCTGCCACACTTCCAAGTTACTACTGAGAGTGGATGGATAAATAGTTTCACATAAAAAGTGAATCTCTTGATAGCCAAAATAGGAATCACATCCTGGTTTTAGCTTAAAAGACTTAGAAACTAAGGTTTAAGTCATTGTCAGGATTCAGTTGAGAACATATTATATAACCCACACTTCACCTATTTCTAGTGATACAATCTATAGTAATTTAAAAAGTCAGGTGGCTCTGTGCCTTTGTGAGGGAAAAGAGAACCTTCACATTTTAAATGTCTTAAAACTTACAAAAAGTCAATTGCTATTAACCATGAACTACATAAAAAGAAATTCCAAAGTTACTAAGTGTGCTTTTAAAAAGGCATTTCTCCTTTGGTTTCTATACTCTGGTTGCTAGTCAAAATACGGCTGATCCTGCCAGGATATGATTGAGACAGGAATGTGAGTTAGATATAGGAATTCATTTACTCCTTCAATAAACTCATAATTCAATAAATACCTCATTGTTTCTAAAGTAACACAGTTTAGGGCATTATTGATAACAAAGGAGACAAGGGGCTATTGCCACGGGTAGGCAGCTCATTAGTAAATAAATACTGATGACAATGGCAAGTACTTTTAAGAGGCATGAAAATCCAAGAAAGCAGGACCAGTCAGAGGGATGAGTGCTGCTCTTTTAGATCAATAATGAAAAAAGGGAAAAGGGAAAAGGACCCTCTGGGAAGGAACATTTGTGCACAGACCAGAATGGAATGAAATGGAGGCACACGTCAATATAGTGGGAAGTAAGTGCTGCAGGTAGAGGGCACAGTGGTTGTAGTACAGAGAGTGAAAAGCCCCAGAAGGGCCAGCGGGGACCTACTCACGTTTCATGGATAGCCTTGAGAACCATGGTTAGGGGTCTGGATTTTATTCTAAGTGTGACAGGCAGCTGCTAGAGGAATTTGAGCATAGAAGTAATAACTAATCTGAATTATATTCTAAAAGTATTACAATGCTTCTTTGAGAACCAGCCAGTCCCTGGAGTAACGTGTTTACCTATGCTGCTTTTAATATTCATTTCAATGTGTTTTATTTAGCCAATATTTGGCTTCCATGTTATAATATAAAAATACTTTCCTTATAGTGCAAAAGCAGAAATACAACTGCATTAGACTCCAGTGGCATACTTTCTTGAACTGCTTCTTTTAGACCTTTATTGTGTTGAATAAAGCCAGACGAAAATTACCCTAAAATGCTTTATGCCTCTGAATTATTTTACTTTCTTTGGAATCAAAGAAAAATGCATGCAATAGAAAAATATGATTCTGTATTGGTAAATAATTTTCTCCATGGATGTAGCTAAAAATGCCTCCTTGTCTTTCATAAATTCTGCAAAGGGAGTGGAAACTACTAGAGTTCAGAATTCAAGAAAATGTCATTAAGACTAAATTTCTATTTTACCATGAATCAAAGAAACCTAATAGGCACTGGCTGTGTTATTCTCTGCACTCTGCCTCACAGACAACATAGGAAGTTATGAAAAATTTCAGAATTTATAAAGAATTTAGGGTTCATTCATGTTTCCCCTGGTTTTGTGAAAAGAGGAAATGAAACTACTGACTAAAAAATTATACGGAGAGAAGGATGACAAAGCTACTAATTCATGTGCTTTTGCGTGCATATTTCAATATTAAAATATTCAAAACACTCAATATATTGAAATATTCAATATTTTTTCTATGGGAATATTTCAACAAACATTTATTGGGCGTCCACCATGTTCTAGGTGAAGAGAATAAGAGAGGACCTGGTCCTTGACCTGGACATTTCACATTATTATTTGATTTGTACTTATCTGATAAGTACAAAGCAATGTGTTCAACAGCAGTTGTGGACATATTTATTTATAATCCATTCAACATACACTGACCAAGCTCCAATAATATGACAATTACCAATCCTGCTTAGAGAAGGAAGGGAGGGCTTCAGAGTGGAAGCACTGTTTGAACTGGTTCTGGAAGGATGGATAGGAATTGGCCAGAAGAGAAAGATGAAAAGACCCTTGGGAACCAGAAGTGGTTTGTATGAACTCAGAGGTATAAGAGGGTATACCTATAGATAGTTCATGTGGGTAGAATAAAGGGTGCCTGCACAGTAAGATGTCAGATTCAGATTATAAAAGCCTTAGTGTATCATATAATAATAGACTTGTTTCTCTAGGAAGACATCTGAGATGTTATTTTAATGTAAATGCTGTTGGTGCCCTATCCATATACTCATTCTTACCACTTCAGTACATGCCATCTTGTACATGCCATTCAGTACATGCCTTCAAATTGTAAGCACTTGAATTTCTTTGCTTAAATTTCCTCTGGCCACTAAAGCTACTTTGCCTGTCTGAGGGGTGGATCAGAAGTTCTGGAAAATAAACACTGCTATCCCTCAATCACAACTAAGCCCCTTCCCATTGACTTGCAAAATTTGGTGTATAAACAACCCTGCTCCCTAGTCCCCCAGTGAGGTAACAACTTCTCCAGGAAGATTAAGCTCCAGCTGCTTCTTCTCTGAGTGACAACTGGCTTGGTAATGTTCCCTTTATTGGCTGCCTTCCCAACCCTGTCTCATTTTCCATATCCCTTACCATACCCCTCATTTTAACCTCCTGAATAAAGTATTTACACTTGATTCCTTGTCTTGAAGACTGCTTCTATGGAAACAAAAGTGGCAAATGATGAGACCAGATTTCAGAAATATATCAGTTGTTTTTGTGCAAGACAGACTAAATGGGGAAGACAATAGAGAATGAAGGGGCCATAATGTGTCAGCCAGTGCCTAGGTACCTGTGTGCAGTGATAACTAAGGTGGTATCAGTGGAAAAGAAAAGCCAGAGAATATAAAGAAAGACTATAAGAAAGAACTGCAAAACTAAATTTTAGGAAAGGGAAAAGGAGTCACAGACATTTTAAGTCATATATTGGTACAGAAAAATAAAAGAAAGTAGGGGGAGGCAAAATTTGGGAATGGAGGTATGTCACTTGAGGAACATATGTAGATTCAACCAAGTGGTGTTGGGTGGTGTTGGTGGTGTTGGGCTGGGGTGTTGTGGCTCAGCGGTAGAGTGCTTACCTAGCACATGCAAGGCCCTGGGACTGATCCTCAGCACAACATAAAAATAAGTAAATAAAATAAAGGTATTGTGTCCAACTATAATGAAAAAATAAATATTAAAAAAATATTGAAAAAAAATAATGGTGGTGTATGAAGACAAGGTGCAGACTTAAGAGAAAATTAAGGCAGAATTGACAGACCTTTCTAGCCAGGTCCCTAAATATAGAATTTACATAAAGTAAATGACAATTTAAAGAGTAAAGAGATTTGTCCATGATGGACTAATATGAAGCTATCAATTTCTTTAACTTATAACACCAAAAGTAGTAGTAGTCTATGAAATTACTTATTGGGTAGCGACACCATAAATTGTACTAGCCAAAGTGTAGTTTGATATTGGTACTTGGAAAGTAACATGGGATCTAAAGAACTGTGAGTACAAAGTCCTTTGAAGTTTGAAATCTAAGTTGACTTTTCTGCTAAAATCTAGACTCCAAGTGACTCTAGCCATCTTGTATTAAGTTACAGGCTAGTTAGGAGGGGTGTAAACCATAAGCCTCTAATTAGAGACAGCTCAGAAATAGAAATAAGTTGCAGAACCCTGGAAAAAAAAGTCATCATTCCACATAAATAATAATAGGAGACTTTTATAGATACAACAAAAAGGAAGCATCTTTAATAAAATAATAATTGGAGATTACGTTATTAAAAATCTGAATCATAAGAGACTAAAAATATTCTGTAATTTGTATTAATAAGGCTTTGGGGAAAAAGAAAAACATCGTAAATCCCTGTGGGGAATAAAAATGATCTCTAGCCAGTTCAAAATCAGACAATAAAAGAAGAGATCCAAGAAAGACAATCCCTCCAATTTTACCAAGTTTTTAATTAAGAGAACTGGGTGCCAGTTTTCACAATCATATCATATCCTGTCATTGAGAGCTATCCTAAAAGAAAACACTGTAGTAAACTGCACTAGAAACACAGATTTCATTATGTGCTATAGTTCAGTCATGCTGCACTGATCAGATGGTCTTTATGCCATCTCAAGTTGATGACTTCCTTCAGGTGTTATTCCTGAGATAGAGCAACTGAAGTTATAGGATGGACTCCAATTATAGTACACAGTTGGCAGCTGAATTCAAAATCCAGGTTGATTCTGCTTTGTTTTTTTGCATATATGATACACACCCCAGTAAAGATGACCGGTCAATTCACATAGATGTCCTGAATGTAAACTCTGGCTCTCCAACATACCACCTGGATAACTCTGGCATATTACTTTCCCTTTCTGAGCCTGTTTCTTCATAAATAATATGGGGAAAATAAGCATCTAATTTTAAGATTGTTATATCAGAAATAGCACATATTAAAGTGTCTAAGACTGTGGCATACGGTAGATGCTTAGTTTATTATTATTATTATTATTATTATCATCATCATCATCATGGATAACATCTGGTTCTGAAATCTAGATTTCTAGGACTGGTAAGAGAGTTATAAAAAATGGGGCAATGGTTTAGAAAGGCTGTAATGATGGCTTGCTCTTGCTCTGCTACCAACTTTTCAAGCAGCTAACAAGCTCCCTTGACCCTTGTGGTAATGAAGGACCTCAAGACAAAGAGAAGATACAATCTTTAAAATTCCTTTGCCTGTCTTTATGAGATTTAGTCATCAGCTTTCAGGAAAAATCATTAGAATTTATTATCTAAATGTTAAGATATTATATTTGCATACTATAAGTGTCTGACATTTGTTAATGAATGAATAAAATATTAAAATGAAAACAATCACTTTGATAATTATTACTAGCTTTGTGGTCATATGAAAGTTGCCACTTCATAAGTTTCAACAATAGAAATGTTTTTTAATTACAGTTGGTTGTTTACATTTTTGTATTTCCCCACTGGATTATAAGCCACATGACTTAGTCATCTTTTAGCATTTATTCAGAAACGATTTACTGAGTACATCTGAGTACCAGGCAAAGCACATGGTACAGAATTAACTATGTAGCTCTGGATAGAGATGTTTCCAAGTGCCAGTGATATGTCTGTATTGAATTTATGTGCTACATGTCTCAGCAAAAGATGAAAAAAACATTTCTTTTTTGAGATAGGCATCATTCTCTATGTGTGTGAACACCAAAATAATACTTATTGTCACAAAGTTTGAGGCTATTTAGAGAAGGAAACATTTTGAAAAGAGAAACACAGACCATTTACAAGTAGAACAAGATTTGTAAAAGGGGGAAATGGCCTGAAATACACATTTAGAAAGAATCACTACTTAAATGCATGTTTAATAAGAGGCAAGAAAAATAGAAAACCAAAACTTTAGCTGGCATTGTTTCAAGTAGGCAGATTATCTAACTTTTCCAATCTTAAGCATAAATCAATAATAGATTATTATGCATAATGAATATCTTTCTTATCCAGAGATCAGCTGCAGGTAATTCTTTAATGCTCTTAAAATGGAAGAGAGAAACCTTTATGTGACATCTTACAACAGCCAGTGAATTTTATCTTATATGTACAATGAACACTAAAATAATGGTTATTTCAAAATATGTCCATAATCATGCTCTCAAATGATAAAAGAGTAAAATTAAATCTCAATATATGTACATCTAAAAAATATAGTAGTATAATGCTCATTTTAGGTCTCAGAAGGTAGAACAACACTGTGAATTTTGATGTAGGAATTCCTCTCATCATTTTATATTTTAATAATATATGTAGTAGGTAGAGCTAAATCAAAATATTTATTTCAGCTAAATCTATTACCTTTTACTTATGTTCATTTACAATGTATTTTCTATTACAACAAGTACTTATTTTCACAAATTTTTCTGTATTTGTAAAAATACAGACATTTTTAGGAAAAAAATCTGGAAACTTCCAGTTAATATTCTAAACATGTTTATAAGATATGGTATCAACAATGAACTTTTTGAGACAGAATTCCATTTCAAGAATTGTATATCATTGAATTTATCATGAATACTCTTATATTCAATTATCTAATCATTATGTTAATAAATCCTATCTGCAAAGATAGACATGATAGAATTGATATATCTAAATTATTTCATTCTAAGACAAAAAAAAGTCATGGTAAATCCATGAACCAAGAAAGAGATTAGAAAATAGTGATATATCTTTAGGAGAACCTTCATGTTGTACTAAATCATTCACAACAGACTCTCATTACATGTAAGAGTAATAAAGTAATGATTACTATAGTCACTTCCTAAAACTTAAAAATGTTTCCTGTAACGATGTTTTCTAGGCTATTAGACAGTATCCACGGTGATATTCTGGCCAATTTTACAGTTCTCTTAATACAATGTTTCTATAACAGGTACCCAAGGAATAGTTCAATGAATGTGTGAAGGAGTCAGTAATGAATAAACCTTAAACTAGTTTAAATAAGTCTTAAACTAGTTTAAGATTCAGTAGCCTTCCAGCCCCAGCTCTGCCAGTAATTATTATGTGACTTTTTTGTTTTTGAGAAAAAGGAAAAAGGTTTATTTCTTGGCTAGCAAAGGAGAAACACAGGGGACTCTTGTCCCATAGGCTATGAGTCTACTACTATGTGATATTGAGCAAGTCACTTAAATATATGAATTTGATGTACTTCTGAATTTCTTCAGCCCTTTAGGCCTTTGTTTTTATGACACTGACATTCTGACCATTCTTCATGGGTATAAGAAAATGAAGACAAACAGCAGGGGGCAGCAGAATACTTTGGATTTTACATTTTTTAGCTCCAAGTACCCTTCAAAAATTCTGAGAAATTTCATCTATTCCAACCTTTAAACAGCTTTTAAAAATCCATCTAACAGCCTAGATGATTCTGTCAGTGTCTTCATTATTGACAGTCACAGGGGCTTATTTTGCAGTCTTCAAATCAGATATGATTGACAGGGTAAATTGAAGGCACCACAAGAATCTTTCAGTTTAAGTTGAAAAGAATAATATATTCAAGGATATTATTATAAATGAAAATTAAAACTCTCATCAAATAATATACTGGGCTTTTAGTCCACAAGTCCCTTTTCTACACAGCTCTCTTGCTTTTTGGTTTACCTTGGTTGATGTTTTAATTCAAGCTACACATCACAGAAAGATGGTTGTTAAATAAATGAACATACAATTGGTTTCATATAATTAATTTGCCTGATGGTTCCAGGTTATGTAGTGATTTTTCAGTATAACCATGGTTACTTCCAAAGAGATGTATGATTTTTGAGGGTGCACATTTTGGAATTTTTTTTTCCAGTTTCATGTCAGAAAAAAAAAATGATGCTGCCTTAAGATCACCACGGGGGCAGTATAAAGGAGAAAAAAATGGATGTAAAAAAAGAGTTGGTAAATACATCTGCTGTAATTCCTAAGGCAACATCCCTGACAAGATGTATTATTTATTCACATTTGAGTTCAAAGTTTAGAAGTTGACACTGTGCTCTGTGAAATGCTTAACATGCTAAAAACTGATAATATTATGTCTTCAGCCCATTTACCTTAAAATATAACAAATGTTTCTCAATTTTTATGTCATATAGCAAATGCATACTGCTTCTGTATGAGAAGAGATGATGGCAGAAAAGTTCTTGAAACTTTAATACTGGTTTGGAAGTATGAATATATTTACCTGCTGCAAAAAGCATGACAGCAACAGGTCTGTAGAAGCGCCTTCGAGATCCCACGCAGATAGAAATCAAACCCACCAGGAATGCAATGAGAATGATGGCAGCACCACCCAAGAGTAAAGCCAGAGTAGCAATCTGCCAGTCTGGAAAGGAAAAAAAAGAAAGGCATTGCTTTTAAGCATTAAGTCCTCAAAGAATCAACAGAACTAACTTAGCAGCCTTCACCTTGCTGCAGTTCAACAAATGTGATTTCACTGCACGATAAGCATCCTCTGGGGTTTGAAATGTTTTGCAACAAAAATTAATATTAATGTCTTTATTCAGAAATGGCTCCTATGCTAAGCTCAGCAGAGTTTTTAGACTAGGGGTTTGCCATGCTTTTCTTCCAAGCACTCTTATTAAGCATTCGTGTTAAATCGAGTGTTCCCTCCATGACCTATTTTCAATATTATTAAGATTTAAATTTTTATTGATCTATAAAGCTCACAAATCTTAGAGGAAAAAAATAAGGATGAGGATTAGTAATATATATGTATATTAATGTAATGACCATCCAGATTAATGAACAAGAAAGTTCCCATGTCCCTTGCCAGTCAATAACCACCATCCCACCTGGGTAGTGATCACATCTATCACCATGGATTAGTTCAGTTTGCCTGTTTATAAATAATATTATAAACACTTTTATGTGTGACTTTTAAATCTCTAAAATTCATCCATGTGGTTGTGTGTGGCAGTAATACATTCTTTTTTAGTGCTGTTCCTTCTTAGAAAGCGCCTTTGACCTCATAAAAATTCTCCAAGTTTTTATTTGCCTTCCCTCAACCACTAAAACAATTCCCCAGCCAATTAACTTCAGGAGGATTTGTGCTATTTGTTTGTTTGTCCTTTCTTTTATTTCATTCTTATCTCACTCTCGGATTTACTACTACAAGAGTAGTTTCTGAAATTAGGTATTCCTACGGAGTGAGAATGGATTAAAAAATGGCTGCAGGACCCCCTCTCTTCATGTACAGATGAAACAGCCTATATTGACCACTTAGTATATGCAAGCATTATGGACACATCAACTGAGTCTCCCACACACTTCATAAAAAGTAAACCTCAATGAATGTTCTCATTTCTTACAAAAAATAAAGAATTAGTTATGGTATGACAGAAAACTGGCCCATTTTCCTTTCCTAAGGAAGGTAGAATGTTCTCTCAGAAGAAGCAATGTGAAATTATGAAAGCACTACTCAAGCATTACACTATACAGTGGTGGTTCTAAGTCCCAGACTGCCTCTTCTGGCCCTTAGTTTAATGAATATGTAGGAAATGCAAATACATTTTAATCTATTGTTAAATTGCAACATATTATAGTCAAAGTGCAGACTCATGATATTTTGATGCTTTCTTTTAAAATTATCCTTCTAAAAAGCTTCCCAAGTAGTCAAGCATGACCGTGCACTCCTATAATACCAGCTACTTGGGAGGCTAAGACAGGAGGATCACAAGTTGAAGGGCAGCCTAGACAAATTAGTGAGACTCTGTTTCAAAATTAAAATATAAAAAAGCCTATGAGCATAGCTGGGTAATAGAGTACTTTCCTACCATGTGTGAAGCCCTGGAAAATACCAGAAGCACAGAGAGGGGATGCAGGGGGGGGGGGAGGTGCACGTGGAAGTGGAGGGAAAGCTAACTTCCAAAGTATACTTTTCCACACTCTTTCCTAAGAAATCCTAAATTTTTTTTCACTAGTACTTAACTAGAATTTAAACAGCAATCAGGAAACAAATAAATAAGGGGAAAATAGAGAAATCCACACTTCTTAAAAATATAAAGATGAATCACAAGTAAGTAGAAAGCAGTTTTATGCCATCTATTTGTAAGAAAGTCATATAACTTCAAACAAACGTGTATCTGGCTTTTAACTAGAAGTTAAAAGGATAGCCATACTATGGCTTTTTTATTCCCGAACAGCATGTAGCTTTGAATTAAAAAAAGCCAAAAGAATAATCCTTACACTTGGAAGCCTCTAAATTTCTTTGGAAAAGTTTATACATAGAACATTATTTAATATATTGGAAATCCTTCTGAAAACTTGTGTGTAAATTGAAATTTCTGAAAGAAAAAAAATCAAAGTTTAATTATATCAAAGCATAGAGGGTACAAAGAAAAGAATAAAATCTACCCATCCATCCATCCATCAATGTAATTCCTGGAGAGTTCGGTAAGAGCACCTATGCTAGATACTCTTTTAATTATCTACTACTTTTATAAAATGATTATTATTTAACAACTTTCAATAAATTACTTCATGTAGATTTTTTAAAGTGTTAGTTTCATTTAAACTAATATAAAACTAAATCTCTACCCATTTAAAAATATCTTAAAATAAAACTGCAATTAGTTGCTTTTTCCTGATAAAAATAAATAATTTTGGCTTTTTGGTCATGGTCTTCATTGTATCTATTTGACTTTGACATGTAGCATGAAAACAGCCATACAAAATATGTAAACAAAGGAACATTGCTGTGTTCCAATAAAAGTTTATCTATAAAAACAGGTGGCAGGCTAGTTTTGACCCTGTGGTTGGGTTATTATTTGGTGCTTCCTGGTCAATGTTTCATTTTCAAATGTTCAGGTAAAGGTCTCTCAAATAATAAAAATCACATAATAAAGTTAATTTGGATAAATGAGTAATATAGAGTACAAAGTGATGTTTATCCAAAATAGCAATAGAAAGTAACAACAAAAAGTGCTAATTTCACACAATGTTAAATTTCCTCCAAATAGCGATACTTTATTTCATATGGAGAAGCAATAAAATGCCATAGTAGAAAACACCTGGAAAATAAATGTTATTAAAAGGCACTAGAACTTTATCAGGAAAGGAATCTCTTATAGCACAGGGAATAATACTTGTAAAAAGTAGGTGAACACAAGCAGTTCATGTTTTCTACTAAATGTTCTATATATTTAGTATTGAGTTTGTCGCTAATAAGAAAGTCACTCTAGATACAACGTCAACAAGGACAGTCACCAGTATCATCACTGCTGTGGTATTGCTACCCTTCCCTTTGATCTACAACCAAAGCTTCAACTACTCAAACAGAAAAGCTGTTTTATTTTCCGAGACTAGAAATGTCCATGAATGCCACTGTCCTAGCCAGAAGTTGTGCTTAGACTGGACTACTGAGACTATATTACTGGTGGACAAGTGCCAAGTTTTAGCATTATTGTCACATACACTTGGAAGGACTCAGGCTGTTTGTGTAGGACTAAAACTTTAAATAGCTGCCTACCTTAACCTCAATTAGAAAGCAAAGAATTTGGTTAAATATGGCTATCATAGACACGGAGGCCTAGGGTGCTTTTCAAGGTTCAGCCTGGGCATTTTGGAGCTGAGAACAGGGTTTGTGGCATCCTGTCTCTTTGAGAATATAAGCAGAATTCACTGTTTAAGCATTAGAGTCAGCCTGACAGGTGAACACAAAGTCAGAAACTGTGTAGATTGGATGGTTACCATTTCCTTTTTCTTACTGAACAAGACTAGGATATGGGGGAAAAAAGTAAAACATATTTTAATGATACTTAGCACTGGCTATTAAAATAATAGACTGGGCTTCCCATTACTCAATCGAAGCCCAGGACTAGCTTTAGCAAGAATATGTACATATAAAATGTTTTATTATATTCTACAGGACTTGGAGAATTTTAGAGGCATATTATATCTGTACCCAAAGGGTTTCTCCATTAAGGTTTGCATACAAATATTTGCTATCTCATATTCAGTGTCTGTAAAATAAATTAAAATTATGATATACAATTCTCAATTTTCAGCCCTATTTCTTTAAAATGTCGTGTATCAGTTCATTTCTGTACCAGTCTTAATCCCCCAATGAAAGTCCTCACAGTATTTAGTCAGATGAAGTGTTAAGAGTCCTCAGAGATTTATTACTCTGCATTAGTTTTCCAGTTTTGTAAGTGATGTACTTATACTATAGTAAAGCAGTAAACATAATCCAGCCTTGAACAACTTCAATAGCCATGGTGCTGTTTTACAAATTGCAGTGTTCTGCACAATTAAAACTGGCCATTGTTCAATGTTAGGCCAGTTGATTGGAAATCTAAATTTGTTATCCAAGATGTAGGTGAGCAGGTGGTAATCAGTTTTGAGGAAATAATGTGTTGCCTTTGTTTATAAGCTGGTGAGGGCTCAGATGGGCAGGGTAGCATGTTTTGGATCTGGAAACCAAATCTGAAATGAGGCTGCCATATTACATGTCAGATTCCCTCAAGATTATTTTGGCAAAACTGACAGTATCACACTGGAGACTTTGGAACTGAACCTAGAGAGGCTGACGTTCAAGAAAAGTACATTTACATGTATTCCCCCACGGTAAGAAGATAAAAACCAGGCCATCCCTATATAACATTAAATTTAACATTAATATGCAACTCAGGAACTAAAGTAGAGTCCTCTTTCAAGGTATTTGTATTAGCTGGCATCAGAGTTTTCTATGTCTGTAAATGCTTTAGTATTCTGCAGAATTATGCTGACTTACTTAGTATAATATGTGAGACTAGGCTGAAATAGCCACTGCATTATGAAAATTCTATGGGCTGCATTAAAACTCTTTTTTTTTCCTTGGGGAATTCACATTCAAAATCCACTTACTTTAAGGAAAGGCAAAAATCTTAATGAGGGTACATTTTCCACATTTTGAAGCCAAAGTCAGAGCATCACACACCAGTGCCTAAAGCTTTTCTCCTCCATCCATCTCGTTTCCAAACATTTACCTTATCAAACACTGGCTAATTTATTTATTTCTGTAGAATTGTTTATATGCTGAGATTAGTTCTACTATATGTAAATCCCTAAGCACACAATTGCTACTTCTTTTAGGAAATTAAATATGATTAAAAATAAATGAAAAAACAGTTTTTTTAACCTTTAAATTCAAGTTCCACTGTTTGTGTGGATGGTATTTCCTTCAATGTATTCATGGTTTTAATGGATGATTCTCACTTCTGTAATTCCCATTACAAATCAAAACATGAATTTTAAAAAAAAGGTTTATAATCACATTCAAATTTGTCAGATAGGCACTAGTATCTTCATCTTTGAACCCCCCCCAAAGGAAATTACATTAATTAAAATACTATTCATAACTACAACTACAATTACTCACTAGATCATCTCTACCTTGACACCACTCTTCACAAGGTATCCACAAATTCTCTCTAATTCACCTAATAAAATGGACAATTTTTACTCATTTCAAGCAAATATTCAGTTCTTCTAAACTTTATTATCACGTAAAACATATTTATAGCAAAACATTTCCATTTAATTGGTGAGAACTTAGAAAGCTAATTCTGTATAGTCAATCTGTTTCTATCATCAGGAACTGGAAATAATTAGGATGCTATTTGTTTAAGGGGGGGTCTCAGTTACAGAATAATACTTCAGACTTACATTCCCCAAATTATCCATGTCTTTGTCCCAACCAGCTCATTTTGTCTGAAAGTATTTGATTATTTTTATCAAATGCAACAAGATTTTATTTTAGGATTAATGCTACATTACATCTGATTTTGGCTAGAAAGGCCATATACTTGAAAAAATTAATCAAACGAAAATATTATTTTGTGTAAAAGGAAGGTGATTATAGACTTAACAATCTAACTCCAGAATTATCAAATGATATACTTAACTTTTCCAAGTTAGTCCGAAAGTGGCAAATGAAGTGGAAAACTGAAACAATTACTGAGGCAGTTTAAACGTTGTTTTCTTGGCCAAGTTGCATTTAGACCTAAATCCATCAGTGTTGCATTAATTTTCCACTATTTCATTATGTGGACACAAACAAAGGCAGCCAAGAGAAGAATTAGGATTCCAACTTTAATAATTAAAAGTCTTATCTCTTTTTCTCAAACAAATGATATTAAAATAACACTTTTTTCATGCAAACAAATACTTAAGGCAAATAACTATTTGTATTTGATAAAATGGCAAACAATATGGATACCATATACACTGTGCTGCACAAAATGAAGTGGATTATTGTAAACGCAGCTGCTTTAGATACCCATGTTAACTAAGTTGGCAACAATTTTGAGTCCTTCTCTTTAGGCCCATTCACAAAGTAGGAGTGTATCAAAAGTACAGTGTCAACCTGATTTTAAGCTATTTTAAGGCAACCATTCAAATACATTACACAGCAACTCTAATGACCAAACTGCATGTCAATTTTGCCAAACTTTTGGAAAATCCTTGCTGTCGAAACTGCCAGACAGGGTACTAGTTTTTGACCCATGACAATTTCAAACCTGCTTCATAGAATTTATCTTAGAAAACTCAGTGGAAATGTAGTTTATAATCTAAATACCACAATATATCATCCTCCTCCAATAAAACTACTATACACAGAGTTTAGCAAGGAACCCTGTCATTAAAGCATGTTATAGTATTTAGCCATAAAGAAAGATACCATCACCTCTAATGACTGTTGTTTCTTACCATGAGCTATGTTACAAAGCTTTCACTATCATGTGATGATAATATTACCTAATGGGTACTGGTATATCTCTATAGTAATTTCAGAACATGGTATTTCTATATGGTTGTGATGGGTTCAGTATACTAAAAATTGTTTCTTTCCCACTGATTGAAAACATCCTAAGAGGGTTACAATGTGAAAACTTACTTATTAGAAAAGCAGGAAGAAGAAAACCCACACCAGGAATAAGAGTGGGCGACCTTCCTCTAAGTAACTAAGATGCTTTTGTGATGGGTTTGGGACAGCTAATAAGCAAAAGCGTACACAGCCAGAGAGCCATCTACAGTCAGTATTAAGACACCTCTTTAGTAAATATGGAATGATAAAATGGGCAAGCATTTGCCAGCTCCTTCTTATACCTCTCTACAGAAGTAAAACTTCTATTGCCTTCTTTGTAGCACTTTGTACATTTATTTCATTAATTTGTTTACAAGATAACATTTGTTTTATTCATCCTCTTCTCTCAGCACTGTCACAGAACTTTGCACACAAACTGGCTGTGTACCAGGATCATGTCTACCTGTTGCTAGAAAATTAATGTGTTTCAGTGAAATTAACTTCCTGGGTACATGTGAGAAGACAGGCAAATGGAGACAAGTCATTTCTATTTATGTCACCCAGTGGTGCTAAGAATAGATTCTAGGTTTCACTCACAGATCACCATGGCAGTGTTTTGGTGCATGTTTGGTTTAGGAATCTGAAAAATGAGAGTGTTAAAATTCTTTAAAAAAAACTTGTATTTTTTGGGGGTGTCCTTTTTTTGTACAGAAAATGTGATTTGTAGGTCCCAACTTCTATTTTTCCTATATTATTTTATCTAATAAACATATATTCGAATGCACAGTACCAATATTATCCCCAAACATGACTCATTTAACTATCATTTTAAGCCTCATAGTAGTTAATAAGCAGATAGATACCAAGATGATATACTTGATGTTTCTTGGTTCTTTGGGAGACATGGATGTCTCGTATTTTTTTAAATGGCAGTCTTTGGTTCCCAAGGCAAGCTTAGAATAGGACAGAAAATTGATGATCTACTAGGATCTCCAGATCTCACATAAACTTAGGAGCAAAAAGGCTAAAGAGAAGTGTCCTTGTCTACATTTCTAGAGAGATGATCCAATAATTTGCGAAGACTGGTAAAATTTATCTGTCAGTGCCTTTGACATGTAAGGCTGAAATTCTGCTTAAAGAAAATTCAATCTCTTTTGATAAATTACTATATATTTTTAATAAAGTCTGAATGCAATAAGTTGTCAAATGAAAATTTATATTCACTTCATCAATTCAAGATACTTACCTGGCTGACTTCAACATACTTGTGGAATTAATTTTCAACTGAAAATTAAGCTGTTTAATAGTATCCTATCATGGAGAAACTTAAAGCAAAAGAGTGCTTATTAAAGAATTTAGCCATGATAAAAAATTAAATTTGATGATTAAAAAAACCTAAGTCTAACTGATTTATCAATATATGCAACTGTACCTATATTTATTTGAGAACTTTAAATTCTATGTAAATTTCAAATGAAATCAAAATATGGCTATTAATCTTATGAAAAGTGGATATTTCACAAGTAGTCCTTAACCTCTTCATCAAAAATTCCATATTCAATGGTCCTTCAAACACCAAGAGATAGTTATCTACAATATTACAGAAAAATGTGAAAACTGACCCTGTAAAAATACTATGGCTGGGCTGGGGATGTGGCTCAAGCAGTAACGTGCTTGCCTGGCATGCAAGGGGTGCTGGGTTCGATCCTCAGCACCACATAAAAATAAAATAAAGTTGTTGTGTCCACCGAAAACTGAAAAATAAATATGAAAAAATTCTCTCTCTCTCTCTTAAAAAATACTATGGCTAAGTGCAGTCTCTCTGTTGAGTCTTTAACATTGCATCCTGCTTCATTTTCCTTATTGATGCAATACATGTGATTTGACTAAATTATTTACAAAATCCTTTCTACTCTGTGCTATGATTCTGCAATTCAATACATGGCAATTATCGAGAGAAGAATCATGCTATTAAAACAAAAAAGGAAGCAAACAAAAACAACTCTGCAGCTTCAATACCTCTAAAGCACTGCAAAACTTGACTCTTGTGTAGAATTTTAACATTTTAATGCTCCTGTTCCAAGCATCTCATCAGATACACACAAAACTTTCTTAGAAAATGAGCAAAATGTTATTACATAACACAAAGTAACAGATTACAGTACAGATTCCTAATCAGTTGAGCCTTGGTTATCTAAAACCACAAACAAAAAATGGAAGGCGGTATATCTTTTATCTCTTTCTGTCTGTCTGTACTTGTGGACAGGTTAGGCTCTTGAGTTCATTTCATCCCCAATCCTAGTGATCCCATGCAAGTGACCAATCACTAAAGCCATGTACTGGCTGAAGGCAAAAATTATGTGGTTGTTTTCTTCCTTCAGAGGTAATAAAGAATGCAGATTTGCAACTAGACTCGGTGTCAGATGGATTGCACAGTGTCAGATGGATTGCATGGTCGGTCCATCAAGGGGTAAAGTCTAATTCTCCTCTCCTTGAACCTGAGCTTGACTATAGGGCTCCTTCAAAAGGATCAGAATGTGATAAAAGAGATGTGTGATTTGCCATGCTAGTTCAATGGGGCAGGTTCTCTTAGGAATCTTGTTTTGGGGAAAATCACTCATTATGTAAGTCTAACTATCCTAAAATCCCCATGTTAGAAAGAGTTCCTATAGCTGCTTTAGTTAGAGTTCTAGTTGAGGCTACCTTTCCAGTTATTTATACCAAGGTGACAAATCTCTGAGTAAAACTATTTGGAAAAGGTCCTACATTTCCAGATGTTCCATTCCCAGGTCACTGAAGTCATCCTTAGGTATGGCTCTGGATATCTTGGGTCAGAGACAAACCATCTTTATTATGCCCTATTTGAATTATTGACCCACATAATTAATGAACATAACAAAATGATTATTGTACAACACTAACTTTTGTTATGGTTAGCTTCCTAACATTAGCAATTGGAATACTCTTGATAAATCTTGTCTCTACAGCCAATCAATTGAGATCTTAGTAAATTCACAAAAAATTCCTGGTATTCTCAACAGTATTTAGGAATTACATTAGCCACTATGCAAGTTTATGACATTGGGAATAATCATAGTATGTGGGTAGAAATGAATAATGGTTTTGTGATCATGACATACCAAGAATATTATTAAACACTAGGTAATACATATCAATATTTAAACTTGAAATTAAATGAAATGCAAAGAAATTTTACTATTTAAGAGGAAAAAGACCTCTTAAATCACTGAGTCTATTTTTCTACATACATGATATGAAATAAATAGTTTCATATATTTAATCTTCATGACAAATCATTTGAGAACTTATATATATAAGTTATATTCAGTCACATGGTTGTTAAGTGGCCAAGTTCAGATCAGTTAGAACCCAAAGTCTCATGTATTCTCCATAATAATACTTTCTCTGCTGCCACGGATTTAGCATAGTTTGCTGTGGTATTTAGGTAATCAAGAGACTTATTCTGAAACATCTACAACCACTTTGACTAATATATCTAGTAGTACTGGCTGTATCTATAGTCTTTCAAAGGGTTTTACATTAAACAGAAACAAAGAAATTCCTCCAATGTATTACTGACAGCAGATACAATCTATTGCTTGAAATATGCTTTTGTTTGTTTTTGTTTTGATATGTTTTATCAAAGGCCAGGCTTTTCACACACCCATCAAATCCCTTTGCTGCCAAAGACTGATCTAAGTGGCTCCCTGGGGATTATAATCCTTCTATGAATGTGAGCAAAAGAGGAATTATATTTGCCCACAAATTAAAATGTCCTTTGTAAAAGTAAATCTGGGGAATGTGAAATTCTAGAAGATATTTTAAAAAAATCCTGAAGATCTTGAAATAAGTTACACTTAGTTTTCTCATGTTCATTAGTTGAGAAAGTTTGGGTACTAACTAGTACTGTTAATTTTTCACCATCTGTGCTGTACAGGTTTAATGAAATTTCATTTGTCCTACTTATGTTCTTTTAGAGGGAGTCAGAGGAGGTTTAACTGCAGTGACTTCCAGGTTTGCTGAGCTATGTGTAAACATCCATTAATATCAACTCATTTCAAGTAACAAGATGAACCTTCCCTGGGGCAAATCATATTGTGAGGTTTCCCAATGAAATTCAGTTTTCTGAATTAAGGTACAGATTCAAAAGCATGCACAGATGATACATGTCTGAACTCAGAATCACTGTATCTCAGATCTTTTAAGAACTGAAGGTGTTCAGGCAGTTCTATTGATCTTAAAGTACCACCTAAAACAGATTTTCTTATAAATTCCTCAAAGTGGAGTTTTATACTAAAATTAATATTCACCTGTTATTAGCATACAGTACACTGCCATTTCAAAGCTAACAGTGACTCATGTTACAAATGCAGCTATTTTTAGTATAGTGCATGAATGATGTTAACAATATTCCTTGAAAAAGGCATTATTTGATCAAGTACTTTGTGGATAGAAAGGATTCTCTCACAACTGCTATGGCTGTGAATCCCTAACAACTATATTCTAAAACAAAGTTATCAAAACTAGAGTAAACAGAAATCTAAAACATCGGTACAACCTTGAGTAAGCTTTAAGATTCATTAAAAGCCTGTCCTAAACAGTACTGTGGAAAACCATTCTTAGAAAGGAATTCTGTGGCCAGCAGCCATGAGTACTGCATATTCTAAACTTCCTAACAAACATACTTTATGTTTCTTTTCTTTTTGCACCACCAATGACAGTCAATAAGTCATTTTCTCATTTGTCTTTTTGGAAAACTTAAGACCATTGTCTGCACTGTCCGTAGTACCCTGAATTATTGAGTTAGACGCCAGAGAAAAGCATTCTTGCTGACTGACAACCAGATTACTGGTTCATACTAGAAGTGCTGACGCAACCTTCAGTACACCAGGACACAAGAGGCATGGTTCTGCTTTCGCTTAAAACCATAAAATAGGTTATAAACAGCAAACGATGCATATTTGGTATCCAAATTAAAATGCAAGTTTAAATATAATGGCTTAGGGGAAAGTTTTAGTAGAAACTGGGCCTAACTAGGGCACACTGTCGTCAGAAGAAACATTCCCGAAAATTTCCTTCTGTAAATACAAGCTTGCCTCTTCCCGGCAGTTTTAATTCTAATTAAGACAAAGGTTTTTAATTAAGCCCTGAAGATCCTGGTGTAGGGCCTTCAGTAAAACTGTCCTTGGTGGTTCCTCCCAAGATAATTCATTTCAAGATACAAGGAAGTGGATCTCTTATAAACCTTCAGAGAAAGGCATTTCCCTCTCTTCCTTTTAGCTACTCTGCACAGCAAACAGACTGAAAAACGCTGTCTACCCTTTGGATCAGGCAAGCAAAACATTGCTGGTTTCGATTCTGGTGTCCCCCTTTGTTTCAAAAATACTGATAGAAGTTTCAAGTGCACATAACATAACATTTTTAAAAAGAACATTTTGTTACTGGGACATGGCAATTTTCCATCTTTTATTTCCTTTCCATCACCCCCCATCACCACCACCACTGTGGAGAGCAAAACTGAACTGCTACTACATCAAGTCAAGAACTTGTTCCAGATAGCCTCCACCAAAACCACCTTCACTTGTAACCCATTCGCTTACAAGTTACATTTTGTGAGATGAAAAGTATTTTTTTCCATGAATATATGCATGGGGATAGAAAAAAGTGCTTGAGGGGGAAGTGGTCAGCCTCTTCTTTTTACATTGCAGAGTAAAAATCCACTATATTTGCATTAAGCTTGGGTCTCCCTATTTCTTTGCCTAGAAGAGAAAAAAAATGCTGAAATAAATGGGTCTGGAGGCAATTAAGGAAAGATTAGCAAACACTGCATACTGCTCAAACAAACTTGAGCTGGCTTCTCACCATTCCCTACATTCCTGGCCAAGAGAAAAGGATAATGGCCTGAAAAGCAAATGGAAGTTGAAGCTGGTTTCTCTAACCTATCTGAAAAGTCTTTATGCAATCAGAGGGCTATTATTTCAGGAGAAAGAGAGAAAGGGGCAAAAGATTCACGTTGCTAAGGAGACATTCTGAAGCTGGCATTCCTACATAAATTTCCATTTCTATTGAAGAGGGGAAAGAAAAGATATTTTCTCCAAAGTTTATTTGGATCTCCGGGTTACTGAAGAAAGGCATTTTACCTATTTATTTTATCTGTAGTTGTAAACAACCAACTCTGAAAGAATTAAAAGACCTAAATGTTGACCTCCTGCTGCCAACCAGTCCCCTCCTCAGTGAATTAATCAACAAAGGAGAAACCTTTCAATGGGTATTTTGAGGTAAGAGAAAAGAAAAAGCTTTTGTAAAAACAAAATTTAATTTATGGAAGGAACTTAACCAAGTGAACTAATCTCTCATATAACAAGAAATGAAAGACAAAAGAAGATCAGATTTTTGTGGCTTTTTGTGCTATTTCAACTTTACTGGAACTTGAAACGGTTCCAGTAAAGCTTTTTAAATGGTTTCAGAGAAGACATGACACTGTCAGGAAGGAATTTAATGTTTCTCAGGAGTGTGTGTGTGTGTGAGTGTGTGTGTGTGTGTGTAAAAATCACAAGCTCTTGGTCCTCTCTCTATCCCCCATTCTCTGTGCGGACATTCAGCAGCTGAAGAATTAAGATTGGAAAGGGAAGAGTTTGCAGCAAGAAATCGGAAGTGGCAGATTTCTGTTAAGGGCACAATTGGGGCGCTGGAGGCAACTAGAGGGTCGGGAGGGAGAGAATAAAGCCATAAAATCCCCGTGGGGCTAGCAGCTCCAGTGGCTACCTTCTTTGTACTCCACCCCCATTCCATCCATTTGCAGTTTTCAAAGCTGGCAGAATAAAGCACAACTTTCCAGGCAACTGTGAATAGCTCACAGAGGAGAGAGGAGTTTCTTACAGTGAAAGAAAAAAAAGGGCAACTCAGAATCAACGACGGTATCACCAAAGGGGGGGGGGGATTAAGACTGTCTCTCTCCCAGCTCACCATAGCCACCCCCAAATTTAAGGAAATATAATCTGCATCAAAATTCATTCGAGAAAACCCAGATATAGTGGAGCTGAGCAGGCAAAACCGTGGGCTCTAAGAGGTAAACTCAGGCAAATTCCTCTTTGAAAGAAGGAGAAGAAAAACTGTACAGGGAACCCACACATCTTGGGAGTTGGGCGTTTTAGCCCGTTTCTTTTTTAACGGGGGTGTGGAAGGAGTTGCATTTTTTACACAGCCACATGGTTCTCGCCTTAAACGATAACAATTACCCAAAATAGCATACCTGTTACTCCAGAGCGGGAGGAATGGCCACGGGAGGAGGGAGAGGGCGTGGGATGCCGCTTTAGGCTAGGCGACCTGGAGCCCGGCGGGGAGAGGGGTGCATGCAGGGACGCGTCTGGAGGCCGAGGCTCCGCGAAGGGCCGGGACAGGGGGAAACGATGGGAGCGGGGGACCCGGAGAGGTGGGGAGGGGCGGTGGCCGTCGGGGCAGTGGGGCGCGGGACAGTCCGGGGAGGGAGGCAGGGGTCGCGGCGCGCCGGGCCCTCACCGCTGCTGAGTGTGGACTCGCAGTGCCAGCTGTCCAAGCTGGCGGGCTTCCGGCAGGACTCCCACAGGGACAGGTAGTACTGGTGGTCAGCGGTGACCCAGGCCGGACTCAGCACCGCCCCCAGGTCCAGACACAGCGCCAGGAAGATGCACACCAAGCCGACCAGCTTCAGCGGGGTCAGCACCGACACGCGCACCTCCTCCATGCCGCTGCCCGCCGAAGCCATCCCGGGGCGCCGCTGCCGCCCGCCCCGGAGGCGAGGACACCAGGCGGTCCGGAGAGCCTGAGCCCGACGCCCAGAGGAGCGAAGCAGCTGAGCCGCCGCGCGTGGGGACTAGTCCCTCGGGGCTCCGCGCCTCCAGCCGCGTGGGGAAGGTGGGTCTGTGGAGGCGGCTGGCCCGATGGGGGTCGATAGCAGCCGCCCGCGACACTGATCCCGTCGCGGACCTTCGCCGCGCGCTCTGCCAGCGCCCGCGCCTGCTCCGCCCCTGAGCGAACCCCACTCGCTCCGCCCCGGCCCCTCCCCGGGCTGCGAGAGGCGGCGCCAAAGGAGAGGGGCGGAGGGTCCGCACCCTGGCGGCTTCGGGCTCTGGCTCACAGTCCTACAGACTCCAGCTCGTCCTACCCCGCCCTTGGTTCTGCACCGGCCCGTGCCCATGCCGGTGCCACTGCCGCTGCCCTTGCCTCAACCCCGCGCGCCCGCTGCGCTCCTCAGTTCCTCCAAGCAGACCTGCCCGGATCCCGCCCCAGACCACGCTAGCTCTAGGGTCGTCCGCTTCAGTCCTCGCTCAATCACATGGATTTCCTTTTCCTAAGGAGCTTGGTGGGTCGTTTTCTAGAAGGCGTTAGATGTGAATTCCTAGGTTTCTTAAGCGTGGCCTTGAAGCAAGGAGAAGTCCCCTCTCTCTCTATGATGCAAAGCTCTCTTCCAAGGCCAGTTTCACATCCTGAAGGATTTGAAAGGTGGAGAAAAGTGACGAAGGGCATTTCGTCCTCTTTTCAAACCCAGGACGGGCCAAGGAGCCCTGGGATCCCTATTTCTTCAGTTTTCTAAGCCGGCTTCTGCTTCTGTTCTCTGGGCTCGCCTGCTTTTGCGCCCCCTATGAAGGGCGTTTGCTCAGGGCGTGCAGAACTTAGATATTACGCAAAATATAAAGAATCTTATTTGCATCTTCGCTGCTCTGTCCTTTGCGCGTTGACTAAAACCTTAATCTAATCCTGTTTGAATTATGCCCAGCTCTAGCCCCCAGCCTGTAATAAGAAAAAAAAAAATGTTATTATCTTCCCTGAAGGGAAACTAATGAATCTACAAATATTTATTGAACACCTACGGGTTCAATAAATATTTGTAGATTCAGCCCAATAGGGCATTGTCCTGATTCTTAAGGAGACATTTCGTGTTTTTCCCCATACATGACGACTAAACATCCCTTGAAACTGAAATTGCGGTTTTGAATTTGGGTAGTTCATTCAGTATGTGATTGAAGGGTTCTGTCTTGGCTACTTTCTAGCTTTCCGGTAAAATACATTTATCAACTAGATCATTGGAGGAGTTTAGGTTGTTCTTAGATCATTCACCATCTCCAAAACTTGGTGGGAAACCTAAAATAGGAATTAAGACCTGAAGATGGAAAAACTCTCTCTCCCTTTTTTGAAATACCAACCTCAATTTGTTGGTAACAATTCTTTTTTAACCACCTCTTTGCATAAATTGACACATCTTGATCGAACCTATGTTTTGTGTCTAACAAACAACAGAATTGGTGTCAAAAGACTGGAGAACAAGAACCAATCCGATGGAAAATAAAACCCCACTATTTTCTTACATTTAAAAATGAGATAACTGGTGACAGTCCCCTAACCGCTCAGTCATTATCATGCTAATTACTGTAGGGCCATTCACAAAGAATGATGGTAGCACTCTAGGCTCCATAACCTGGTACTTCCAACCTTATTCTTTGCCTCCCCAAAGTAAAACCAAGCCTAACAGCCTTTCCTTGAGAATATTCTTTAGGGAATACTGAAAAATGTAAAAACCGGGAGGACTAACAGGGGTGACCAGGCTTGTAAACATCTTTAAAAAAAAAAAAAAATCTGGACTTATCTGTGGGCTTACAATGTACTTTCAGAAGTAATCTTTAAGAAAATTTCTTGACCATGCTCTCGAAGTTATAAAGAAATATTTTTCCAAGTTCTATCACTTTCTCTTTAATAAGTTACTCAAGTTAGCTAATATTTTAATCTTTTTTCCTTTTAATTCAGGCTTTCTTCCCTGGCTACCCCTACCCATAACCTCTAACCTCCACATCTGTTTTGTTTATTTACTTTTTTCCCTGGGTTATTCTCAACAGCTTACTTGAGTTACTCCATTCCTCTTTGTATTCCTAAATTTTTTTCCTCAACATTATTCCCAAAATTAGAGGAAAAAACCTTTTTTAACAACAAAAAGCCAAATTCTCATTCCTCTATTATTTATTTATAAAATTTGCACAGCATAAGGACGATCAACTATTCTTAGTCTTCTTCAAAATACAAAAAGCTCTCAAAACAAAGTATTTTATTTCTTTTTGTAAATATGCAGCAAATTCATTTGGTGGAAAAACCTATTTTAAACATTATGATTTTGATTTATCCCACTTCATGCAAATCAGTGCACATCCACTATATAATTTACAGTATGAATACCAATGTATTCTTCAAATACCTGAAATTTTCTGAATTTTTCATCACAGCTGGCTAAACAAATTTTCATATAAGGGATGATAGACCAGTATTTACCCTAGATGGAAAAAGTAGAGGAGGTATTCCAACTAGCATGCATTAAATGAAAACCTACCAGAAAACAGTACATGCCTGGAAGTGGGGTGGAAAATGGGGTGAAAGATGAGAACTAAGATACACACTTGCATGCACACACACATACACAGGATGGAAATAGACCTAGATTTGAGAATGAGGGTCTACATTGAACTGAAGAAAATTAGAGCACTAAGGTTGGGGAGAATTGACTCAAGATTACTTAGAAGTGATGTTTTTGTTGACCATGCACTTTTCATGTGACACAAGGGCCAGAGTCCTCATCTTTTGCTTGAGTCTAGCCTGAGACACTGTATCACCATGGTCACCCCTGTCTCTGGACTGCAGCAGGGAAGAGCCTATCAGCTATGGTTCTTAACTCTGTCCTTTGGTATAAGAGCTCCATGAAAATTGAATACATGAATTGTGTTGCTAGGGAAAGACAAGAAGGAGTTTCTGAAGTCTGGGAAAAGATCAGCTCAAGCTTGAATCAGTGAGGCCAGAAAAAAAGCAACAACAAGGACAACAATCAAAAGAGAGAGGAGAGAGAGAGAGAGAGAGAGAGAGAGAGAGAGAGAGAGAGAGAGAGAGAGAGAGAGAGAGAGAGAGAGAGAGAGGGAGAGAGAGAGATATCAGTAATGTTGAATGTGAAATTGGATGTCTAGAAGATATTAGGAAGTCCATCAGGAAAGTAGAAAGTGTCCTGGGGATTGGGTTAGGTTACAGATGTCCAACTTGTCTTATTCAGAATAAAGATACATTAATAGCCTGAGATCACACAATGTATCAGAAAGGGAAGCATCTTCTATATTTGCTTGGTAGATTAAGTATGCAACTACTGTTTCAGTCATGTGGAATAAACACAGGGGATTTAATCAGGTAAAAAGGTAAATTGTTCATTGTTTTCAGTAATGAGCCCAACAAATTTTACACATAGCTCAAGTCACTAACTTGTCACTCTTGCAGCAGCCACTGGGTACTGTCAATCCTAAACCCTTCTTTAGATGGGCAGAGGGAGATTTCCTCCTTTTCTAAACTCACACCACCATCCCTATGGAGTAGTCTCTGTCCAGAGAAGTCTACTTTTAGTCAGATTCTCTACCCAGACCTGGAAATATCTTTCAGCTCAGCCCTGTTTGCTAACTCAGAGAAAAAAAAAAGGAGGAACGAATTGCCTGGAAGAATAAAGAATGCAGCAGTCATTGAAAGATTAGAAATACCGAACAACCGCATTTCCAATGTAACAAGTAATAAGGTGGTCAAAATATTTTAGGAATAAGAAACAGATAAATACTTCTGAGGTATACTCTCTTTAAGTCATTTTTAAGGTCACAAAAGATGGACTGTGATGTGAGGGAAATCAAAATATAATGACCTAAGTCTACTACTGATGATGACTAATGAGGTCAAGAGAGTTTCAGGCTATGGTGCATTCTGTATTGCATTTCTGGGATTTTTTCTTGTGTTGTGACAAAGTTCTTGGCTTAGAATTATAAAAAAAATAACCATGACTAAGGATTGATATTTCTTCATTTATTTTAAAAAGTATTTACAAGCTGGGCATGGTGGTGCAAACCTGTAATCTTAGGGGCTCTGGAGGCTGAAGCAGAAGGATCACAAGCTTAAAGCCAGCCTCAACAATTTAGAGAGCAACTTGGTGAGACCCTGTCTTGAAATTAAAAAAAAAATAATTTAAAAAAGGACTGGGAATGTGGCTCAATGGTTAAGCACCCTTGGATTCAACCCCTGGTACCAAAACAAAAATAAAAAAGCATTTACAAAAATTAAGAATAAAAGAATGAAAACAGCTTATTTTAAAATGTACTATATTATGGCATCAGTTAGATTTAAGTCAATAATAGTACATTCTTTATTCACATTGATGTTTCGATTTCCAGTGAATTGATGTTTCATAGTACCCATGACCATAATAATTTACTCTCCCACAAAGAAAGGAAATAAATCATGGAAGTGAAAACACTAGAGGACATTGAGGGAGAAGGATGATTAGTTTTAAAATAAATATGTTTATCATAATGAAAAAAAATGTGAGTCAGATGCCCAGGAGGTAGGAATATGGGAAAATTAGAATAGTCTCAATGGGACTAATTCTAAATGATTTTTCAATCTTTTTAAAACATTTATTTCTTTAACAAATTTTCCCTATAGGCACAAATCTTCCTCCACATTTGTGTTTTATTTGAATTCATTCATAGCTATGTGGAGAAATAACCAAGTATAAGCACATCATGATTTTATGTTTAATCTTTTTGTTTCTTTGTTTCTGACACTACAAGTCAATATAGTTTTGGTTATTCTGAAGCAAGTGCATGCTGCCCACAAACACATTCTCATGCTGATAGAATTTCAGGTATCCTTGGACACTATAAGAGTGATACTTCTTTCCCATATCTGTTGCTAAGTGCTCTCTATGTTTTGGAATTGAATTGAAAAAGAAACATAGACAGCCTCAGAAATGCCTACCCTGAATAGTTGAAACAGTAAGATGAACAGATTTAGCTTATGCTTGGAGGAACTTAAAGGGGCTTACCATTGAATCATGACTTAGATATTGACTTGGGCACAGACCAAGGAATTTAGTGTAAACATGGAAGGGAAAATTCATGAAGAATTCTTCATCCTTTTCCCCTGCTGTCCTTAGGGATGATTAGCTAAGCTTCTTTCATGACTTTAAGTTTTAGTCTAAAGCCACCTTTGTGCACTTCTTGGTGAGTTATCATAAAGACAACTTTTCATAGAGACATTTTGCCCTTGGACATTTGAGTAGGGGTACTTGCAGCTAGATGGAAAAAGTCTAATACCTACTTAGATACACTTTCCAAATGAGAGTGCTGTAGTGTCAGTTTCTCAACTTGACACTAAGTTCATACATTATGATTGGCACTGCGTATTCTCTCTCATGTGTTTAGTTTGTAAAATAGTTATTCTAAAAACTGTTGTAGCTGAGAAACCTTCTTCAGTGTTCTCTTACTATGGTTTGTAGCTGCTGTGTCAAAAAATTCTTCTTCATTGGAAAATATGGGTCCCTCCTCTTCTTTGTGGCTTAAAGGACTCTCATGCACCAATAATAATAATAATAATAATAATGGGCCTCAAATTATATATCCCAAGTACACTGAGGCTCAATGTTAATTGAAGGAAAGGCTGAAGTTAAAAAGGATTAAGTAGAAAGGGTACCTGGGGCAATTTATACTCACACTTCCAACTAGAAGAATACAACTAAGCTATTACTCTCTGGGGTTTCCAAAAGGTGGTCTTAAATGTCAGCAGTGTTAAGGGATTGAGGGTAATGGAAAAAAGGCCCTCCTAGGAATTTTATTTCAGTGCAGCTCTCACCTCTAGATTTCACCTTTTAAAATTAGTCTGTAAAGTGACTAAGTAGTATTGCAGAATACGTCTGCAGTCTGTCAAAATTCCAAATGTCAGCTCATTCAGGTCCAAACAAACATGGGTGCAAAATATCAGAACAACCTGAAGATCGGTGCTTTATGTCATTTCCTGAATATTTTTTTCCACTTTTCTTTAGCTTACCTCATTTACATTTTTTCTCTTTCCTTTCAAGCTTTTTATGCTTCGATAAATAAGAATGGGAATTTCTTTTGATTCAACAAGACCAAGGTTAAAATACTCACTCTGAAACCTACGGACTATGTAGCTTTGATCATGTGACTAACTTCAGTTCCCTTTTGTATAAAATGGGGTGATATGTCATTGGGTTGTTGTGAGGATTAATGAGTTAATGTACATAAGGTGTAATTCCTGGCATATGGTAAGCACTAATCATAATTATTACATTATTATAATCCAGATGTCAGCTAAGGCCTCCAGGTCCCTGGGAGATTTAGGTAAACTTTGCTCAAATCTCTGATTTCATGATCCTTCATAGTCCAAACTCCTTTTCCAAATTCTTGCTTCTTTTCTTCTTTGTATTTGGCTCTGTAGCTATTCAAATACATAATTCTGCCCCTAGCAAACCTATGTGCAAATGTCATACTCTTCACCAATTTCCAGAAGAAATAAGTCAAATGACAAAATATAGGTTTGAAGTTACAAACTTTTCAGAGTACTTAGGAAGTCCTAAGAAAGGAGACCTACACTAGAAAAATAATACCTTCCATCTCTTGCTTGCCTCATCAGAAGTCACATCTAGTTTCTCATCTTTGTCAGTCCCATCCCTCCCTCCTCTCACCAATTGCTCTTTCAATAGTTTCCATCCCTATCATTCTCATTTCTTGCACCATAAATGCAGATGCCAGCAGTACTGGAATTACTGGAAAGTTCACAAGAAATACCAGTTTATGGCCCCACCCCAGACCGATTGAATTAGAATCCGCTTTTTAATGAGATCCTTAAGTGAAAGTTTGAGAAGCATTGATCTACATTATCTTCTCAGGCATTGCAGGGCTTGTCTTCTTCTGAAAGTGGCTGGACAGTCCTCGACCAGATTGTTTCATTATTCTTCCATTTCTGCAAGCAATGATTCTCAGTGTAGCTTATGATTCTGACAAAGCATTAATTTACTGATGAATGAGGATACCTCTCCAGGTGCACTTTAAAAATCAACTTTTATAACTGAGGAATACAAAGAGTGACACCTGGCTTCTTGTGAATTTACCTTGTGACATTCATGCGGCCTCACAATACATAAGTGATAGATGTAGAAATAAGAGGCAGAAGTTCAACTATCCAAGTCGTCTAAAAGAGTATTATGAAACAAAGTAAAATAGTATAGTTAATCCACACTGATAAAGACCATTAAATAAGGAGAGTTACCTGCTTGAAAATGAATATCTATGTGAAGTAAGAGGATGAAGCTGCACTGTTCTGGTTTGAAACTCTGGCCACTTTGACGTTTGTTCCCAGGGCTCATTTTGAATTTCTTGCCCTTTGCAGACCCAGTTATCAGATTTTGGAATCTTATGTATAACCTCTTTAATTAACAAAAAGTGGTGTGCCTGTGATCAGAGCTGGAAATAGAAGCTACTTATTAATGCAAAAGCAAGCTAGAGAGGTCCATGAGGGAATCCAGGGGGCATGATGTATAGAAATTGTGAATACAGGTTTTTGAGAATGATGGAGAGAAAATTAAAGTGGAAGGCAAGTAAATTTTACTTTAAATGGAATTTAAGAAGTTCAATTCATTTTAGTGATTGGTAAATCAGGAGAAAAATAGAATGTAATTAAAAGTTATTAATTATTGCAGTTGACAATTAAGATTGACTGACATTTTAGGGACCATTTTTTTCATGGCTGACATTGAATCAAGGTGATTGACATGACTATTCTATATTTTGACACCACTGACCTACAGTGAACCAAGTGAAGCTGTGATTTCTCATAACGCTATTATTTCTTGACAAGATATTAACAATTTTGATAAAGCAAGACAGATAAAGCAGATTCTTAATCATTGTTCAGTATATTTTATTCAATGCCTATTGCAATTTTTCTCATACAATTTTGAATCTTTTTACCAATTCAGTGTCATTTCATTTCAATTTGTGGACACTCCTTTGGTCATACATTTTAATACTTTCTGTGTACCCAGGAGAAGCACATATTGTGTGTGCACACACACACACTTGCTTTGAGTTCTTTCATCTGTTTAACATATTTTTCATTGATTGAATTGATGTGCACTGCTGTTGCTCATATCTTTCCTGGAATATGTTTCTTTCTGAGAAACAGTGTTCCTTTTAAGAGAAAAAACCCTAAATCTGGTTTTTATTATTTGCTGAAGTTTCTGAGTGCAGCATCAAATAATATAGGAGAAAATAAATATATTAAAGTTGTGTTTTCCAGTTAGCAAAACTACAGTGGTAATTATATTAAAGGGTATGCTTTTAATTATTGATATGCTTGCTTGCAAAATACTTTCAGTTGTTCACTGCTTCTTAATTCTAAATTCATTTGTGATATCCTTTTAAATTCATGATGTTTCCCTGTTGGTTTTCAATGTTTACTCCCATACCCCAAATCCAAAGTGAGAGAAACAGAGAAAGAGAGAGGGAGAGAAAAACAATCAAAAGGCATTCCTAAGTATGTATACACAATTTACTGTTCCTCATTTAAAAAATCTCACCCTATGGGGAGTAGCTTAGTGGTAGAGCACATGCCTAGCATGTGAAAGGCCTGGTTCCATTGCCAGCAACACACACACACACACACACACACACACACACACACACAAATCTTAAACCTTTTTATTCCTTTTTCTTCTTTTGTCATATTCAGCTTCTACATGATCCATGTTATTTTTTTAAAATAAGAAAACAGTGAATCAAATTGTCTAAAAATTCATGCATATGCACACACACACATAAACATATACACAGCCCATATAGTATTGTTTTATGACATTGAATCTTTGTAAATGTCCTTCTTCTGCCCCCAGGAAAAGAGTAGAATTGTTTTTGTTGTTGTTGTTGTTGATGTATAGTCACATTTCACCAAACTGAAAATGATCTACATATTTTGGGATAATGTTTCTACTGACATTTTACTTAATATGATGCTGGTTTTTCTATTACCAAGTCAGATCAATGCCAGCCACCATGTTTATCAAACATAAATTTAGGATACAGGGTCTGACAAACTGTTCTGAGGGAGCAACCTGACAAAATATTAAAAATCAGGACTGTCATGCAAACCTGGACATATGCTTGCTGAAACTGTAGTATAAAATGCTCACTCGTCTGTTGAGAGCCACAGCCAAAGGGGCCCCAGCAAACTTCCAGCTGCCAGCTGATGATTGGCTCACAGCGGCCCAGCAAACTTCTAGCTGCCAACTGATTGGCTCCTCTGTGGTGATTTTCATTGGGCTGTTTCCCCACCCTTTCAGACCACGGAGCTGCTCATTGGGGGACTTTTTTTGGCTCCACCCATGCGACCCAGCCAATCTGCCTCAAGAGCAGGAGGAGTGGGGGAGGTTGAGAGGCTTGTGGGAAGCTGTTGTTGGCAGTTGGGCTCTGAAGGTTTTCCTGAAGAGCTGTGTGGTTTGGCGTGTGTAGTTCTAAAAATAAAGTTCATTTCTTTTGACAAGTGGCTCCTGAATTGTGCCCAGCCAGACTGCGGCACTGTTCTTGATCTCTGTTCAGTCAGACATTTTTCTGTTGAAGCCACACTTATGTGGCTTTGTCATCAATCCATTTTTCCTTTACTCTTTCAAATGTTTTTCCAGCTGTTTCTAGGTTTCTCATCATACCCACCAAAGCTGCATCATACCCACCAAAGCTGCACTATTTAGAAGATGTTTCTTGCCTTCTTACCATTACTCTGGGAAGTATCAGAATAATGCAACACAGAACAGATTAAGTGCCTAAAGGAGGATAGTTTTGGTAGTTTCCATTAGTGATGCTTTAAATTCAAAGAGATCAGAAGTAGTCTAGAATGGAAGTTAATCTTATTTGAATTAGATTTCATTCTACAGCTGAATGATTGATTTGAGGAGGATCTAATAAGAACGAAAAGTGTGGGAGGGTATTGAATAGAAAAAATGCAAAGACTGTTTGGGAACAACCATTGTATTTGGATACTAAAAAGTAAAAACTTTGAAATTATTTCACCATTTATGAGTAGCTGGTCTTTTTGAAAAAGCATGAGTCAAAAGCCAATTTTATTTTTTCTTTATCTTCTAAGGACACTTTAAACCTTTTTAGTATTGGGATAATCTTCCTCCATTCCTTATTGAAATATGTTTTAGAGCTCATGGGTATCTGTTCACTTTCATCTAATAAAGAGACTTGTGATCAAATACAATCTCAAGTCAGCAATTAGAATGTCTTGCTGAGAAAGAGAAAGGATAGAATGAATACTGTTCAGATGACTGGTCAAGGACTGTCAGAGACTTAAAAGTCATTATACAAATGTATTAATGATCTAGAATGTAAGAGATATGAACAGCTCCAAATGAGATTTCACTACACATCACTTTACTTTTATTATTAACTATAATTTATTGAATGCCTACTATTTGCCAGCATTTCTAGGTATTTTACTCATGTTCTTTATTATTATTATTATTAAACGAATATGAGCACACTAAGAAGAAGATGCTTGCTCTTTATTTCAGGTGAGGGAATTGCACTGCATAAAGTTTGAGTTACTTACCTAAGGTCATGTAATCAAGTAGTAAAGTTGAATTTCCAAAATCACATCATTTGAAATTGATAGAACATCAAGAATGTTTCTCAATTCTCAGCTGTTTTAATTTTAATTTTTTTAAAAGGAGAAATAAAGGAATGTTATACAGAGAGAAGAAGGACTGACAAAAATTGCCATTTGCCTTTTGCTTATACCTGCTAGTTGACTGCAGCTCAGGACTGACCCCCATTCACCATTTTTCTTCCCCTGGCACCACTAATTACCTTTCCCTCCACCTTGAGACTTAGTCTTTAAGACTAAGCAGTATTTACAAAAAGCACACACCAAACTTACTTTTGTAAAGCATGATCTGAATACAAACGCAAGGAAAATATTTGTGAGACTACTAAATTAACCAGAGATGAATGAATGAATGTATTTGAAATTAAATATAATAAAATATCATGTGGTGGCACCTGTGTCTCCAGTTCAGATTTATTTTGTGTTATAATACTTTATATTTCATTTTAATATATCATAATCTCATGTAAAAACCTGTTTCTACTCAGTCACCTCACCAAATTAATCAACATTCCTTACTGCCTCTGTAAAGCAAGCCAAGGCATAGTCAAGACTGCTCTAGGTTCATTCACACATGAAGATGATGTTTATCAAGAACAATTTGTGTTTGTTATGATACCTGTTTGTGGTATTTCACATGTTCTGGTAATTTTCAAATCAACTTAGGGAGGAAAAAAAGATAAATGTTTGGGAAATAATTGAATAAAAATCTACATGCAATTCAAAACCAGAATGACTCTTAATGATCTAAGTTCTCTTTCTACTTAAAAACTGAGCAAACAAATAAAAACAATGATTGTTTCTTCATGATGGATATTAGGAAACTTCTATCAGTGGACCCTTATCCAAAGGAAGTTTCTTGGGCCTATAATCACAAGATTTATGAAAAGATACTCATACTCTGAGAAAATCTCATTTTACCTACAACTCAACAGCAACAAACAAGTCTAAGATAGTTTAATAAATGGGTCAAAGACCTTAACAGACACCTCATCAAAGAAGAGGTATAGGTGACAAATAGGCATAGATGAGATGTTCAAAATTACAAGTTATTGAGGAATTGCAAATTAAACAATGGTACATCACAACACATAAGTAGCATGGCCAAAATCTGGAACAATGATAACAAAATACTAATGAGAATGTGAAGCAATAGGAACTGTCATTTATTGCTAATGGGAATGAGAAATAGTACTTACAATTTTGAATGCATTTTAGGAGTTTCTTAAAAAACTAAATCTACTCCTACCATATGACTCAACAATTATGCTTCTGGGTATTTTCTAAAAAGAATTGAAAACTTATGTCCACACAAAAACCTGCGGGTGGATGTTTATAGCAGCTTTGTTCATAATTGCCAAAACTTGGAGCAATCAAGATGTTCCTTAGTAGGTGAGTGCATAAATAATAGTACATCTAGACAATGGAATATTATTCAGCACTGTAAATAAATGAGCTATCAATCTATGAAAATACATAGAGGAAACAAATGCATAGTACTAAGTAAATGAAGTCAATATAAAAAGATTGCAAACAGAATGATTCCAACTATATGGCATTCTAGAAAAGGCAAAACTATGAAGATATTAAAAAAGATAATGATTGAGGAGGAGGAGGGGTGAATAGGTGGAACATAGAGGATTTTTGGGACATTAAAACTATCCTTACAATACCAAAATGATGGATACATAATACATTTGTCAATATACACAGAAAATAAAACACCAAAAGTGAACCCTAATATAAACTTTGGGCTTTAGATGATGATGATGGGTCGGTGAATAACATTCAGCACTCTGGTGAGAGATGTTAGTAATGGGGCAGTTGTACATACCCTCTAGGTATATGTAATTTGCTGTACTTCCTTTCAATTTTGCTGAAAACTAAAATTGGTCAAAAAGTATACTTCAAAATTGGATTACTATTCTTTTCTGAAACATAGAGAACTTTCATCACTGAACTCTTATTCAAAGGAAATATCTTTGGACTATTATCATAAAATTCTTGAATAGATGTCCAAACACTGAAAGGGTCTCATTTACTCAGAAGCATAAGGGCTGAGAATGTGAATGTGAAGTTAAACACACACATAATGATGATGTTGGAGCCCTAGATCAGGGTCCCCTTGTATCTTACAAAGTGTCCAGACCACAAAGAGCCCAGACCACAAAAACCCCACCTCATTGGTGGACATGCAATATTAGATAACAGAGAACAAGAGCCCAGCTATGAGTCCACATAAAAATAATACAATGGTGTTAGAATTGGGCTTCTTAGCTCTCAGTGTGCATAGCTTTGAGGAAGAAAATTGATTTCTTTGGACCAAGTAAATTTTGGTTAATGCAAGCTAAAGTCTTCCAAAAGGAGAATTTGAGTATATTGCTAATAAGGATATGTGAGATTTTAAGCAATCAATTTGTGAAATGAGAGATGTGAGCTCATTTGCCTCTCAACCTAGAAAAAGGTCAAAAACATTAAATTTGATTCTAGGATTGTTAGATTTAATATAAAATTATTTGCTTATCTTTTCAAAACAATAAATAAATTTATATAATATCACTTCATTTACAAATGGGAGAAGTTATATATTTAGAAGGATTATGATTTTTCATCATAAACATTATAATGTCTTATATTTAAGTTTATTTTCTTGCTTTTGATTCATCCAATAATTTCACTTGTAGATACATACTCTAGAAATATTCTTTAAAGTTCTATCATTAACTTTATTATTTTTGGGTTGAAACAGTGTTTGTCCTCAGTTCCATCCAGGTTAGTTGTTTCTTTGTATCCTAGAAATCTATAAATAGGCACCTAAAACATCTAAGCTAATGCAGGTGCATGTACCCCTTCTTCCTTCAAGAAAAGGTGGGTAAAAAAGGCTCTGGCATTGGGCCAGAGCACTATTTGTTCATGAGCAGTTCAGTGAATGCAGATAAAAGAAGAAATGCAAGGGGCTACATTCTGGGGAGAAGCTAGGCAGATCACATAAACTTATTTTCAACCTTAAAGTGCTAGACCAAGAAGTAAAATCCAGATATATGGCAACCATATGTTACTTAGGGAATGAGATGCTCTTAAGATTCACAGTGAAGAGGAAAGATGTAGAATGCAGGAAAAAAATCTCTGAGAAGTGGTGATGGCCATGGATGTTTACAAGTACCAAACGCCTGATACTTGTTCAGGAGGGAGTTTTTATGAACTCTCTCGTGGCCAGAATTGTGGTGGGTGATTTTTTTTAGTGGAACGCATTTTGGAGGGCGGTTGTACACAATCTTCTAATTTTGTGAAAACATCATTGTGGATGCATGAGGTGGGGATGGGTACTGCAGCCTGGTAGGTGGGTCCCTGGAGGGTGTTATACCCAAATCACTGTGAATATTGCAAATGAGTTTCTCCACTCCAGAGAAGTAATTCCCCATCTGACAGCTTTAGCCTTTGAACAAATTGCCAACCCTAAAGCCAGTTTTCTTGACAACTACACCTTTTATTATGAAACATAGCATACTTACAAAAAGGGTATATAAATACAACCAATGACAATTAATTGAGCACTCATGGACTCATACCAAATTTAGAATAAAGTATCATCAGCACCTCAGAACACCATATGCAAATTACTGTTCTCTTTTTCCTCTTTTCAGCTAGATGCACTTGTGGTCCAAAAATATATATTAATTAGTCTCTTGCTTTTACTTTGTATTTTTGAAACAATAACTTTGGTTTTACCTCATTGAGTGCTACGTGAATATAATTCTACAGTATGATTTTTATGTGATTCATTTTTGAACTTTATTCATACCTATGCAGATAGGTACTATTAGTTTGTTTTTTTTTCTGTTGCCTAATATTCCAGTGTGTATTTGTACCATAAATTAATATGCATCCACTCTCCCAGAAAGGCTACTTGGGCTGGTTCCATTTTTCACCTTTAAGAACAATACTGCTAAGAACATTCTTCTAAGTATGGCTTAGGGCATATGTGCAAGTGTTATGTACTTAAGAGTTAATAAAGTATGCTGTTGTTTATTTCTATTAAACAATACCAAACCATTTTCCAATTATACTTTGAGCCCTGCAGAATTTTTTTTCAATACATCTCTTTATGATCACTTTGGTTATCTGGGGAGCTTTGAGAAAAGCATATCTCAGAACTATCTACCTGAGAGAAGCATGGGCTCTTTTACCCTGCTAGTCAAGATGAACCCAAGAGCTGTTAACTACCCTGTACTTTTATGTTTCACATGTGTGCATGCAGGTGGGTTCATGTAAGTAACATTTGACAGCATGAGTCAAGGAAGGGAGAGGTAAGGATGCAGATCCAGGGGAGAGAGCTCCTGAAGGTAGCTCCTGAACACATTCATTAAAAACGGCATGGAAGTAGTTGCTGCAACAGGGGATAATAGTTGATATATAAGAGGTATGCAACCATACTATCCAAAGCGCTATACAGATTCAATGTGATTCCAATTAAAATTTCATCATCATTCCTTATAGAAATAGAAAAAGCAATCATGAAATTCATTTGGTAAAATAAGAGATCCAGAATAGCCAAAGCAATCTTTAGCAAGAAGAGTGAAGCAGGAGACATCACAATATCAGAAATTAAACTATACTACAAAGCCATAGTAACTAAAAAGCATGGGGGGCTGGGATTGTGGCTCAGTGGTACAGAGCTCACCTAGCATGTGTGAGGCACTGGGTTTGATCCTCAGCACCACATAAAAAAATAAACAAAATAAAGTTATTGTGTCCATTAAAACCAAAAAAAAAAAAAAAACCCTGAAAAATCCTGCATGTTATGGGCACCAAAATATACCTGTAGACCAATGGTACACAGAAGACACAGGGACAAACCCACATAAATACAGTTATCTCATACTAGATAAAGGTGCCAAAAATATATATTGGAGAAATGATAGCCTCTTCAACAAATGGTGCTGGGAGAATTGGAAATCCATATGTAGCAAAATGAAAATAAATTCCTATCTCTCACCATGCACAAAACTCAATTCAAAGTGCTCAAGGACCTAGGACTCTGTGTCTAATAGAGGAAAAAGTAGGCCCAAATCTTCATCACATCAGATTAGGCCCCAACTTCCTTAATAAGACTCCTAAAGCACAAGAAATAAAATCAAGAATTAATAAATGGGATGGACTCAAACTAAAAAGCTTCTTCTCAGCAAAATAAACAATCAATGGGGCTGAGGTTGTGGCTCAGTGGTAGAGCACTTGCCTAGCATGTATGGGTTCCTGGGTTCGATCCTCAGCACCACATAAAAATAAATAAACAAAACAGATATTTGTCCATCTACATCTAAAAACATATACATTTTTTTTTAAAAAAAAGAAACAATAAGGTGAAGAAGGAGCCTACATTTTGAGAGCAAATTTTTGCCACACTCATGTCAGATAGAGAACTAATCTCCAAGATATATAAAGAATTCAAAAAATTAACGCCAAATAAACAAACAACCCAATCAATAAATGGTTTAAGAAGCTGAACAGTTACTTCTCAGAATAAGAAATACATTAGATCAACAAAAATATAAAAAAAATGTTCAACATCTCTAGTAATTAGAGAAATGCAAATAAAACTACTCAGATTTCATCTGATGCCAGTCAGAATGGCAGTTATCAAGAATACAGACAATAGGGGCTGGGATTGTGGCTCAGCAGTAGAGCACTCGCCTAGAATGGGCGGGACCCGGGTTCGGTCCTCAGCACCACATAAAAATAAAGGCATTGTATTGTGTCCATCTATACCTAAAAAATAAATATTAAAAAAGATATTGTGTCTACCTAAAACTAAAAAATAAAATTAATAAAAAAGAATACAGACAATAAATATTGGCAAAGATGTGGGGGGAAAGGCACACTCACACATTACATTGCTGGTGGGACTGCAAATTGATCAACCACTCTGAAAAGTAGTATGGAGATTCCTTAGAAAACTTGGATTGGAACCACCATTTGACCCAACTATCCCACTCCTCAGTCTATACCCAAAGGACTTAAAATCAGCATACTATAGTAAAGCAGCCACATCAATGTTTATATCAGCTCAATTCACAATAGCTAAACTGTAGAAGCAACCTAGATGCCTTTCAATAGATGAATGAATAAAGAAACTGGTATACATACACAATGGAATATTACTCAGCATTAAAAGACAATAAAATTATGGCACTTGCAGGTAAATGGATGGAGTCGGAGAATATCATGCTAAGTGAAGTTAGCCAATCTCCAGAACCCAAAGGCCAAATATTCTCTCTGATAAGTGGATGCTCATCTATAATGTGGAGGGAAAAGTGGAGAAACTTTGATTGGGCAAAGGAGAAGGAGGGGTGGGGAGGGGGTATGGGGACAGGAATGATGGTAAAATGAGATGCATATCATTTTTCTAGGTACCTGAATGACTGCACATATGCTGCCATGCTATATCGTGTACAACCAGAGAAATGAGAAGTTGTGCTGCAATTGTATACAACGAATCAAAATGTATTTTGCTATCATATATACCTAATTAAAATTAATTAATTAATTAATAAAAAGAGGGTATACAAAAGTTTTTATAATTCTTCTAGTTTTTTTAAATTTCATGGGTGGATTATATTTTTGTTGAAGTAAAATATGCATAGAGTAAAACTCATTGATTTTTTTAAGAGTACAATTTAATGAGTTTTCACAAATGTATGTATAGTCATGTAACCTCTACCTTCATCATGATATAAAACATTTCCACTAGCCAAAAGTTCCCTTATGTTCCTTTTTATTTAATACCAGTTTCTCTCCTTTGTCCCAGTTGTCTAGGCTGTGGCAACAGTTGATCTGCGTTTCACAATTGATGATAGAAGTTAATGGTTTTCTTTTATTACTAGTTCTCTAAAAATTCTTAACAGGAAAAATGCTAAATTCTATAAAATGTATAATGTTCACTGTTGATGTGGCTCAGTGCTTCTATTCCTGGAACCAAAAAATCATAAACCAAAACCAAAACCAAAAAAAAAAAACCAAAAAACAGCATTATGTTCACCTGTGTATATGATCATGTTTCTTTCCTCTTATAGTCCCTTACAGTAGGGAGCTACATTAATACTTTTATTAATATCAAATTAAAATAATTCCTGTGATAATATCAATTTAGTAATGATTTGTTTTCTTTGTCAAAAAGATTATATTCAGATTGCTGATACTTTGCTTATGAGTACAGCATCCACATTCATGAAATGTACTTGTAACTTTCCATATCATACTATTTGGGGAAAAGTTACTAGACACAGGCCAAAGTCAAGGAATGAAGAGTTATGATCTAATTCTTGAAGGAGGAATATTTACATAATACTTATATAATAATGAAAATAATTATGGAATTACAAACAGAAAATTTGGTTATTTCTCCACAATTATTTATATATTTAATCATTTATTTGTATTGTTGGGTGTGTGGGAGACTCCCTGCTGAAGTTAAGTTTCTGTCTCGTGATAACATCACGGAATCCCTTGCCCTTCCCCTTCCTCTCCGAAGAGCGCCAAGCCTAAGAGTGCCAAATTCAAAAGTTTTTTCGACCAATCCCCACAGGACACAGTGTCAGCTCAATGTTCCTGAGTCACCCTGCCAATCAGCACCTGCCACGTCACCTACTCAACCCTTCTTAAGCCCAAGCTTGGAAGCTCAGGCTCTCTGCCCTCTTCCTCTTCTTCTTCTTTCTCTGCCCTCTTCTTCTTCTTTCTCTCCTCTCTCTCCTCTCTTTTTCTCTGCCCTCCTCCTCTCCTCTTTCTGCTCTCTGACTCTCCTTTTCTTTCCCTTCAGGCAGCCCCCCAGTAAAATCTCTTGGTTGAATCTCCCTCTCAGGTAAGTCACTCACCTTTCATGTATCACTATAGACTCATAGGTATTTATTCTATACTTTGAGTTACAATTTACTGCTACATTATGTATTTTGTTGCTCAAATGTTGGTTCCCTTGAGATACACACACACACACACACACACACACACACACACATTCTTTTGATATGTTGCATTTATGGTGACTTTTTGGTTTTGCTTTTTTTTTTTCAAATACTTCCTTGATTTCTAGTAATAAAAGAAGTTCCAGGCTCATTTTGCACATTTCTAGCCTTTTTCTGATATTACCCATTTTTAAGAGAAATACATTCATATAAATTTTTTGTTTATAAATTGTACTTCTAAGGTAATAACATTAGAAGTATCATTATGTATCATTATCTAATGAGATGATATATTTCTTCTTTTTCTCTACTGGAAAATTTGGTTTATCAAATTTAATTTGATGCTTTCTAGAACTTACTTGTTAAAACCACGTGATTCTAGCTTGATTTTGCTAGAAAAGTTTAAATTATTAATTCTATATTTTAATGGTTTTCTGTATTTTTGATTGAACCAGTATAAGTAGGTTTTATTATTTTATAAGTTCTTTTCCATCTCATCTAGTATTTTAAATTTATTAACAGAATTAGTCATAATATTACCTTATATTTTTATCACTGTAGTATCTTTAGTTATGTCATCTCTTTCACTCCTAATATTGTTTATTTTGCCTTTTTTGTTTGGTTTGGTTTGTTATTATGACCAGTGATTTATTAGTATTTTCAAATAAGTGTTTACCATGGATTGAACTCTTTGTTCTTATTTTATTTATGTATGACCTTTATAATTAACTCCCTTTAACTATCTTTTTAAAATAATTAAACTTGCATCCAACATAAGAACAAAAGAAGAAAAAATGTAATAAAACTCACCAGAACAGCAGGGAGTTAATTATAAAGGTTATTTATAAGTATTTTAAAAATATTCTTTTGTAATCTATATATTGAAGTTTAAAAGTTCCTCTGAGTGCCATTTTAGCTACAACTTACCATTTTGATGTATATAATTTTCAGGTTTAGTTTTACATAATTTATAATTTCATTATGATTTTTCTGACTCAAATACTATATCAAAGAGCTTTTAAATTTCCAAATTCAACTGGGCATGGTGGTACATGCCTATAATCCCAGTTACTCCAGAGGCTGAAGCAGGAGGACCAAAGTTCAAGGTCAGTCTGACAAACTTTTTGAGGTACTATTTCAAAATAAAATTTAAAAGGGCTGGGGCTTGGATTGTGGCTCAGTGGTAGAGCACTTGCCTAGCACGTGTGAAGCACTGGATTCGATTCTCAGCACTACATAAAAATAAATTAATAAAATAAAGATCCACCAACAACTAAAAATATATATATTTTTAAAGGGGATGGGGATGTAGTTCAGTGGTAAAGCATTTGCCTACCATGTATGAATTCCTGGGTTTATTCCCAAGTACTGAAAAAAAATCCAAATTCACACACACACACACACACACACACACACACACACACACAGCATTAGAAAGAATCTAGTCATAAGTCACAGTAAATAAAGGTAGACCAAAAACTGTAGGTTGCAGGAGTTGTGTTGTAGATAAGGTAGACAGATGTTAAATTAGTAATATTTTAGATGGTATGAAATGTCTTAGGGAAAAATAAAGTAGGGTACAGAGATCTAAATTGAATTATGAAAAGTTTCTTGGTGAGGGCCTCAGTAAAAGTACTATTAGTAAAAAGACCTAAAGTGTAATCAGGCTCAATTTATTAGTATAATAGCAGAGGACAGTGTGACTGAGGCCGACTGAGTGAGGGAATGAAAAGGAGATGAGGTCAGAGATACAGCCAGGACACCATGAAAGAATCTGAACAGAAGTGTCTCATCCAATCATAGAATAACTCTTCTTGTAGAGTGGGGAATAGACTGAATAGGAGCAGAAGGAAAGCAAGAAGACAAAAAATGTATTGCTATTTGCTTTTTGGAATATAACCATGGTTAATATTCACAATACTCTTCACCATTTCTTCAAACATTGTATGCAATGTTGCATACATACTGATTAGATCAAATATATTTATGGTGGTTTCCAAATATCAAGTATTTTGTGACTTTCTATATCTATTTAATCCATCAGTTACTAAAAAAAAATGTTGAAGTCTCTCAGTATGATAGTCTGAAATTCCCCAATTAATTTTGTCAATTGTGTTTTATATAGTTTGAGGCTATATTATTGGGCATATATGAGTTAAGTATCATTATTATCTTCTGGCAAATTAAAACTTTTCATCATTTTATGGGACTCTCATTTTACATGCATAATTTATTCTTATTCACATTTTTCAACAGTTTGTCTCTCTGAGAAGCATTCTGGAGCATTTTTATGGATTTATCTTGCATTTATTTCTCCTCTTTTCAATGGCCTAATTTATTGTTTAACTCACTATCAAATTTTAATTATTATAATTTGCATTTCTACAAATTCTTTTGTTTCAGATCTACTTAAAAATTTGTTTTCTGATTCCTCATTTAAATTTTTAAGCCTCTACTTCATGTATATAAGTTTTCTTTTTTGTAATCTGGATCTGATGATTCCAATATTGGAATTCTTTGTACATTCATTTCAAGTATAGTAACTAATTTCTTGTGCCTTTTTATTTCCATTTCTATGAGTTCATGTTCCTTACTTTATTATAAATACAAAGTCTTTGTGGAATAGGTTGCAATTGTTTCCCCCAAAGAGGACTCATGTAGTTCTGCCAGTCATTTGGGGGTCCAACAGTTATCTTTAATATTCCTCTTGAGGTTTCTGGTCATGTGAATTTAGGATGCAAGTTTGTGTGAGGACTGATTGTGTTAAGCATTCTCAAAAAAAATTATTTATCCTTTCTGCTCCAAATAAGGTGCATAACAAGACAGGAAAGTCTTCCTGCCATCTCCTTATTGTGCCAATTTTATTTCTCATTACTAATACATAGAAGGTCTATCTCTTTTGGGTACTAAATTTATCCTGAGACTTTAATATAAGTCAGCCTTGGGCAAGCCTTAGGCTCTGCTCTGGTCCTTATGCCTTTCTCACAGGCAGATAATGCTCTACTCAAGGTTGCCAAGGTCTACAGATGACCTGAAGATAAAGGTGGCTTTTATTTCTCTCTTACATCCCAAGATTACTGTTTTCATTTTATTCTTTGTCCTTTATCTACTCTTTAGTTTTTGTCAAATCAGTGGGTGATATTTTAAAAAGATGTTTATATTTTATTCAACTTTTTGTTGTTTTCCTTAGAAGGGATATCAAGGTTCTGAAGCCAGACACAACTACTTCAAATAGAAGCCATTTCACATAGGGTGTTTTCCTTTTCATATAGATTATTTTCATCTTTTTTTAGTATGGCCCATGCAAGTATGAACTAGATTACTTAATCTTAACTCTCTCCCAAAAGAAAGATTATGTACTGTCAAAAAAGGGGCAATTGTGTTCATAAATTACTCCTAATAATTTGATAATTCTTGATAAAAATTGGAGACAATGTTTTACTATGTCACAGATAGATGTTATTATCACTCAAGTCTACTAGAAAACAACCAAATTTAAACCACAATCATTAGTATAAAATGTGTGACATTTTCCAAATTGTTAATCTTATAGGTAGTGGCAAAAGCCACTTGATATAATCTCTATTTTAAAGTTGCATTTCTTCTGACTTTTTCCAGAAATGTCCAAGAAATTGGACAGGTGATTTGAAAGAAAGATGAATAAAACATAATCTCTGAATTCCTTTCTTATCTTCCTGTCTAATCATTGATTTCCATTCTAAGAACCATGGAGTATATGCCTAAAAATTTGTGAAATTTGATTAGTAAAAATCATAATGTTTTGTAAAATACTGTCAAAATAACTTCTAGATAAATCTATTAATATCCTTAAAATGTTCATACCACCTAAAGCAATATATAGATTCAACATAATCCCTATCAAAATTCAAACAACATTTTTCACAGAAATAGGAAAAAAAATCTTTCTAAAATATGAATGGAATTATAAAAGAGCCAGGCATAAGCAAAATAATTTTGATAAATAAAATCAAAGATAGAGGTATCATACTTTCTGATTTCAAAATATATTACAAAACAATAGTAATGAAAACAGTGTAATAATTGGCATTAAAACAGAATGACCAATGAAATAGAGACCAGACATAAAAGCAAGCATATTTGGTCAACTAATTTTTGAAAATCCCCCAAGAAGATACAGTAAAGGATAATCTCTTCAATAAATGTTGTTGGTAAAATTGATGTCCACAGGCAAAAGAATGAAACTGTACCCTTATGATTTTCTTTACTTCACTTAAAAATTTAATGAGAAAATAAGAATTATATATATTCCTTGTGTATAATATGACATTTTTGCAATATGTTTACATTTTGAATGGCTTAACTGAGCTAATTAACATATGCATTACTTCACATACTTAATATATTCTGTAGTGAGAACATTTTTTTTCTTTTTTTTATTGGTTGTTCACAACATTACAAAGCTCTTGACATATCATATTTCATACATTAGATTGAAGTGGGTTATGAACTCCCAATTTTACCCCAAAACATTTTTTTTTATTATGGTTCTGGGATAGAACCCAGGGCGTTGTGCCTTTTGGGTATGTGCTCTACCACTGAGTGACACTCCCAGTCCATGAATACTTAGCATCTACTATCTTAGCCATTTTCAACAATATGATACATTGAAATCATAAACTCCTACAGAAAAATGGAGGGTGGCATGGAGGGAGCTTCTTGAAATTGGCTTTGGCAAAGGAGTTTTGATATAACAGCAAGAAAGGTACATGCAACAAAAGCAAAATTAAATATGTGTGACTACATTACACCACACACAAAAAATTGTAACTATGAAGAAATGGATGTTAATTACCTTGACAATACTAATTAATTCACTATGTGTATGTATTTCAAAAGATCAAGTTATTCTCCTTAAATATATGCTACTTTTATAAAAAATTAAAATGGAAAAAGTTGGGTTTAAAAGAAAAGCAAGACATGATCTCAATAGTCAAGGAGCTCACTAGGTTGAAGTTCAGTCTGATAAAACACAAATTATATTGGTACAATAAATAGAGAATTATAAAAAGCACTATGATATCACATAAGAAAAATCTGTGATCCAGTGTAATATGATCAGTACTGAGCCACAAATGACTTCATAAAAAAATATGGAGCTAGGTAGGTGAAAAACAGTGAGTACTCACCAATTATCTCAACTATATTTTACCACCTGCTTTGTAGTGTGATTTTTGTCATGTGACTATTTCTGGCTAATAGACAATGAGTGTAAGTAGCACAAGTTACTTCTTAACTAGGGCATCTAAGAGCGGGTTGTTGCTGTGACCTGGGAAACTGTGTGTCCCAGATGGTGTGGCTATAATATGTCTTGACAAGAACTGATCAGTCTTTATTAGACTTCACAAAAATGAAAAACAAATTTCGATTGTGTTTAGTGATGAGATTTTTTGAATTCTGGCCATGTCAGGTAATTTTAATTATCTAGTGTAATACAGTAGGTTTTGTAATTTGGAGATACCCCCAAACAGACTCCAACTCTAGGATTCAAGAGCTAGTACTTTATTTGGAAGGAAGCATGAGGACACACCAATGAAGAAGAAAGATGGGAAGAGATAAGGGTTAATAGTTTGTTTTCAAGTAATTTTTGTGAGTAACTTGAGCCTGATTCTTCTGGGGAATTCTGGAGGACAGTGCACAGTTATTCTAAATGATTCCTAAGGTGTGTGTGTGTGGGGGGGGGGGTGCTGCAGTTTTATATACCAGCTCGCATTAGTGAACAATTGAGTGTTTCTCCTGTGAGGTATTGATTCCTCAGCACTTTTTGCTTATCATGCAGGTAAGAAAATGGGCCCTAGTGGCCAGAGAAAGTACTCAATCAAAAAACACTGGTGGATACAGTATGTTTCACTAAAATAAAGGCCCAAGGTAACATGACTTACCTTGGGAACTATAAACAGTCGAGTGCTGTTGGAATGTAACATGAAAGCCGGGATGGCATGAGATAGGACTAAGATGGAGTATGACATCCAGGCATAGAGGCTCTTCTTTTGCTTCTTTTTGTCTTGCTAGTGGTAAGAAATTGTAGACATATTTTAAAAGTAGAAGTGATATGGTCACATTTGCACTGTAGATTGATCACTCAAGAAGGATATTTGGAATTGAAGTGAGCCAATTCAGAGATTGTTGCAGATCATCACTGATGAGACCACAGGGCTTGAAATTACAATAATGATAATGGGGGCAATTTTGATAATAGCTAGTATTATTTAGATGTCAGTACCAAATCCATTTTATCTTTTTACATAATGTTACTTCATACAACAACCATATCAATAGCATTTTTGTTATGCCCATTTTTAGGAACCCGTGTCACAAAAATTTAAGCACTATGCCGAACATCACTGTTAGGAGGATGATGAGCTTGTACACAACTCCAGGACATATTGTTCCAGAGTAATATATTGTATTAATGTGCCCAACACCAACTGTTTGTAAAAAAAAAGGATTTAATAATGTTATTTGACAAGATGAGCAGATCATAGTGATTTCTATCATGGTAAAAGTTATGATGCACTTTACAAGCAATATTTTAAGGAGGAGAAAATTCTTTATTTTATAAAATGCTAAGAGGGTTGTGTTTACCAGCACCAAAATAGCTTGTGAAGTTTATTTTATACCTACAGTTGTAATAAAAGAAATGAACCCTGAATTGTACTAATTTCTTCCAAGAAACTAGAACAGTAACTTGTGATCAATACTTAAAATATGAAATAACTCAATTGCAGAGAGTATAGTATTCTGTTTACTACCAATTTGGAGGATAGAATCTTCTGACCTAGGAATAAATGGCTGTCTATTGAGGATGGGTTTGTTTTTGTCATGATGTGAAAAGTAGACTTCACCATGGATAAGATTAGTAGCCTCATTTACAGTGGTCACTTAACAAAAACTTAGAATTTTTTAAAAATTTTCTTAGAGATAAAGATGCACCCTACTCCAATATTCCTTCTCTAAAGATGGCTGAAAATGGAAAATGAATGCTACTTTTTGTGGTACTGATAGCAAAATAACCACACAGTGTTGTGAGTCTACTGTACATACCAAAGGAAATAGTCATTCATTTTTTATATGAAGGTACATTTCCTGAGATCAATGCTCTAAAAATATATTTCATAGGCTAGTTGAGTGCTATGGATAAAACTTACTAAATGATGTTAGGGACTGTATTCTCTTGTAAGACGATAGTTGAATGGACAATATTCTCATCAAATTATTATAGATATAATATTTTTAATTGCCACAAATCCCACAAAACATAAAATGTATCATCTTAACTATCTGTAAGTGTACAGTTAAATAGTCTTATATATGTACATATTATTTTGAAATAGATCACCAGAACTTTTTCAAATAACAAATCTGAAACTCTGTATTCATTAAACTCTCTGTTTTACCCTTCCTCATTCTCTAGGAACCAGCATTCCATTTTCTATATCTATAATTTTAACTATATTAAGTACCTCATAAAAGTAGAATCATACATATTTGTCTTTTTGTGACTGGCTTACTTCACCTAACGTAATGTCCTTTAAATACATCCACAAATCTTTTAGGGTATGTCAGAATTTCCATGGTGTTGTGAATACAACCAGTGGTAGAACACATACTTAGCAAGCTCAAGGTCCTGGATTTGCTTCCCAGCACCCAAAGTAAAACAACAACAAAAAGAATTTCCTTCCTTTCCCCCACAGCTTTACCGAGGTGCAATTGATTATTAAACTTGCATATATTCAAAGTGTACCATTATTTAATTTATGTATACATTTTGTAATGATTATTATGAAATTAAACTGACACATCCATCTGTAATAATTGTTTTTTAATCTGTGTGTATAAGGTGAGGACAATTAAAATCTGTACCCTTATCTAATTTCAAGAAATCAGTATATATTATTAACTATAGTCATCATACTGTACATTAGATACCTTTTTATTAATTCTGTTCCTGACTTATTTCATTTACTCAAATATCTTCCAGGTTCATCCATTTTATCAGAAATGGCAGTATTGTCTCCTCTTAAAAGGTTAAATAATATTTCATTGTGTTTGTGTGTGTGTTTCATTTTCTTTCCTTCCTTCTCTATTTTTTTCTTTCCTCAGAATTGAAACCAGAGGCACTTTATTACTGAGCTACACCCCCAGCCTATTTTATTTTATTATTATTTTTTTAATTTTGGGACAGGGTCTCTGTAAATTGCTGAGGCTGGTTTTGATCTGGTAACTCTCCTACCTCAGCTTCCTGAGTCACTGGAATTATACTGGTGTACCATTACACCTGACTGTATCTTACTTTCTTTATCCATTCATCCCTTGACAGACACTGTGGTTGTTTCCACATCTTTGCTATTTTGAATAATGTTTTAATGAACATGGAAATGCAGATATCTCTGTGATTTTATTTCCCTTCTAAAATAATATAGACCCATAAGTGAGACTGTTGGATTGTGTGGTAGAACAATTTTAATTTTGTGAGAGAGCTCCATATTTTCCATAATTGCTGTAGCAATTTACATACCAACCAACAGTGCACAAGGGTTCTCTTTTCCTCCATTCACTGGCCAACACTTATTCTTTTGTTGATAAGAGCTATCCTAACACACATGAGATGATATCTCATTGTGGTTCTGATCTGCATTTTCCTGATGATTTGATTAGCAATATTGAGGACATTTTCACATTCCTGTTGACTATTCATCTGTATTTAGCAAAAATATCTATTCAGATTTCTTTGCCCTTTTATTTTTTTATTGAATGGTGTGAATTCTTTATATATTTTGGATATTAACCCTTTATGAGATGTTGTTTGAAAATATTTTCTCCCACTCTGAGAGTTGCCTTTTTACTCTATTTATAATGTCTTCTGATGCAGATATTTAAAAATTTTTCAGGAAGTCCAATTTCTATTTTTTCTTTTGTTGCCTGTGTTATTGGTGTCATATCCAAACAAGCATGCCCAAATCCAGTGTTGTGAAATATTTGCTCTGTTTTTTTTTTCTAATAGTTTTATAATTTTAGATCTTACATTTGTCTTTGATACATTTTGAGTTATTTTTTTGCGCATGGATTTAGGTAAGGGTCAAAATTCCTTTTTATTACATATGGATATTAAGTTTCCTCAGCACTATTTAGAGACAAGACAGACTTTTCTCTGCTGAATGGTTTTGGCACCCTTGTAAAAAATCATTTGACCAAATATGTCATGGTTTATTTGGGTTGTTTATTAAATTCCATTGATCTATGTATCTGTTGGTAGCTGACCATTTTCAATATAGTACCTCCATGGCAAGTTATGAAATCAGAACTTTTTCAAGACCATTTTGGTTATTTGGTGTCTCTTGCAATTCCTTATGGATTTTAGCAATATCTTAATTTCTGCAAAAAAAAAAAAAACTTTGAAATTTTGATTTGATTGGGATGGCACTGGATCTGTAGATTGCCTTGGAGAGTATTGGCAACTTTATGTTAAGTCTTCCAATACATGAACATGGGACATATTGCTATTTATTTATGCCTTGCTTGATTTGTTTCAGCAATGATTTGTAGATTTCAGTGTACAAGTTTTTCACTTCCTTGGTTAAATTAATGTCTAAGTTGATGCTATTGTAAATTGAATTCTTTTCTTATTGACTTTTCAAATTGTTCATCAATAGTGTATAGAAGTAAAATTTATGTCTATATATTATGTATTTTATATCTTCCTACTTTGTGGGAATTATTTAGTAATTCCACCAGTTTTTAATGCAATGTTAAGTGTTTTGTACCTATAAGAATATATCATCTGCAAGCAACAAAATTACTTTTTTTCCAATTCGTTTGCCTTCTAAGACTATCAGTCTATTCTGTGTGGAATAGAATTGGCCAAAGTGGATATTCATGCCTTTTTAAAAATTTGAACCCAGGACCTTGCACATGCTAGACAAGAGTCAACAACCCCAACCCTCCATGCCTTGTTGTGATTCCAGAGGAAAAGCTTTTGCTCTTTCATTATTTAATATAATACTCACTATGACTTTTTCATCTAGGACTTTCACTATATTAAGGAAATTTCCTTCAATTCCTAATTTGTTGAATAATTTTTATCAGAAAAGGGTGTCAAATTTTATTTTTAATTTTTTGAGAAAATGTCATGTTTTCCATAGTGATTGTTCCATGTAACATTAACATCAACAATGCACAAGTATTCCAATTTCTTCACATCCTGTTTATATTCAAGTCCTTCCCTATGTAGATATGTATGTATCATGTATTCATTTTTTTTCAGTTAAAAACTTTGAACAGGTTTAATTTCTCAGAGAAATTGATCAGAAGGTATGAGAATTTCCTTTATGCCCTCTGCCCTCATAAATGTTCATTCTTCTCCTTTATCAACATCCCACACCAGATTGTCCATTTGTTACAATCAATGAGCCTATATTGACAAATCATTACCACCCAAAGTGGATAGTTTACATTAAGGTTCACTTGTTACATTGCTACTTTTATGGGTTTGGGCATATGTATGCTGACATTTATCAATCATAATATAATAAAGAGCACTTTCACTGCCCTAAAAGTCTTCTTGCTCTTCCTATTCAAATCTCTTTCCATTAACCACTGGTAACTGCTAATTTCCATAAGGTCAAAGAGTTATATTCATATAGTAAATGGTCTTTTCACATTGACTTATTTCACTTAGTAATATATTCTCTAATTTCTTCTTCACACTGAATAATATTACATAATATAGATGTACCACACTTTATTTGTTTATCCCCTCATCTAATGAAGGACATTTTGATTTCTTCCAAATTGAAAACAATTAAAGAAGCTTCTGTTATTATCTATATGCAGGTTTTTTTTTGGTAAATAAAAGTTTTCAACTCCCTGGGTAAACATCATAGAGCACAATTGCTGAATCATATGTTAATCGTATATTTAGTTTTGAAAGAAACCACCAAACTCTTTCAAAGTGTCTGTGAAATTTTTGTCTTCCCACCAACGATGAACCAGAATTCCTGTTGTTTCACATCCTCTCCAGAATTTGGAGTTGTCAATGTTCTGGATTTTGTCCACTTTAATAAATGTGAAGAGATATCCTGCTGTTTTTTTAATTTGCATTCTCCTGATAACATGATACAAATCATCTTTTCATATGCTTATTTGCCATCTGTGTATTTTTATTTTTTGGTAATGTGTCTGTTAAGGTCTTTGGCCCATTTTAAATCAGTGTTTCTTTATTACTATTGAGTTTTAAGATTTTTTATATATATTGGATAACTATCCTTCAGTAGATGTGTCTTTTGCAAATATTTCCTCCAAGTGCTCAGTTATGGTTTGGATGTGAGATGTCTCTCAAAAGCTCAAGGGTGAGACAATGCAAAAAGGTTCAGAGAACAAATGATTGGGTTACCAGAGCCTTAACTCAATCAGTGAATTACTCACCCTATGGGATTAATTGAGTGGTGATTGAAGGCAGGTGGGGTGTGGCTGGAGGAGGTAATCATTGGAGGCGTGGCTTGGAGTATATATTTGTATTTGGCAAGAGGAAATCTCTCTCTTTCTGCTTTCTGATCATTACATAAGCTGCTTCCCTCTGGTACACTCTTCTGCCATGATGTTTAGCTTCACCTCAAGCCCCAAGGAGTGGAGTCTGTTGTCTATGGATTGAGAACTCTGAAACTGTGAGCCCCCAAATAAACTTTTCCTTCCCTAAAATTATTCTGGTTAGCTCCTTTAGTCACAGCGGTTAAAAAGTTGACTAAAACATCCCACTCTTTTTGTACTGAGGATTGAATCTAGGGATGCCTAATCACTAAACCACATCTCCAGTTCTTTTTTTCATTTTCAGTTCACTAAGTTGCTCAGAGCCTCATTAAGTTGCTGAGGCTGGCCTCAAACTTGCAATCCTTCTGCCTCAGTCTGTTGTGTTGCTGAGATTACAGGAGTGCACCCCCATGCACAAGTCTTTTTATTTTCTTTATATTGTCTTTCATATGGCAGGGATTTTAATTTTAATTAAATTTTGTTGTTCTTTCTTTTATGAATTTTGCCCTTGGTAGTATCTAACCAATCATCACCAAATCCAAAGTCAATTTGATTTTCCTTTTATGTTATCTTATGGGAGTATTATAGTTTTGCATTTTAAATTTAGGCTTGTGAGCTAATATTTGTAAAGGCTGTTAAGGTCTATGTGTTTCTGTGTGCAGATTTTTTTTTTTCATGTGTATGACTAGTTGTTCCAAAACCACTTGTTTTAAAATGATACTTTCTGCATTGTATTGCCTTTGCTCATTCATCAAAGATTGTTGACTATATTTACATGGGACTGTATTTCAGCTCTCCATTATGTTCCATTGATCTATCTGTCTATTCTTCCACCAACAGCACACTGTTTTTATTGTAACTTTATATATTAAATCCTGAAGTTGGGTAATGTTGGTCTTCCAACTTTGTTCTTCTCCTTTAATGTTGTGTTGGCTATTTTGAATCCTTTGCTTCTCTATATAAACGTTAGGAACACTTTGCTAATATTTATAAAATATTTTTATGTGATTTGATTGGGAATAAACTAAATCTTTGGATCAAGTTGGGAAGAATAGGTGTCTTGAAAATATACTTAAGTATTTCAACTTTGGATTTCTAGTGTAAATGGTATTGTATTTCAAATTTCAAGTTACTATTGTTCAATGCTGATATATAGAAAAGTGATTGACTTTTGTATGGCAAATTTTTATCCTAAAACTTTGCTATAATTGTTTACTGGTTCCAAGAGTTTTTTTTTCTTTTAATGGGGGTTTGGGGCTTTCTGTTCTATTACATTGTTCTATTTGTTTTTATTATAAGACCATGCTTTCATTTATTACTGTTGCTTCGTAATAGGCTTTAATGTCAGAAAATGTGAGTGTTCCATCTTTGTCCTTTTTTTAAAAAAATTATTTTGGCTACTCTTGAGAATTTTTGGCTACTTTGAGAATTTTTTGATTCATCTTTAAAATGCTATTGGAATTTTGAAAAGGATTGCATTGAGTCTGTGCACCTCTGTGGATAATATGGATATCTTAACAATATTAGGTATTCTAGTGTATGAACACAGGATGCCTTTCTGTTATTTGTATCTTCTTTAATTTCTGTAAGAAATTTATAGTTTTTATTTGTAAGTCTTTTATCTCTTTGAAAATGTTTATTCCTAAGTATTTTATTCTTTTAATGTTATGAAAATTCAAATTATTTTCTTAACTTCCTTTACAGATGTTCAATGTTATCATGACACAACTGATTTTTGTGTGTTGATTTTGTAACTGCAAGTTTGCTGAATTCAAAATTCAGTAAAATTACTATTTTAGCAGGTTGTGTGTGTCTGTGAGTGTAAGTGTGTGTGTGTGTTTGTGTGTGTGTGTGTGTGTAAAACCTTTAGATCATATTATATGTAAACTGAAGATATAGTTGTTTGAAAATGCCTAATTTTCAGGGACCACTGAAATGGCTGTGCAGATTTATCTTCACCAATTGACACTGAGTATTTTTTGGTTGCTATATCCAGCGAAAGAAGTATGTTGAGCTTTGATTTCAATGAGTCAAAAGATCTGACATCATACTCTATGCAAATAGAAATGATGTATCATTTCTATTTACTGATTCTAATTACTGACTTCCTATTTACTGATGCTTTTGAATCAATAAATAGAAATGGAAGTTGAAGGTCTATATACTCAAAAGATTATTTTTATAGCACTCTCCTTAGACTAACATTGCTTAGTATGAAAGGAAATGTAATTGCTAGCTTAAAAAGGTGTTTCTTTTAAAGGCTTTATAAATAAGGGTAATAACTAAGAACATATCATCTCATATTTAAACAAAACCATTTTGTAAAAGTTATTACCTTTATCCTCAAAATAATGCCACAAAGATATCTGATCATTTCCTTTTACTAAGTTAATTTAAAATATACTTAATCTTTAAGCATTTATTTAAGAATATTTTACATTTCTTAGGTTTTTTCATATGTATTTTAAATTATCAAAACAGCTCTAGTTTGTGAATCTTTATAGAAACTTCCACCGTTAAGAATTTCAGTGTCACTAATTTCATCTAAATTTTATGAAACCATTATAATATATCCTAAAAACAATCTACTGACTATAAAATAAATATATAAGCAAAGATTTGCAGATTATGAGCCAACCATCCATTGAATTCCAGAAATGCACAACAAATAAACACCTGCTTGAGAAACACGGCAGGGAAATAAGCAGCAAGTGCCAGCCTCTGGGGATTTTCTTAGAATAAAACAATTCCTGATTCCATTGAGGCAGAAATAGGGTGTTTTTTCTTGTGGCTGTTATTGTTCTGTTCTCTAGAAATGCAGAGTTATATTTATAGTTTATTTATAAATGAATTTAAAATATCTCCACATTTTTAACTGACATATTTTGAATACCTATCAGTCTTTCAAATTTGCTAAAATTGTTGCTTATTTACTTACTGGCTCACTGATTTCTTGTGAAACTTCACTTCTTTTTCAGCCATTGAAGCTTCTAGTTTTTTTTAATGGATAAAAATAAAGTGATTTTTCACTGAATTATAGGATTTGAATTCAAAATGACCATTTCAGGCTATGAGGCATCCATTAACTACCTGTAGTCTTCAGTGAGGGACTTAAGCTCATTAGTTCTGTTTCTTATCTGCAAAATAGGGTTGCTTGATGGTTAAATACACATTGCCTAACATATAATGGCTGAATACATATTAGGTATGATTTTGTATCATTAAAACCTTAGAAATCTCAAGAGAGAATAATTGTATCTTAATATGAAAGGATCTTGAAGGATCACCTGTCCCAATCCTTCATTTAATAGGCAGGAAAATTGAGTGAATTGTTGGTGATTACAAAATTAGGGGAAGAATTAAAGTTTATACCTACATTTCTTACATGATGCTTTACTTTTCATAAAAATTTGTTAATTGAAGCACTTAAAGAACATTTTTTTTAAAAAGAATAACATTTAAAAACAGTTGCTGACTACTCATGGCAATTTCTAGTTGTAATATCACTTTCATGAATAAAGCATCTAATCAATATATATTATAGTAATTGCTTGATTTTAGGTGTAGAAGAGGATTAAGTGACCAGATGGTTCATTTTGATGTAAAAATATTTTTCTTGCCTATTTGAAGACTTTTTAAAAATCAAAGAAAGTATTTTCTTGTCTGATTTGAAAAAGAAAAAAAACAACACAAAAAGTGCAACCTTTGAGAGTAGGAAGAGTTGGATTGGGATAGGGTTGAAATTACTACCAGTCAAAGTTTTATATTATCATAAAGAAGGTCTAATTTTTCTATGGAGAAAGTAAGTTGAAAATGAATGAAAGTAAGTATTTCAAATTGTTTTAAAAAGTTATGGTTTTAGTATTGATATAGCAAACATATAATTGCTATATTGATTACATATTCAAAGTACTATTTTAAATGTAAATATAAATGTATATGTATACATATACACATATATAATAACACACATATACAGTCATGCATCACTTAATGATGGGGATACATTCTGAGAAATGTGCTGTTAGGTGATTTCATCATTGTTCAAACATCATGGAGTGTACCTATACAAATCTAGGTGGTATAGCCTACTATACACTTCAAGTATATAATGTAGTCTACTGCTCCTAGGCTCCAAACCTATACAGCAAGTTACTGTGATGAATATTTTTTTGTGATTGTAACAAAGGTAAGTACTTGTGTCTCAAAATATATCTAAACATAGGAAAGGTATACTTTATAAAAGATAAAACACTTTATAAAAGATAAAATGTTACACTTCTGTAGGGTACTTACCATGAATGGATTTTACAGGACTGAAAGCTACTCTGGGTGAGTCAATGAATGACTGTGAATGAACATGAAGTCACGAAATGTTACTATATACCACTGTGGACTTTGTAAGCATTGTAAAATCAGGTTATACTAAATTTATAATTTTTCTTACTTTAAAAATAAATTAACCCTAATTTATTATGATTTGTTTACTTTATAAACTTGTTTAAAACTTCTAACTTTTTGAAACTTTTATAATAACACTTAGCTTAAAAAATACATTTCACAGCTCTACAAAAATATTTTCTTTCTTTATATCTGGATTCTATTAATTTTTTTTTTACTTTTTAATTTTTTCTTTTATGTTTTAAACATTTTTCTTAGTAACTAAGACACAAACACACACATTGGCTTAGGCCTACACTGGATCAAGATCATCAACATCACCATCTTCTTCTTCCATGCATTATCTCACTGGAAGGTCTTTATGGGCAGTAATGCATGGAGTTGTCATCTCCTATGATAACAATGCCTTCTTCTAGAATGCATCCTGAAGGACTTACTTGAAGCTTTTCTTGAGGAGGTGATTCTTTCAAGAAAATATATACATGGTGTTTTGCTTGGTTTATTTCTTTTTTAAATTATAGATTTGCCTGTATGCAAATAATGGACTGGAACATTCCTTGTTTTAGTCAACTTTTTGCTGCTGTGACTGAAAGACTGAAAGTATAATTGTAGAGAAGAAAAGGTTTATTCAGGGGCTTACAGTTTCAGAGGTCTCTATCCATAGACAGCAGGCTCCATTCCTTGGGGCTTGAGGTGAGGCTGAACATCATGGCAGAAGAGTGTGGCAGAGGAAAGCAGCTCACATGATGATCAGAAGGTAGAGAGAGATTCCACTCTCTAAATTCAAAATATTTACCTCATAGCCACTCCCCCAGTGAACTACTTCCTCTAACCATATCCCACCTGTGTCCAATTACTGTTCAGTTAATTCCATCAGGGATTAAATAACTGATTAGGTTAAGGCTACAACCCAATCATTTCTCCTCCAGATCTTCTTGTGTTGTTCCATACATGAGCTTTTGGGGGATACCACATCTAAACCATAACATTCCTCCCTATTAAGGAAAACCTTTTGGTGTAGGAGTCCATGTTTTTAAACTTTTTAAGGAATTTATTGAGGTCTACAATAGCTTTTGCTATACTATTCAGTACGAATTTCCTTTTGGATCTTTTTATTCTCCTATAGTTTTCTTGTCTTTTGTCCCTTCTTTAGCTCTATGTTCCTGTTCTGGTTCCAGTAACTCCATAAATCAGTTCCTTAGGAACAACCTCTAGGAGCTCCTCAACATCATCCTTAACCACACCTAACAAGTTTTTGCCCTCTTAACCACAGCCTTCTTGATTTTCTCAACTTCTTCATCCTTGGTAAATCATTTAAAATGATGGATGAAACTTTGGAGTGTCTTTTTCCAGGTTCCATTCATACACTCCTTGCTGACATCACCCCAGTTCAGGAAAGGTTCTTGATGCAGTTGTAGATGTTCTAGAATTCCATCCATGTCTTCTCACTGTCTTCCTCAGTAAAAACAGTAGATTCATCAAAAGTCCTCAGGTCATAGGCCTTAAAAGCTCTTATAACCACCCAATCTACTGGTTGGATCAAAGAGTTGGAGTTTTAAGGGAAAACCATCACTTTGAATTGGGATGAGGATCACCAATAAAAGGAGGGTGTGAGGATGTATCATCAACAATAAATAAAATCTTGAAGGGTGTGCTATTTTCCAAACAGTACTTCTCCATTTTACTGGCATAGAATTCAATAGGGCATCTTAGAAGAGGAGCTGAGTCATCCATGACTTCTTACTACTCTGGTAGGACACTGGCAATGTGTGCTTATTGACATGCTTGGAGGACCTGGTGTTCTCACTGTGCCAGACCACACAGGGCTTTAAATTGTATGAAAGTTCTTTTAGGCATCCATTTCTAGTACAGTGAGGTTTGATCCAGAAGGAAGATTTGCTCTGGCAAGTAATTTTCTTTCACAATCAGCTAATCTATGGTTTCCAAAAATTCTTCAGCTGCTTTCTCATCAGTACTTGCAGTCACCACTCACTCTCCAATTACATAATGGATAAAGATTCTTGAATCATTTAGGCTACCCTGAGCTGATGGTACCTTTAACATTGTAGTTGAGTCCAACTTTTTCTCTTAACATCACCAACTGTTTGCTTTGGCTGTGGTCCTCATAGTGCTGAAAGGGATACATGTCTGTGTCTGGTCTCTAATCTGGGTCATTAGAAGTTTCTTCATATCTGATATCAGCCTCTCTCAAATTATTGTTAGTGTCATTGCCTTCATTAAAGCACATCTTTTTAATAGCTTCTGTCACTTTGTTCTTGTTTTCAAGATAGTATTTATGATCTTGACATTCCTGACTGGCAAGCAATAACCATCACTGATTTTCCACCTTCATAGTCCTTAATCACTTTTAATTTTGTTTCCTGGCCAGTCGCTTGATGTGGCTTCTTACTGGCAACATTATCAGTCAATTTTGTACACTTAGGGGCCATAAAAAGAAAACAACATGAGATTAAATTAAGTCTAAGAAAAAAATGATGCAAGGAAGAGATGCTGTAAGGATGAGATTTATAAGGCTGCTGCTGGCCACTGTTTATAGGTGGCCTAGTTTTAATTGAAACATCATATGTGGTATATGACTGTAAATATGTATGTATATACATATATATCCCTTTGCCTCTTAATCATAGATTGCCTAGTTCAGCATTCATCCTTAAACTAGGTGTCCTTCACAGTACTAAGCATGTTACATGTACTAAATTAATATCTTACAAGGTATGTATCATATACATTTTCAGTTGAAGGAATTGAGGCTCAAAGTTATTAAGTTGGCTATTGAAATGACAGGGTAATAGACTTTTTTATTTTTATTTTAAAAATTTGGTTAGAATGTTGTGACCTCACTGCCATGGAACATTTCAGAAGGATCCTCAAACTCACTCGTAAAGTTGAGGCCATGAATTAGAACAGAACAACAGTTGATGTTTAGTTAATAAGAACTGATTCAGCTATGATCTTGACATGCCTGACTGATTTATACCACCTGGGAATTTGCAGCTACAATGAACTTCCATGTGGACTCCTGATTGCACCAGCCTAACCTGATGCCTCCTTACCTAGAAACTCCTAGATTTCCCCACAATCCAACATGAAAGAAAGCATAACTGACTTAGGAAAATATTCCTGTACCCTGCTCAGGGCTTTTGCCAGCAGGAAAGAAACAGAAGGTGGTAGAATGGCTACCTCCTCTTGCCTTCCCACTCCATTGACCAAACCCACCTGTAAATCATATCAAAGGAGTCTAGGATATGTAGTCTATAGATTAGCCTCATGGGTCACAGGGGAGAGGTGATAATGGATGTGGGTAAAGCAAAACTGAGTATAACCAGCACACCTGTGGAATGAGATTCTTGGCTAGTTTCAGTTATGCATGATAGTAGAATCCATTTTGATATAATTATATAAGCATGGAATATATCTTATTCTAGTTATGACCCCATTCTTTTGGATGTATATGATGGTGGGATTCATTGAAATATTTTCAGGGAAATTATATCAGATTCATTTCACTGTCTTTCCTTTTCCTCTCTCCTTCCCTTCCATTCCCTCTATTCCTCATTGTTTAGTCTCCTGAACTTCTAGTCTCCCCTTTCCACATTATTGTGGATTAGTTTCCACATATAACATTTGACCTTTGGCTTTTTTGGACTGGCTAATTTCACATAGCATGATAGTCTCCAGGTCCATCCATTTACTGGCAAATGTGATGAAGTTGTTCTTTATGATTGAGTTATACTCCGTTATGTATACATACCACATCTTCTTTATCCATTCATCAGTTGAAGGCACCTAGGTTGTTTCCATTGCTTAGCTATTATGAATTGAGCTGCCATAAGCATTGATGTGGCTATGTCTCTGCAGTATGCTGAGTTTAAGTCCTTTGGATATATACTGAGGAGTTGGATAACTGGGTCAAATGGTGGTTCTATTCCTAGTTTTTTTGAGGAATGTTCACACTGCTTTCCAGAGTGGTTGTACCAATTGAGATTCTTGCAACAATTAAAATGACTTCTAAGCCTATAAAAATAATTGTCACTGTGGCATAGCTGAGTTTATGAAGTGATGTTCATGTGTGCTATAGGAAACCTAAATGGAGAGAGGAAAAGTAGACACTTTTGGTTTAGACTCTTTCAAGGGCTCACTGGTTATAATGCTGTAGTTTTCTTTTGTGCTCTAGGGGGTCTCTTTAATAATTCTTCTGGAGTATATGTAGGTGTAGGGCCCTAAGCTTTCTGTCATTGCCCAACTCTTGGAAAATGCCAGTTCTTACTTCACATACACTAATAGTTAAATTGTTGAAGTGGGACCATCTACTGAGGAGATGGATTTATGTTAATAGTTCTCAGATTTAGATAGGCTATAAGGGCACTGGTTTTCCAACATCCTGGAATGTGGGGCCTGAGTATCTTTTTTTTTTTCAGGAAGACTTATTTAGGAATACTTACTCTTTCCTGCTGGATATGTAATGTGATGTTTCTCTGTTCTGTTCAGGAGCCAAAAATGTCTAGTATTTGTAAACCTCTTAAACAGAAATATGCAGATTTTCATATTAACCCTCCTAGGAGGATGATGTAAGCCTGATTACAAAAGAGAAGTTGTATAAAACCTTGGATATAAAAGTGCAGAAATTTGAATGTTTATTCGACTCTGATGGAAATTTCCTTGCATGAGAATATCACAGAAAGCTATGTATGAGGAAGAAACTCAGAATTCAGTGAAATTCCATGGAAATTTATGATATCCCTGCATGAACTTTGTTTTCACCACCCTTTCATTAAGATCTATATATGTGTTTGGTTAATTTCAAAATTATGTTATCTCCACATATTAGTTTGCTAGGGCAGCCATAAAGAAAAGCCACCCATTAAGTGGCTTCAATGATATAAATTTATTTTCTCATAGTTCTGGAGAATAGAAGATCATTATTAAGGTGTCAACATCGTTAGTTTCTCCTGAGTCCTGTCTTCTTGGTTTGCAGGTGACTACCTTCAATCTATGTACTCACAGGGTGATCTGTTTGTTTGCCTGTTCCTCAATCTCCTTTCCCATATGAAAACAAGTCATATTGGCTTATGTTTATGTTAATTACTCAGTTTAACAGAAGCACCTACTTAAAGGCCCCATCTCAAAATACAGCTACATTCTGAGTTACCTGAAGTTAGAGCTTAAACATATGAATTACGGGAGCACAATTCAATCCATAACACTTCATGGCATGTTATTATTGATGGGTAACTATTCTAATGCACATACTATGCTGTTACACAGCATTATAGTGTCACTTTTTAGTTGGGTATCTATTCAATCTATTTTTCTGTTCTTTCTCTTTTTTTATCTTTTTGTTTTGTTTTGTTTAAAGATATATACTCAGATATCCACTTGATTGTAGAATCATTTTTGACCAAAGATTGGCTTAGGGGAAGTATTCCATTCTCTTTGTCCACGGTCACTGGTGCAATGCTTTCCATATGCTCTATGCTAACCTGATGATTACAAAACTTTAGCTTTCTTTATTTTACTGTTTCAGAATTTTTCTCTTGAATGTGGATAAGAATGCATGTAGGTTACATTGCTGTCATCTTGGAACCATGGAGGGGAACCAACTCAAAGATGTTGCTACAGAAAGAGAGAGATTAAAGGAATCAGCATTCCTATAGATCTTATTGATCTATTGAATCAAAGAATTCTTGAAGTTCATCTACATCTGGGCTGTTTAGCTACATAAGCCAGTAAATTTTCTGTTTTGTTTGAGCCATATTCAATTTCCCTTTTTGTCCCTGAAAGCACTCTGATACAAGGCAGTGATGCTTTATACTTTCTGATCTTAGAGAAACAACTTTAATTGAATTAAGAAATATTCATTGTTAATCTACTATGTATGTGCCAGTCACTCTGCTATATTCAGAGAAGATATCCTTATTATAAATTAGACAGTTTCTATTTTAGTAGTTTATAGTCTAGTGAACTAGTGCAGGAGACAACTTTTCATTAAGTAATCACACAATACAAGTAAAATTGTGACCTGTGATGAACACAATAAAAGAAATATACTTAGAGTTATAAAAGGAGGTGTTTGTCTAGTACTTGTTCCATTCAAGTTTTTTCTAAGGAAAATAAACTTACCTTGAAATCTGGAAGAGTATCAGCAAACTAAGTGCCATGAAGGAATAACATGGACAAATCCCATGAATCATAGAGAAGATGGTGCAGCATTTAATGGAAGTATGAGTGGCTAGCACATAGATCAAATGAATGATGCAATGGGCTGGACTTCTTTTAAAACAACACATGTTGTCCTTCACGTTCATCCACATTGTCCCAAATGACTAGAGTCCTTCTTTTTTATGCATGTAAAGTATATGCACTACATTTCCTTTGTCAATCCATCTATTAATGGATACTTTGGTTATTTGAGTATCTTGGGTATTGTGAATAGTGCTGCAGTGAACATGTAGATATTTCTTTGATATGTTCACTTCATTTCCTTTGGATTCGTATCCACTAATGGGATTGCTGGATTCAATATTTAATTGTCAACTATTCAATTTAACATCTAAATCTAACCAACCAACAAAACCTCTGAGATCTGGAATTTTTCCCATTCTATTTAAAAGCAAATTTGCTACAATTATTTTATAGTGTTCCTTTTCTCAATATTGAGATTACACAATTTTCTCATTATAAATTTTATACTTAAAACAAGATGGTGGACTGTGGATGTAGCCCAGCAGTATAGCAATTGCCTAGCATGTGTCAGGCACTGGTTTCAATCCTAAACACCACAAGCAAACAATGAAACACCCACTGTGGTCATTTACTTCTCTATTTTGCCTGGAAGATCTGGGATGTTAATGACATGTAAAGATTTGCACATGATTTCTGTGTGTGTATGCATAAGTGTGTACATGTATGTGTTTATAGACATGCATGTGTTTATGAATGTGTTTTTCTATGCATGGATATTTATGTCTGTGTGCTTGTTCATGAATGTGCATTGGGTATATGTGTATTTTTATGAATATGTGTGCATAGCAAAGGTACTATGTAGGGCTTGTTACATGCTGTGGGGCTAGGCTCAGGTGGACATATATGGATGCCTTTAAAATTCATTATCTTGGAGAAATTTTCCTCTAAAGTTATCTAAAGTTTATCTTGGGATTAATGGAACATTGATCAAATTCTCCAAAGTTTATTGAGGACACCAGCATAAGCCCTTTCTGAGTCCTTCTTTCTAGACTACCAAGAGAACATTAAAATGTTCAACCCTGTAGGGCTGAACATTCAACCCAGTGTTATGGTTTGGATGTGAGGTTTCTCTCAAAAACTCTTGTGTGAGACAATGCAAGAAGGTTTAAATGATTTGGTTGTGAAAGTCTTAACCCAATCAGTGAATTAATCCCCCAGATGATATTAACTGAGTGGCAACTGAAGTTAGGTAGATGTGGCTGTAAGAGGTAGGTCATTGGAGGTATGACTTTGGGGTATATATTTTGTGTCTGAAGAATGGTGTCTCTGCTTCCTGATCATCATGTAATCCACTTCTCTCTGCCACACTCTTCCACCATGATGTTCTGCCTTACTTTGAACACTGAGCAATGGAGCTGGCTATCTATGGGCTGAGACCTCTAAAACTGTGAGCTCCCAAATTAACTTTTCCTTCCTACAATTGTTCCAGTCAGATCTTTTAGTCACAGAAGAGAAAAAAAGCTGGTTAAAATAGAAATTGGTACCAGGAGTAGGGTTGTTGCAATGACTAACCTGACCATGTGGTTCAGAAGCTTTTGGAGCTTTTTGAAATTGGTGGTAGGATCTTTGAGATGCTTAGCAATGTAAACTGGAAATGCTTTAGACTACGGCTTACACACTCATAAAGTTTAGGAATTGGGAAGCTTGATATTGTCATCAAGCACCAAAGCTGGAGTCTTTCTGCCTCACCAAGTGTGTGTGTGTGTGTGTGTGTGTGTGTGTGTGTGTGTGTGTGTGTGTCAGGGTTGGGGGGAGTGGCTTTTACCTTTATAGTCATAATGCTTCCAGCCATCATATCTCCCTATTTTCCAGGTAAAATAAAAAAAAGTATAAAATAAGGAGGAAAATGTTCTATTCACAATGATTATATTTTTATTGTTTAGGAAGATGGCCTTCCCCAAGGATTTTTGTGTAGAACTTATCATACAACTACCTCTACCTGCAAGGATGACTGGGATTTTGTGTATTTCTTTTTCTATCTTCAATAGAGGAGAGTGAGGAGTTGGTATAGATACTGAGTGACCCAATTAATAGTATATCCCAAAGGTAACTCATCCTGGCACATAATCTGTAAGTCTGAACTATAGAGGAAGAAAAGCACAGGGTATATATGCTATAGACAATAATAAATAAATTTATCAGCTGAAATATTGGAATTATATTTTAAAAAACAGTGATCAAAAAGATCACAAACAGAGACAAGTTGATGTGAAGACAAAGACGGACATGTAATAAGGAAAGCAATGATTGAAGTTATGTAACTGCAAATCAACAAATGCCAAGGATTGCTCATAATCATCAAGATCTAGGAAGAGGCATGGTTGGAATCCTAGAGCCTTCAGTCCTACTGAAAACTTGACTTTATACTTTCAACATCCAGATCTGTGAAAGAATAGATTTTCTGTTGGTTAAGCAGTTTTGTGGTACTTAATTATGCCAAGCCTAGGAAACTAATAGAGGGACTTGTTGTGAAGTTCATGGAATAAATATCAGATTTAAAATTGAGTCATTGTACTATAGGTCAGTATCTAAAAAGTGCTCTGAAGTATTTTTCAAGATGATGGAAGATTTTCTGCAAAACATTATTCTAATGGACAAATTTTGGAAGCATGTCATATCAACTCTAATTTGGAAAATAACATTGAGTTCTTGGACTTCCAAAGGCAACAAGAAATACAGAAATTGACTTTATTCTCTTTAACCTTATATTTTTCAAGTATGTTTGATCGAATTTGATGGAATTATTTTTCCATCAAACAGCATGCATTGTGTTCAGAAACATTAGTGCTTGGAGGATCTTAAGTAAGAAATGCTAATGTCAAGAATGGCAAGTATCTGAAGGATTGTTATGACCAGTGATATATTTATGAAACACAATCCTGTAGAAGTGTGGAAGATAAATTGGGAAGAAGAGGGACTAGATGCAGGGAGAGCAAATCTGAGTAAGGAGGGTGGTACTGATGTCAAAAATATTAATGGTAAAGGGATAATCAAGAAAGAATTCACAAGGCCTGGAGACATTGTACAACATTCCCCTATTTAAAACAAACAAACAAACAAACAAGAAATTACAGTATTAAATAGATCTTTTTATATATGAAATTGCTTTGTTAAATTTTGGATTGGTGCTGTCCAAATCACTGTAGAAGTTTTCTTATTTTTTGTTTGTTTTCCTTGAGTATATGTAAAATAGATTTTCATCTTTTATTCGAATTTTCATTTCTGAATGAAAATGCTAAAGATTTTAGCAAATGGTTTGATCCTTAAAAAGGGCAGATGAAGGGTATGAAGGACAAAAGTATCTACAAGTCTAATTTCTGAGTAATAGCTAAGAAGATCTCAACTTCTAAGGAAGTTGCTCCTCACGCCCCATAACCCATTATGCCCCAGACTGGGGACGGCTTGTATCCTTAAGACTAGTGGAGGGTGGTATGAATTTTGATCTCTATCTCAGCTTCTGAAAGTGGTCATTATGTTCCATGGATCTGTAATTCCAGAATTTAGGTCAAATTTCTATCAAGAGGCCAGAGGAGCAAAATGCCACATAAGATTGAAAATTTCCAGATTTTTACTGATAAATAACACTCATTTCTAAGTCAGTTTTACTACTAGTAAATTACTGTTAGATGTTATCTAAAAACATTTCTCATAATTCCTTCCTATAACATCCCTTACATAGGACCTGGTTAAAGTTAATTATAGAACATTCCAGGCTTTGATGGTAGTTAGTCCTCTAAAATTTTTACTACCACAGCACCTAACAATTCTAAGCCATGTGCTTACTCTGGTGAAATGCTCTAGATATGTTCTATTTCTACTAGAGGAGAAAACTGAATAAGAAATGGCAGTTGCATTTTAAATTCAAGTAACATTTAAAAATGATTTAAGAAACTTGATTAATGAGAACACAGACTTTTAAGATTCAATCATCAGGAGACTTGCTCTTACTTTTTTAATGTTTGAAGCAGGTTCTAAATAATATTCTATCAACCTGTTATAAAGCTTTTATAAATGGCATTGCATACAATTATTTACATGTCTCTTGAACATGATAAAACACTTATAATAAATTATTATGGAAAAGACAATGCTATTAATCATTCATTAAATGTTAATAACATTTATCAATGTTTATTTCCTTTAAAGTGGCAAGAAAAATAGGTATTTCACATTGAAAAATTATCTACTGAAATAAGGATATTATTTTATCCAGATTCCTAACTCTAGACTGAAAGATTTTTACCTTTTTAAATTCTGTTTATTGACAATATTGTACGTGAAAAGAACATGTTTGCATTTTTATGAGACATCCAGCCTCTAGAGTAAAAATCTCTAAGAGAATATAAGTAAGAATAAAAACTAGATTGTGCAGTATAATTTTAAAACACTCTTTGTACTCCTTAATCAGGAAACTGTCTCTAATAATTCACATTTTTATTTAGTATATTTATTCTATCTTCTGGTTATGGTCAGTTAAATATTATAATTGATAGGCTCTGATAGCATGATTATAACTTGGTATTTTCTCCCAGGATCACTAGTTGACATTAATCTGTACAGAGTGCATTAAAATGAGAAAAAACCCAAATAGTGGCTCTTTAGTAAATGCATATAAGGTAATTGTGAAATTGCTATACTTTTCATCTGCTAATTCTTAATTTTGTTTGTCACAATGAGTGACAAACAAAATTAAGATTTAGACATTTGAGGGGACAGAAAATTTCCTGTTTGAACCCACTTCTGATATGTTGAAGTATGACAATTTTTTATTATTATCACCATTATTTATTTTTATTTTGGCACCGGGAATTGAACCCAGGAATGCTTAACCACTAAGCAACATCCTCAGACGTTTCTATTTCTTATTTTGAGTCAAGGTCTTGCTAAATTGTTTAGTGCCTCACTAAATTGCTGAAGCTAACCTTAAACTTGCGATCTTCCTGCCTTAGCCTCCGGAGTTGCTTGGATTATAGGAACGTGCCACCACACCCAGATGGACAGTATATTCTAATAAGATTTTCCTTAAAAATCTTCCCTTAATTGTGTCATTAGTTGGAGGAAAAGTTAAGTTCTCAGATCAGAAAATAGAACCTAGTAGGAAAGCTCAGTTGGGGCCAAAATGAATTAAAAAAAAATCTCATATTGGACTTTGCTTTGTTGAGTTCAGACCTTCAGGAATCTGGAACTATATATTGGGTTCTCATTCATTGCAGATGTTGGAGATTTGATTTCATGAAGATATGCTATAGGTTTCATAGAGAGTCTTCTTTGTAGAAGAATTTAAATTGAAAACAAGCAAACAGCACTTTATTAATCTGATTATGTGGGTTCATGTTTCTCTGTGCTTTTTTCCCCCTTTGATTATGGCTTAATTCAGGTCTTTTCAAAGTTCTAGTTATTGGAAAAATATAGTGGTTCCAAAGACCCTCTCTGAGAAGGTGAGTCCCAGGATCCCCACTTCTGTTTCTCCTGGAGCAGTTCCATGCTTATTAGAAAATTTTAAAAAATTATAATACATTATAATTACAATCCTAAATTTTAATAAAGTCAATAATGTAAAATATTAAGAGATTAGTTTTGTGTAATCTCATTTTAAGTTCTTGGAATAGTGTTTCATATGTCATGGCTCATACTATTTACTATTTTCATTTCAAATTTGAGTCTATGCTGAGCATGGTGGTGCATGCCTACGATCCCAGTAGTTTGGGAGGCTGAGACAGGAGGATAGCAAGTTCCAGGTCAACCTCAGCAACTTACTGAGACCCTGTCTCAAAAAGAAAAAAAACAAAACAAAACATAAATAAGGGCTGGGGATGTGGCTCAGTGGTAAGTGACCCTGGTTTTAATCCCTAGTACCAAAGAAAAATTGAACTCTATAACCTTCCAAATATTAACATATAGATAAATAAATATATATTGACAGTTGTGTATAAAATATATTGATTTGTAACTAGGATCATATTAACTTTACTGCATGACATGATTTTAAAAACTTAATGTAATTTTGTTTATATATGCTGAGAAGTTTCTTGAGACCATGGTTTCTAATGGCTATCTTTATTGTCATTTAATTAAATAGTCTGCTTTGAATATTTATTTGTAATATATTATTTAATTTATAAAACCTTAATTTGTAAATCCTGAACTTACTGTAAATCTAATCCACACCTATGTAGTACTATAAATAGTGCTACATGTGTAGGTATTTTACTAGGTAAAAGCTGATTGAATCATATATATATATATATATATAAAATTATGTATATATGGCATTATTTTATTTGAAATATATATATGATAAATACATTATATCGTAGTCTTGTTAATTAATCTTCATGGCAAAGTGATCATGGTTTGCAGATTATAGAACATCCTTAGGACTTCATCGTATTGAGTGAGAAAAGGTGAAAGGAAATTACTGTCTATCACAAACCAACTCAAGTAATCCATAACTATTCTCTAGTTCTTTAATTCACAGCTAAACATGCTTCTATGGATCCATAATATTTTCTGAATGATGACAAACATATTTAGGTACTTGTAAGTCTACTTTTACTATGAATATTTTATTTTTTATTTAGTTAGTCCTTCAATATTTTGAGCACTTTCTTTGCATAGTAGGTGTGTGAAGGACATAATAACCAGAAGTCAGTATCAACCATCTGTTATATAGTAACAATTTTAATTTTAATGTATTCAGTGATGCTTGACTTAATGGTTTTTAAATTTAGTTGCCTGGTTTAGGAAGAAACTTCATTGCTGACAGAGATATATTATCATGAGCAAAAAAATGGAAAGGGTGATATTCTGCTTGAGAAAGCCTTCACATACACCTGATGTCTGACAATGTCTATTGTACTACATGAAACATCAACTTAAAACAGGACCATTAAAGCCAGATGAAGAAGTAAAAACTGATATGAGAGTTCATAATCAATACCATGTTGACCTTAGACTCTCCTGGTTTGCTTCTTCAAAGTGCATTGAAAGGTAATACCCAAAGCTCAGACATAGTGTACATTATGTATTGTCAGTCAAAGTCAATTAATTTAATAAATTACTTAACTTTCAGAAAATTTTATGGACAATAATTAAAATGCTGAGATTGAACAATAATTCTATAATCATTTATTATTAGTAGTTATGGTGACCAAAGTAAAAGTCAGAATAATATGCTTTCAAGTTGCTTTTAAAAAAATTGAATAATCTAGATGAGGCTGAATTATGAAAATTCTTGAAAAATGAATGAATAAATATAAAGGTGATATAGAAAATAAAAGGAAGACACTTAATTTGTTAGCATGAAAAGTATTACTTTAAGATTAACCAAGGAAAATAAATTTATCCTTTACCAGAAATTAAATTAGATATCAAAATTACTTAATTGAGTAAAACAAAAATCTTGTATTGTCAAGCAGTTTCCCTTAATAGAGAATAAAAAAACTTTCTATTCACAACACATATAGTGTGTTCAATGATCAGTGGTTGATAGAATGATGAGTTAAATCAGTCTTCAATCAAACAGCAGTTTTGAGCACAAGAAAATGAGAAAATCATAAAGTAATCAATCATTTGAAAAGGGCAGATCACCAAAATAGGAATGAATAGAGTAGTATACATTTTCCTAAAAGTAGGATTCTTATCTAGTTTCTACCACTATTTGAGATAGCTTTTCTTAATTGATTGGACCTCATGGTCTCATTGTGAAAAATAAAGGAATTGGATATCATTATTTTTAAAGTTTCACCTTGAAGTTATATAACTATGTTTCAGTAATTTTTAAGAGGCAAACTTTTCACATTTTAACTTTGAAATCATGAGATGTCCCTATCTTACGATCACCACCACCCAACTAACAGTTACATAGCTTTTGCTATTGCCTACTTATTTACACTGTCATAGATTTTAATATCATTTCAGTTGAATTATGTAGCTAAACATGTTGAATTTCATTGCTTTGCAGCATTACCAGTAACTACAATAAGATTTGGTTTGAAATACAGAATTTGGGCATGAAAATACAGCAATAAGACACAAATTGAATGCTATTAAATCAAATATTTATCATTGGAGGAGCCAACATGATTTCACAGTTTTATATAAAGAAATACAACCACACTTCATAAAATATTAGATTACTATTACAAATAGACATTGCTGCTTTAGCTTTTGGTACATCCTTTAGAGTACATCCTAAAGTACTCTAAGCAATGTTACTTTGGGCAGGAGAAATTTCTAAATCACTTGAAAATAGAAGTCATTTCCAAATGTTTATAGAAAACAACACAAAAAGAGGCTGGTGTAACTAAATCATGTGTCATGCAGGGCTTCCGTTAAATCGATTTATCTTAATTTGATTTGCAATATTTTTCTTTCCTAATTATTTTAATGAGGTTTGCAATTGATTGTCTTTTAGATTTCCAGAAAACATGGTATGTGCTTCTAAGCAGCTACAATTGCTTTACAAATTTTCAGGCATTGTCTTCTCTCTCTCTCTCTCTCTCTCTCTCTCTCTCTCTCTCTCTCTTTCTCCTTGCAGTGCTAGAGATTGGACCCAGGGCCTTGTACATGCTAGACAAGTACTTCAGCACTGAGCTACATCCTGAGCCCTTTTAATTTTTTATTTTTGGGGACCAGAGATTGAACCCAGGGACACTCAAATACTCAGCCACATTCCTAGATAATTTTTTAAAAAGTATATTTTATTTTGAGACAGGGTCTCACCAAGTTGCTGAGGCCAGCTTTCAATTTATGATCTACCTGCCTCAGCCTGGGATGAGTCACTGGGATTACAAGTATGTGCTACCACACCTACCCAGCTCTTTTTAATTTTATTTTGAGACAGGTTCTCACTCTATTGCCCAGGCTGACCTCGAAATGGTGATCCTCCTGCCTCAGCCTCCAAAGCAGCTGAGATTACAAGAGTATGCCACTGTGCTCAGCTTCATATATTTTACTCACATACATGATTTCAGATTTCTTATGTACTTAACTCATATTATAGAGTTATACAAATTGTATTAAATCCACAACAGATTGGAAAAACAATTTATGATTATTTGTGGAGAGAATTGTAATCTTTAGTCTCCACTTCATAATGTCTGCATAAACCTAACAGTAGAGTCAACATTACATTGAATTTTATACTTATAATATCACAATAAACTTATAAGCAAAAAGTGAACAAAGAAATTGAGACAAGATCATTTCTTGACTGCAGTAATAGTTGTGATTGTTTAGAAATAAATAATTTGCTGCCATTAATTAGTTGTGGTTATCACATGCACAAATAATGATCAGAAGCTAAACACAACCCCTGCATCAGCAATCTTGAAAATATTTATAACTTTCAATGAGTTTTCAGTTTTAAAATGAGAAATACCAGATTACTCTCAAATTATGAAGTGTTGTCAAGTAGTATAATGCAATAGTAAAGTACACAGGGTCCTTATTCATGTATTAAAATAAGGCATAGGTGTTTAATGAAGAAATTCTATTTTTCCAATCTGTGTGTGTATATATATACACACATAGCTAACTGCATCATATTCTCAAGAGTTGCTTTTCTGCTCTTTGTATATCAGCTATTTTTCTTTATGTGTGCAGCAGTGTTTTGCAATTATTGGCCATCTTTTACTCCTGATTTCCCTTGCAGAAGATTGATTAGCACAATCAGTCACTGGAAAGCAATTTTCATCACCAAAGGCATTTTCTTTTCTCTCTTGATTAGCAGCCCTGCTGCAGGTTATTCAGCAGAAATAGATAATCCGTAAGAGCACTGCCAGACAAACATTCTGATAAGACAAAGGGGGTTGGACCTGAATATCGCTGACAGTGTCCCAGGTAGACAAATGATCAATGAAATTTTGTTGTCTAATGTTTCTGTGGAATTTCTCTTTTATTTGGAGAAAGGGGCATTTATAGCCAGTTTATAGTTTCCCCGTTCATTTCTATATGAATTTTGGGGGGTTTTGAGCATATATATTTATCTGTGATCTGTGCTGAGAGGAAAAATACCTATTATGTTTCAGTATCACAAACCAATTATTTATTATTTCTCTATGCACATTTTGGTCCCCAAGCCAAAGGCAGTGTCTATGTGAAGATATAAGTCAAATGAAATTCAACTGAACCACATAATTGTATGCTTGTTCATTTAAATTATGTACTATTATGTAATAGATCTTAGTTCTCTGGTTTCAATTCAAAATATGTTTAGAGAGAAAATATTTATGTTGGCAGCAAAAGCATGATATTTGTTTAATATTTGTTTCTTCCTGATTTTTTCTATTCTTTCTTTGCTCAGAATGAAGAATGCATGGTGAATCAGAATGATACAGTAAAAATATTGTTAGACTTTGAGACCATGCATTTTATGTTAAACTCTCCCACAGACCCACTTAATAGCTGTGTGAGTCTAAATAAGACAATTAACATATCTGAACCTCAGTTTCATTAACTGTAAAAATGGGCACAGTATTAATTACCTTGTCATAATTAGAGATGTGTACCAAAAGCCTAACTCATAGTAGGTTCTCAATAGATGGCAGGTATTTTGGTATTTTATACACACACACACACACACACACACACACACACACACACACATGCACGCACACACACACACAGATATAATAAAATATAAGCCTAAATTGGATATGTACTTTGCTGACCTCACTTAGAGAAGAAAGAAGCAGAGAATCTTCATTTAAACTTTTAACTCTATATAGAACTGAAATACCAAGTGATCCAAACTCAGTGCAGCATTAGATAAAAACCAAATGATCATTTAAACCCAATTGGAAGACAACTTAATTTAAAAAAATTTATCTCTTAAGTCAATTGCTTGGATTATTACACAAGTTAAAACCCAATTTCTCCTTTTCTCTGTCACAATATGACATGTATAGAAGTGGAATCATAATCTTTCTTCTTGCTCTACTGAATGGCTCTCAGACTCTCATAGTCTGCTCCAGCCCATACAGTCTCATTCTATCAGGAATAGTCCAATTCCTTTTCTGCTGTTATATATATATATATATATATATATATATATATATATATATATATATATCCTTTCCATCCTCTATCATCCTTTCTCCTGCCTATTTCTCTAATTCTTCCCATCTAAGACCTCATAACTCACCAACAGAATTGGACAGGAGAACATCTCATAAGCCATATTCTTACAAAAATACTTCCCCCACACTTTCTTCACAATCCTCCACTCCCCCTATTGTCACATGTTGAATATGAATCAAATACAGAGGGACCAATACCTGAGTAGATTTTTTTCCCAATAGAAGACATACAAATGGTTGAGGGTGAAACCATTGAAAATGTGCTCAACATCACTAATCATTCGGAAAGTGAAATTTGAAACCACAATGAGGTATTACTTTAGACCTGTTAGAATGGCTATTATTGAAAAGAGACAATAACAAGTGTTGGTGAGGATGTAGAGAAAATGGAACACTCATACATTGATGCTGGATATTCAAATTAGTACTGTTTTATGGAAAATAGTATGGAATGTTCTCACGAAATTAAAAAGAAAAAGAACTGGCATATTATCTAGCAATTCCTATATATATCTCCAGAGGAAATAAAATTGCTATCCTGATGAGAGATCTTCATTCCCATGTTCAAGGCAGTATTATTCACAGTAGTCAAAATATGGAAACAATCTAAGTGCTTGTTGATGGATAAATGGATAAAGAATGTGTGTGTGTGTGTGTGTGTGTGTGTGTGTGTGTGTGTGTGAGCGTGCGTGCTTATAGCATATACATGTACAATGGATTATTATTATTGACTCTTATATGCTGAGTAAAATAAACCAGACACAGGAAGACAAATACTGTACCATATTACTTATATGTAGAATCTGAAGATTTTTAAACTCCTAAAAACTGAAGGGTGATTATTAAGGATCAGTTGGTAGGGCAAGTGGGAAGGTATTGGGCAAAGGGTACAAACTTTCAGTTTAAAGTTCTGGAGACCTCATGTACACCATTGTGACTACAGTTATTAAGACTGCATTGAATTACTTGAAATTTTCTAAGAGAGTAGATCTTAAGTATTCTTACCCCAACATATACACACACACATACATACACACACACACACACACACACACACACACACACAGAGAGAGAGAGAGAGAGAGAGAGAGAGAGAGAGAGAGAGAGAGAGAGAGAGAGAAGTAATTATGGTAGGGGATGGAAATGTTATTTAGCTTGACTGGTAATCATTTAACAATATAAATATATATCAAAATATCATGATGTTCAGCTTATATACAATTTTATTTGTTAATTGTACTTCAATAAAGTAGGAAAAATAGAAAACAAATTAAGGAGGGCCAATTCCTATATTTTCACAGATTGAACTATCTTAACCTCCATTATAATTTCCATCAGTGTGATGGCACAGAACAAAATTGAAATTTTATATATTATAGACAAAAAGAACTGGTTTAGTATTATGAAAATCTATTCATAGCACAGTCTGATAACAAATTCTGAAAATGGTATGAATCATTTTTGAAATTGATACCTGTTTTATTGACTTACAAGTAATGTTCCATTCAATCAATGCCTGAATAGGCTAAGAGTATGGAAAAGAATGGCCAAAATTTTTATGTCATAGGAAGCAAAGATGAACCTTTTTTTAAAGATTAGGAATGGATGTTATGAAAAACTGTAGGGTAGGTTCAACCAATTGTGCTTTATGTTCATGTCTTTTTATCCTTGGGGGCATTTCTAGCTTACATTTTTATAACCTCTAGAAGAGAAAGGCAGAATGTACTGGCCAATTTTCTAAAATACAACATAAAGCCTACTTCATGTGTCATCACATGTGAATAAGCTATTAAGAGCTCAGACTGGTTGGGAGGCAGCATAGCTTCCCCTGAATTACTGTTATAATTCAAATTTAAAAGGCTCTGCAACACTTTTGTAAGGAAAGAAATATACTGGGGGAACAGACCAACTCATACCAGATTTAAACTTATTCTCACAGCTGCTAGAAAATAAAAAACTGAAGTCAAGGGCTGCAGAAAATATTCTGAATATTAGCATGAATTTAGTATGTGATATTTTACTCTTATATATAAAACTTAGCTTAGCAACCAGTGACCCTCTATCATTGTCTCTTTATTCTACTATGCATGCAGCCAATTAAGTTATTTTAAAAGGTATACATTTGATTGAAAAAGTATCTATTGAATCTATGATATGATTCTTCATGTTTACTGAGCAGTTGATACCAGAAATATATACTAGTGCTTTTGTATATTGTTTCTCAGTCTGTGCAGCCACATCTGAACACAAGAGTTATATGATTAACAGACTAAGACACATGCATAAATTTTCAAGTAATATAAAGATAGAACCCAGGACCTTGCACACAGTTGACAAATTCTTTACCACTGAGCTACATCTGGTTAGCTATATGGAAGTGTGTGACGAAAAAACAACAGAAAAAAGACCTTTATTTTTTTACTTAACTTAATATACCACTTGTCCTGTGAAATTTCATCTGGATGATCTTACATGGCTTTAATATATGAGAATATTAAAATTGGGATATTCCATTTGATGCTCACATGGAAAAAGGCATTTTGAGTAATCCTAACATTTATCTGCACGAGGAAGGTCATATATGTAATGTCTCCTATGAATTTTATTCTAGAACTCTAATGATTCTAATAGGCAAATCATTTCTCATTGGACACATTTGTATGTTTAATGTCATATAACTTTCAAAAGATCTGTTATACCTAATTTTTGTTTAATGTTTCTGATTTTATAAACTCTTCTACATTTATGAAGATAGATGTTATTCATTGCTATTGGTAGATTTGTTCTTCATGGATGGCAAAGTCATCTCCTTAAAATCTTAACTGGATCATGCCTTCTCCTCACAAAAACTTTTCAAGGACTTATCATTATACCTTAAATAATATCTCAAATACTAAATCTGCTTATAAAGACCTTTGGAACATGCCCTCTGCCTTCTTCCAAAAACTCTTTGCACTCTATTTCCCTACTCTCCCTTTACCACTCACCCCTGACCTTTTGTTCCCTCAAACAGCCAAGGAACTTTCTTACCTTGAGGACTTTGTACATCTTCCTCTGACATTTCCATGCCTGGTTCATTCTCATTCTTAAGGACACACTATACCCGAATGCCTCTCAGAGAGGTCTTCCTTGTGTTTTCAATTAAAATTAGGATTTTAATCATAGCTCCTACCTTTGCTTATTTATGTGATAATTTCTTTATTTCTCTCTACTAAATAGTAAACTATGTAAGTGCATGGACTTTGTTTCACTCAACATAGTATTTTTCTTTTCTTTCTTTTGTTACATTACAAAACCCATTTTAATAGAAGCATATTACAGTGAAAACAGTCTGTTTGATTCTAAAGTCTGATCTCTCTGTCAGTTTTGTTTTTCTGAAAAAGAAGGATAATAATACCACTGAAAAATAAGGATAATAATACCACTATAGAGTTATTGCAGAGATGAAATTAGTCAATCTATATAAATTTATGTAATCTATATAAGGCATAAAAGACAGTCTATAAATATTTACTTTTTTTCTTTTTTCCATCTCGCCCAAACCTACATGGGAAGTGATTGGGCATTTAGATTCCAAAGGACTTAGTTGTCAGTTCAGTATCTTTAGAGTGTTTTGCAATATCTAAATTTCTCAAAATTAATGTACTGATGCTGTCCAGTCTCTCCTTTAAATGAGTTAAACAAACTCAGTCAATCTATCTGCAAAAAATAAATATAAATTTCCCCTTCCTAGGTTCTCTTGTTCACATGGTTTTAGCATTGATATTTTTCTTGTTCAGGTGGTTATAAATGATGGTTATAGAAATAGATATTAAAAAGTACTAAATTGTCCTACATGATAGACTAAGAAAAGAGTATCATTGGAGGAGTATGGTTCAAGTTCTTGAAAGACAAAAATGGACTCAGGAAAATGTCAAGAGGCCATAGTGCCTTTGGTATGGTGGATTTAGGGAAAAATCTTCTATATCTAGGTGATCCGTGTATTTGAAGGATAAGCATATCTCACACACAATTTGAATTGACTTTGATATATCAAGTTGTTGTATTATTCAGTGGAATTCTGCTTAAAACATTATTCTGTATTCCTGCTTGCTTTTGGCATGTTTTAAGGCCTCAAAGAGCAAGTTTTATGTTCCATATTAGGTTTGCACCTAGGATTGAGTTAAAAGAAAATTTCTGAAATACAAAGTGGAAGATAAGAATCAATAGAAAGTTGGCATTCAGAGCTTGAGCCTTCTACCCTTCATACAGAATTTACAAAATTCTTTGATGAGACTTCAGTTTATTTACAAGGGTCTCAGGTATACATCATCTAGATATATAATTTTAGAAGACTCTAGTCCATGTTCCTCATGAAGGGTTTACGGTTGTTAAACTGAATGGCATCATAAAGTTGACCCAGCATTACAAGTATAACTTCTTAGAAATAAGCTCTGGACATTAATATTTGTAAATTAGTTTTACCTTCATAAAATTACAAAAGTAATATTGTTTAGGAATTATTTGATGATTCGGCTAGTACCGTGGTATCTCTGGCATAAATATTCTATAATTCCATTAAAACTCATGAAAACATTTATGAAAAGTCATTTTTGCTCTTTATTGCTTTATAGTTATCCAGGCTCCAGGAAGGCAGTGTTCTATAACTTTTTTTTGCAAGTGTAAATGAAAAAAAATACTAGATACAATGAATTTGGCAATAAAATTTGCTTTTGAAACACACATACATGGCATACACACACACACACACACACACACACACATCTATTTATTCCTATTTCTCTGAATGGATATATTATAAATTCTTTCCAAAAATAATTTCTAAATGTATTCTAAATGTATAGACATTGAAAACCATTATTCAATTCACTAATAATTTAAAGTAAAATCTCAATCATTAACACTCTAATATTTATTCTTAATTAACAACTCTGAGCATTTAGTTTTACCTTCTTAAAATTACAAATGTTGCATACCTTCATCACAAAAATTAGAAATATTTAGCACAGTTAAATATATTCACAATCCCAACTCTTTTAATATTAAGTATTATGATTATTTCATTTGTAACTTTTCAAGTTAAGTTTGGTAAAAATGGTTATGGCTATTTCTTTCTCTCCATCTCTCTTTTTGTTCTTACTGTGAGTTTGTGCAGGTTTTAAAAATTATGTTTTCAATGAGGAAATATATTATTTGTTTATAAAACAGCTCTTGAAAACTAAAATGTGTTTTGATATAAAACAAAACAGACTTAAGTAATGAGATACTACATACATCATGTGAAAGTAACAGTCTGATTTCCAGGTTTTGAATACTAGAATTAAAAAACCACTATGCAATTAAAAATAATTTTAGAACAAAATAATGCTAAACATGTCCAAGCTTACAACATAGTATAATTGTGTAAAACATTTAGTAAACTGAAAGATTTTTTTCTCCTTTTTTAAGCAATAAGACAAGACTAAACATGTGCCTACCTATTATAATCTAACTGCATAGCTACACAAAACATGCAGATAATGTTAGTATAACTACATATTCTTGGATGGAGGAAGGGAAGGGGAGGAAGACTACAGAGAACAAAAATGTGGGGAGAAGTATTGTATATTAGACAACATAAATTAATGGTGAAAATAAAGTCTCAATACATATCCTAAGGGTATAATAATTTTGGAAAATTAATTTAAAAAGATAAAGGAATGATGTAAATAATTGCAATTTCACATGAAAAATGCATATATGAAAGAAAGAGTCACGATAGAGGATTTGTTTAATTTGTATAATTTATTTAGAAAACATTCGTTAGCTTTCTTTTTTAGATTAAGAAAATACTTAAGTGTATCAATATGTGACATCTTATATATTATTGTAAAGAAATTAATATTTGTATTTCTGGCTACACATATTAATTAAGATCTCTGATCACATGCTAATTAACCCAATATGCAAGGCCACCAAATAAACCTAAATTTATTTTTAGTTTTATTGGGAATCTTGTATGCTCCATTCTCCTTTTTTAGCATTTGAAGCGAGAACTTATTGAGTTGGCAGGTAATGTTTATGGACCCCTGAGATTGTTTTGACCAGTTTAATCTCAGTATTATTGAACCCTTGATAATAGAAATAGGTTTACATGGAAGACAAAGTATATCAGAAAGATCTGGAGCAGATATTTTCTGAGAGGCCAACAGAGAAGGTTCTCTTGTATTTTTCCTTATATCAAGTTGTTCATTTCTGTTTAATCGTGCACACTCAAAATGAGAACATTAGCATCTACAGTTCAATAGATCAGACTTGAGAGCACAAATGGGTCAAGGCATAGGCATGCTGTTATCACTGATATTTGACAAGTGGAGGCTGCTGTCACTTAGGGTTGCTTTTTGCTGAAGCAAACAATTACATAGTAACTGACTTGACTTCTTTTATTACGTGCATTTTTATATTACATCAATTTTCACATACACATCAAAAATCTTGCTGGTTATTTCTTACTTATTATCTATATCTGTTAAATTCTGAATAGCATATAGAAGATAAAGATTGAGATTATACCTTTTTAAAAAAAAATTTAAGCACTAACTTGATTACCTAAATTGTATGAAATTCTTCCTTATTCTCCTTTAAATTTTTACTATGTAACAGTTGTTCTCTGCTCTGGATGTGACCCCTGGAGTTTTCCCAGTCTCTCTTAAACAACAACAAAATCTTTTTAATCTCTTTAAAACATCAACAAGTTTGATATCCTCTTGTAATGACTTAACTCTAATCTAGTGCTATCTAAAATACCAAACTTATTTATTCAGAGATAAACTTTTCTGTTCTCCAAGCTTGGACCAGCTTTGACTATTGGAAGCCTTCAGCATGGAAAGGACTTGAGCTGGCTTGTTCACTTAGTTGTTTGTTGCTTATTATATGGCTGGGGAAGTGCTGGTTCTTTTGAAATCTGGTGTTGGAACACTCTGGTGCTAGTGTTTTCCTAATGATGCCTATTTCCATTCCCTATGGCATGCATTAATGTGGTCCTTTTGGGGACATATCACTTTAATGCTTTGGCAACTGGAATACCTCTTGCCTGGCTGGCTACACACAACTTCAACCTTTGGATTCTGGGGTTTTAGCTATTGAAACTTCAATTGAAATCTCTGTTTTCCCCAACAGTCCTCTGGGTTGAAATGAATTTTTAAAAAAATCCTAGATTGAGTTCCTTTCTTAAGGTAATATTTGGTCCCCAGGAAATCTTCCTCACTGTCCCACCTTTGCTGGAAGAGAAGTGAGCTCCTAGAACTACTATCTGTACTCCATTATTAGTAGGACACAGCACCAGCCACAGATTTTGCCTTTAGAATGCATAAACGTAAGTCAGATGTCTTTTCTCTGGTTCCTAAAGTCCTTGAAAACACATCTGGATTTCTTAGAGGTCTTTATGAAGTACAGCACACTCAAATCTGTCTTGAAATAAATCCTCTCTACAAGACATACCCACTATGCACGAAACAAAGTAGCTAAAATGAAAAAGAAATTATAAAGTGTTAGTGAGGATGTGGAGCAACTAGAACTTCCATATACTGTTGGTGGGCATAGAAATTTATATCCCTTTGGAAAATAGTTTATTATTATATACTAAAACAGAGCATATCCATTCTTTATAATCTCATCATCCTACTCTTTGGGCATGTGTAGATATGTTCAACAAAAGTATGTTTTAGAAGTCCTATTGTTAATACCCCTAAACCGAGAATTGCCTAATTATCCATTAATAAATGGCAATATGTCTGCATAGTGGAATGCTATATTAACATTAAGATAATCATTCTACAACTGCAGACACCAATATAGCAAAAATATGATATTGAGCAGATGAAGGCAGGCACAATAGAGCACATAGTATGTGGTACTATTTATGTACAGTACTTAACTTAAACCAAATAACTCTGATAAGTTAGAAATTAAGAAAAGTGGGGTGACTAGCTAGAAGAAGCTTGGGGGGAGAAATCTGTGGCATTGATAAAGTTCTGTTTCATGTTCTGGTGCTCAAATTAAAAGTAAATTGAGTTCATGAAAATTTACTGAGCTGCATAATTAACAATATGTGCATTTCTTCTTTGGATATTATATTTCAATAGAATTATTTTAAAATCTAAACATAAAAAGCAACAAAAATGAAATGAAATGAGCTATCCTAACTTTTTAAAACTCAACCTCTTTTTTGAGCTGGAGGGGGTGATCTGTTTTTTCTGGAAGACCCAGCATTGGGCTACCCTCTTTGTAAATCCTCAATAGATGAACCAGCCCTTTGGCTTAGACTGTGTGGTTACCAGGCAACTATTGTTCTCTTCTTAGTCTTTGTGGCCTCTTTCTGAGCCTACAGGAGGAACTGAATTTATCATCCTGTTATATAAATGACACCCTTGGTTCAAAGATATGAGAAGCTTAGGAATCCAAATGAAGACTACCCATGCTTATTGGCAGGTATTATAGGTCACAAGGTGCCAGAAGCCATAAAAAGAATAAAGACTTACCAAATGGACCTGTAAGTGACAATCGTTTTTGCATTAGCCTTGATGGTCACATTCTGGGCTCATTTTACCCAGATCTTCTGTTAATGTCCCTATTAATTCACATGAAATATGAATTGACACAGTGATGGAGCTGAATTGGGACAGGTTTTTAGAAAATATGTCAGAGGCAAGAAGGGGTTTAAACTATGTTAATCTTTGTCAATTTTTTTATCATGATTCAGGCAGGCACTCTGAAATTAGCAAATATTTAAGATTCTTTGAGCCAGAATGTTCTTTCTCATATTCACTTTTATCCTGAACTCCAATGAGGCCATATCCTTTTGAAGCAGTGCCCAAGTAGTAGATATCTGAACAGACTATCAGAAAGAGGATAACTAGTCATAGGCATGAAGATATTTATGTCTCAAAAAACACACAGCCAAATTGTTTTCCATTTGTCAAGGTCACCAGCTATATATGGAATTATCAAAATTCTCACATCCCCATCAATATTGGGCAATATTATTTGATTAAATATATACTTATAAATGCATATGTGTATGTTTATACATGTCTGACACATAGCTTTCATAGATGGAAATGGCCCTTCAATGTTTCAAACTTACAGAAAGTGAAAGCATACTGACTATAATTTTATCTTCTTTTTAGGGAAAATATTCAACACAAAATGACTATTTTATTGAGTTGGTGCTGTTCTGACAAAATGTAAAACTGAACTTTTGATCAATCTTTAGCAAAGAAATTCTATAAAAGAATATAAGGACAATGTTCTCAGATTTTTAAATATTTTTAAAATTGACAATTACATTAATTTCAGAGGACCTTGGAAGATACTATTTGAAATCACAGCACCCTTTTTTTCCCTGCATTGTCTAAGGCCAAACTTATGCCAGAGTAAATTATTAGCAATTATTTTTCTCTTTTTCAATAGCTGGAATATGGAGCAATCCCTGTGTTTTTCTTGTATGCATTTTATTATAATACATGTTGTAATTTCTATAATTATCTGAAATCATTCTATCATGATGTATGATACTATTTTCCAGTAGGGCAATTTCTTAAGATATACCAAGGAAAATAATGGGGCTCTTAAATTTTTCTATTTTAATATATTTTGAATCAATAAGATATTTTCTTCACAAAGCTTACTTAGAATCTTGCAATATTATTTCTAAGATGCTTCATACTAAAAGAAAGTTACATAATCAAATTAATGATTATTCTGTTAGTACTGGTATTTTCAATAATATTTAACACTCTAATGATACACCAATTTACCCACTTTGGGACATGAAGTTTTACTGGAACATCAGGGAAAGAGCCAGATTTCCCTTGCCTGGGGAAATCCCTCTGCATAAAGGAAGTAGACCAGAGCCTGGAGTGTCTTGGGGATGGGTAGATTGTTGTACTGGGTGTCCTGGCCCTAGAGCAGGCTTCAGTAGGTGGCAATCTGCTCCAGTCATGAATTAATGTTTATGAGCTGCTGGTTCTCTTGGTTCTGTTATTGGTGTTAGCATGCATGTCACCTAGCTCAGCTTCAAGTGATACTCATCATCACTTGAACTTGTATCTTCTGGGCCTAGAAGTAGACATCCCTGTTTGTCAGCATGTCTTGCAGGGCAATTTTCTTGCAGAACTGTAATTGTGGCTCCATCTCAAGACTCTAGAAGATATTCTGCCTATCTCCTGAATTGTTCAACTGTATCTGTTCCATGTGGCCTGTGACTTCCAGATTCAATTCCTGGGTCTAGCTATTGAGCTAGTGTTCAATGTTTTTCCAGTTCTTTTCAGGTATGATCTCATATTGGTCTCTCATATCACTCAGGATCTTAGTTATGACCATGCCAGGAGCAAAATTAACATCTGCACGCATCTGATCCCTCAAGATACTTAGTTCCTTCTCATGATTTCTTTTCAGATAGGCCAACTCATCCTTCCTGTGTTATAATTTCTCCTTGAGGTGGATTCTACCCAGAGTCAGCTTGTCCAGCATCATTCAAGGCCATTGAAGTTGGCTTCTGTGCTCAGATGCAGAGCTTGCTCCATGTCAAACTTGTTTTGGAAGTCAACTGTAGCCAAACACACATTGCTGATCTGAAGACTGATCCTGGAAGTCTCAATGGTTGCACCAAGAATTTTGGCTCTTAGGTCCTCAGTGGTCGTAAAATAATGGCTGTATTTGCCTGAGCACTTGCTTCTGGTACCTATCACCATCTTCACCTACAGCTTGCCATTGACTGAATCCATAATGCACACCATGTCCAAGAAGTAGACCAGTCAGTTGTTGAGGTTCTATATGGTAATGTTCTCACTTCCAGTCAGTAACTCATTAGACCAACCAGGGAACCAGCATAGCCACCATCATAAACCCCAGATGAGGACATGGACGTACAACAGCCACCTGAGCCCCAGTGGATGCTGAGTGGGTGAAGGGCACCTCTAGCCCCAAATTGCAGGAAGTAGATGCTCAGTCCCTTGAAAAACAAGGAGGCCTATAACTGGCAATAGTTGTAGGAAATCATGGCAAGATGGAGGACACAAGCAACAAATACTAGAGGAGCTGCAGTTGGCAAGAGGACTCCATATACCAATTTTAACAACTTTACTGAAGTATATTTTCATAACATAGAATTCATGCATTTCAAGCATACAATTCAATGGTTTTTAGGAAATTATAGGGTTATGCAGCAATCACCAAAATCTAAAACAATCTCACTTTCCCATAGCCATTTAGACCCTAGTTTCATCCTCAGCCCTCAGCAATGACTGATCTGTTTTTGTCCTTATAGATTTACCTTTTTCTGGATATTCTATATAAATGTAATTATAGAATATTTGGGATTTTTGTGTCTGCCTATTTTCACGGGGCTATTTTTAAAAAGATTTATCTATATTGTATGAAGTAGTAGTAGTCATTTTTATTCCATTATATATGTACTATATTTTGTTTGTCTATTCATCAATCAATGGACTTTAGATTGTTGTCAGTATTTGATTATTGGGTATAAAATTGCATTAAATATTAGCATATGTCTTTGAGTAGGCATATGTTTTCATTTCTTTTGGGTAGATACTTAGAAGGGAAACTGATGTGTTGATGCTAAATTGCTCCATCCAGAATTGTCTCAGGAAGTTGTGATATTGGCCTTCCTTGATTATTTCCCACCAAGATATATATTGTTTTAGATAAAGCCCCTGTATATGGGTTACCAGATTAAACCAGCCTCTACTGGCAGTAAGTTCCTGATTTTATGGCTAGCCCCACCCTAATAGAACTGGCACCCAGAATGAGCTTGGGGACAAGGAGGGGATGAAAGGAGCAGCTACAGAAGAAAATTCTATATATAAATTGTTACTATTCCTTCCTGAGGCCTGAAGTTCAACAGTTATTCAAGCATAAACATCTGCTTGGATTATCTGTTGGATGTCTTTGGTAGATTTCCAAACAATACTGAAATGACTGTTAATAATTTTGGCCGGTTTTATTATTGTGTTTGTGTAGATCATTTGGAAATCTCCTTATTCCACTGTCTATAAGTCTTGCCTACTCCCCATATTAGTTCTTAATTTTAAAAAAATCAAAAATATTAAGGCATCTTCTTCAGACACATACATATTTTCATATACATATATGTTTTAGATTATTGAAATAGAGCCTTAGGGGTGGAAAAAAGATTGCTTTTTCTTAATATAGCCCTAGGGAAAAAAGACTGCTATGTGTATATAGATAGGCTAGACAATATTATTCTATGGAAATGTAGTATGTAGAAAATATTATAAAATATAATATTTGATTATCCTTCTGATTTAAAATATTACATTAATGTGCTTTCCTTCTTTCTCTCTAGTCTATCAACTCTGTTTCCTCAACTCAGGGAATCTGATGAGATTTTTCTGTGTTCCTCCTCCCTCAACCATGGCTTAGGAACTCTATAAGCAGTAAGCTGGGGCAAACATAAATAAGTTCACCTTATTTATGTTACCATTTCTTAACAATAACTGTCCTTCATTTTACATTGTTTTATCAAAACAGCATTTTATATATCTTTTATTATAATTTTTCTTTATTATCAGTGGAAGAGTGATAGTCATCTTTTCATCACTGTAACAAAATACCCGAGATAATCAACTTTAAAAGAAGAAAGGTTTATGTTGGTTCATAGTTTTGGAGGCTTCAGCCCATTGTCTCTTGGCCCTGTTGTTTTTGAGGCTATGGCAAGGTAGTACATCATGGTGAGAGCATGTGGCATTCACTTCATGGAAGACAGGAAGCAAAGAGAGAAAGAACTGGATTCCCACTATCCTCTTTGATGATATGCCCCTGATGATCCAAGGCCTCCTATTAGGCCCAACCTCTGAAAGATTCAACTACCTCTCAACGCCACTACTCTGTAGATCAAGCTTTTAATTTAACACATGGACCTTTGGGAGATAACCACGATCCAAACTACAGCTGAGAGTAAACCCAATACATTTCCCCCAACTTGTTTAGAAGTACAAGGCACAAAATATGAATTTTAATCCTAGATACTGTATCTTTCAGTACTAGGATTTTGATTTGCTTGTTTGTCAGCATTTCTATTTATTTGTTTCTTTATGTGGAAGGTTTCTATGCAGTATTTTCATCATTTTGTAAAATTAATTTTTGTATTATTTAAAAAAGTTAAAAGTGGCTAATGATGGCTAATATATTTAATAATAAAAGTGAGTAAATTTAAAACATATTACCCAAATATGTTCTCAAGTTAGAAATTTAACACTAAAGCTTTTCATAAGACAAAAGGAAAGAATGATATTAAGGAAATGTGTTAAATGTGTGTCTGTGTGTGTGTGTGTGTGTGTGTGTGTGTGTGAGAGAGAGAGAGAGAGAGAGAGAGAGAGAGAGAGAGAGAGAGAGAGAGAGAGAGGGAGGAAGAGGAGGAGGGGGAGGAGGGGGAGAAACAGAAATTGAATTGAAGTAGAGAAAAATTACAATATTTCAATAATATCTACTAACTCCATGACACTATGGTAAATACTTTGTTTCCTTTACCCATTATTTCTTACTGAGAATTTTTAAAAAGGCATTCATTTCCAAACAGCTTTTGAAAAGCTATTCTTCTAATTGTTGAGAATATAGAAAAGGGAAACCTAATCTGGAGCTTGTATTATAGGATGTTGTTGAATTTGAGCACAAATAAATAACTTACTTAATGTTCAATGAAAAAAAAATGGTCAGAATATATCTGGCCAGTTCCTTCCCATTTCAAATTTGCCATTGGCAAATGATTTGATGGACACATATAACTCTATCAATCAATAAATATTTTTAAAAAATCACTGGACACAGTGGCGAACTATGGTGGTAGCTTGGGAGGCTAAGGCAGAAGGATTGTAAGTTCAAGGCCAACCTCAGCAATTTAGGGAGACCCTAGGCAACTTAATGAGACCTTATCTCAAAATAAGAAATAAAAAAATAGGCTGGTGGTGTGGCTTAGTGGTAAAAGCACCCTTGGGTTCAATCCCTAGTACCAAAACCAACTAACCAAACAAATAAGTCTTTCCTGATAATTCTAATTTATATGAACATTTAAGAATGGCTGCTTTACAGATGCTGATCCATAGTGTGGTGGGGGAATAGGGAAAATGAAGGAACTTTGTTTTGTGTAGAGGGGAGTGAGGAGAGGGGTGGGGCTATAGGGATGGGAAAGACAGAATGAGACAGACAATATGACCCTATATACATGTATGATTACACTACTGGAATGACTCTACACTATTTACATCTAAAGGAATGTGAATTTATGCTCCATTTGTGTACAATATGTCAAAATGCATTCTGCTGTAAAATAAATACATTAATTAATTTAAAAAATGAATCACTGCTGTAGCCAGTCATGGTGGCTCACCCCTGTAATCCCAGTGGCTTGGGAGGTTGAGGCAGGGGGAATGCAAGTTCAAAGCCAGCCTCAGCAACCCTGTCTCAAAATAAAAATAATCAAAAGGGCTTGAGATATTTTTCAGTGGTTAAGCATCTCTGGCTTCAATCTCTGATACCAAAAAACAAAATAAAACAACAACAACAAAAACCCTGCTCTAATCCATGACCTTGCCTGTTCATGTTGCAAAGACTCTCCTTTTGTATACTCTTGTTACATATGCTTAGTTATTGCATTTCATCATTATACACTCTGTGGGCATAAGCCAGTGGTAACCAATTTATGTATAATTCATCGAATTAAACATTAGATAAATTAAGAACAGCTCCTGGATCACAAGGAGGTTATAGGGAATATAAAACAACCAAAATATCATAACATTATTAGAAGAGTATAATTGAAGTGTTATGTTGATTTAAAGTGAGTGAAAGGCTTTTCTGGAAGCTCAGGCTTTTGCCAAGATTAAAGAAGAGACAGATTTTACTTAGGTAAATATGTGGAGAAGCAAGGCATTCCAAATATGTGGATAACATAAGCAATAGAAATATACATTTATCTCCTCCTTGAAGTTATTTATAATCTTGATGAGTTCAAATAATGTTCTCCTCTGAATTCTACTAGACCATTATATTTTCATTTGGTGCATATGTCAGTATAGATTCTGTTTCTCAGACTAGACTTAGTAGTTAACACTTTATCTCTTTACTTTTCTTTGAAACTTTGTTAGAAATGCATTGATTCTAGTTCAATAGCTGATACCAACATAAATGGATCCTTTTGTTTCAGAATTTAATAAATCAACAATTACTTTCTAGAGTGAAGTAAAAAGATAATGTATAAACACCAACTGTCAATTATTGATTTTGTACTTCACTAACCCCACATTATGTGTTAAAAATGAACAAGGCCATACCTGGAGGAGGAATAGGGTAGAGAAAATGGCACAAAATTAATCTGACAGATGACAAAACATTCAAACCAATCAGATTATCCTGACTTTCTTGAGTGTTTAATATGTAAATTAAACTATACTAGGTGTTGTGCTCACTTCGGCAGCACATATGCTAAAATTGGAATGATACAGAGAAGATTAGTATGGCCACTGAGCAAGGATGAAGCATTCCATATTTTTCTATCCTTCTCCTTGGTCTATACCCAAAGGACTTAAAAGCAGCATACTACAGGGACACAGCCACATCAATGTTTATAGCAGCACAATTCACAATAGCTAAACTGTGGAAACAACCTAGATGCCCTTCAGCAGATGAATGGATAAAGAAGATGTGATATAACAATGGAATACTTGTCAGCATTAAAAGAGAATAAAATCATGGCATTTTCAGGTAAATGGATGGAGTTGCAGAATATAATGCTAACTGAAGTTAGCCAATCCCAGAAAAGCAAATGCCGAGTGTTTTCTCTGATATAAAGATGGTGTTTCATAAATGGGGATGGGGGAGCATGGGAGGATTAGATGAACTCTAGGTAGAGCAAAGAGGAGGGAGGTGAAGGGTGGGCCATGGGGGTAGGAAAGATGGTAGAATCAGATTACCCTAAGTACATGTATGAAAACATGTATGGTGTGAATCTACTTTGTATTCAACCAGAGACATGAAAAATTGTGCTCTATTTGTGTAATATGAATTGAATTGCATTCTGCTGTTATATATAACTAATTAGAATAAATAAAATTAAAAAATATAAAAATAAAAAAGAGGTATACTAGGTGCCAAATTTTTTAAAAATAGGGTTTAGTGTTTCCCACCCTCAAAAGGTTTATAAATGAATTTGAATTAAAATCTTTCTTCCTATAAGTATAGCATAACAAAATGCACATAGAAACTAAAGGAAAACTCTCAAACAGCAGTTTTTAAACAACTTTTATGAAGAATAACACAATGTACTTAAATTCAATTGCCTGGAAAGATGAAAATAACTGTATTTTATATATATTAAAAGCTAACAACTGGTAAGGTAGATGAAGAAACTGAGGCACAGAAAGAACAAGTAACTTGCCCAAGGCCACACCACTGGAATCAGTGAGATTTAAAACAATGTCTAACCAGATTCCAGGACTTTCTGTATGTCATGATATCTCCTTATAATGAAATGAACATGAGTTTTAATTTATACCAATGGCGGTGTAACACTTAATGTTTTTTACATTTTTACATGATTTAGAATGCTTTTCCTATTTCTATTCATAAATTCTCCGCCTACTCACATACACATGCGTGTGCATGTGCACGCGTGCACACACCATCCTTTCCGTGATTGCTATGGTCTGGACATGAGGTGACCTCCAAAAGTTCGTGTGTTAATTCAGGAATGTACAGAGGTGAAATGACTGTATTATGAGACCTGTAACCTAATCAGTGGATTAATCCATTTGATGGATTAATAATTTGAATGAGCTAACTGGGTGATAACTACAGGCAGGTGGGGCTTGGCTGGAGGATATAGGTCACTGTGGGCATGCCTTAGGGGTTTTTATTTTGTCCCTAGTGACTGACTCTCTCTCTGCTTCCCAGCTGCTATGGTTTGAGCAATTGTCCTCTGCCATGCCCCTCCATCAAGATGCTCTGCCTCGCCTCAGGCCCAGAGAAATAGAGTTGGCCAACCATGGATCCAACCACCATGAGCCCAAAATAAACTTTTCTGCTCAAATATTTTATCAGGTATTTTGGTCACATCAAAGAAAAGCTGACTAACAGTGGTGATGTTTAATTAATTATGTACATGCTTTCAAATTGCTAATTGTGGATTAGCTCACTATGCTCGAAGGGGTCTTTATTCTTGACAAGAACTGTCCTATTTTTTCCAGGAAAAAAATAGGAAGGACAAGAAGATTCTGGGCTGTACTACAGAGCTCCCACATACCATTTAAAAATACTTAACTACTGTTCACTTGCAAATCTCTCATTATAAGTCACACACATAGACACATACACATGCACACACACACACACACACACACACACACACACACACAATCAGTTTGTCAGTTAATTGCCTGTGGCAAAAGTTAATGTCCTAATAAACTAGATATTAACTGATGTAATGAGTGGTATCATATAGGTTATCACTATTATAAACCATACTTAACAGTTTAGAAAATCAATAACATATTAAACAAAGGTTAGTGCTTCTGGAAGAGTTTCTTGGCAAACAATTGTTTTCTGACAGATTGTGACTGATTTCCCTGCTTCTTGGAAGGCAGAACATATTCTGCTGCCTTAGTAACTATTATAAGAGTTTGTATATATGGAAAAAAATCACACATGCATGTGTGTATGTGCACACACAAACATTCACACATATACCACACACACACACACACACACACACACACACACACACACACATACACACACACACACACCAATGAGCCATGGAATGATATTTCAAATTCCATCAATGGAGCTGCTCATTTGTAGATTGTGGAGAAGGCAGGAAGAGGGAGGCTGGCTAAAATCTACGCCTGATGTTTTCCTTTGCTTTCTCCACACACAAACCCTTTTATTGACTTAGAATAAATAAATGAAAAGCAGGGAGTAGAATGACATATTTGGGAGTTTTCTTTAAATGTGAGTTTGCTGTCCCTAGCAGTCAGGAATCATGTTAATCTTGTGCTCATTTATTTAACGTCACTATTTATAAACATTGTCTTGAAGCTGCCTGATAGAGGAATGCAGATTCACAGAAGAGGCAGTGGCAACAATTCCCATGCAAGACTCTCTGTGTGCTATTGATGTCTATTCACCTACCTGAGTTCAAGTTAGTTGGAAAATAACTGGGAAATATTTGAGAGGACAATAATAGAAAAAGAAAGAATCATTCTTGAAAGAAAGTGTTCGTAGCCTATATTTAAGAGGGTTATTTTAATTAGAATTCTCCACCTCATACCCCAAGTCCCTTCATTAAGCTTATCTTTGTAGGTCTTTATGTATAAAGCCTTATTTTATGTTTACTTTTCCCAGTTCACTATTACTGTGTGTTCTACAGTAAAAGAGTTATTCACATGAATGCATAACTTAATAATGCACCACAGGGACAGAGTTATGGTAAATTCTTTGTAAAAGGATAAAAGAGATAAAATAAAATGTAGAATTAAGAACACTTGGGAGACCAAAAAAATCTATGTTCTTCTTCTGAGTTTATAATTAAATCGTAAGAGAAATTACAAACATTCCTACACCTAAAGATGTGTAGAACAAAGGAATTGGATGATATCTCACTTTGGTTCTTTCTTTATTCCTGTGGTGCTGGGGAATGCAACCCAAGCCCTCTTGCATGCTAGACAATTATCATCCATTGAGCTATACTGCTAGCTCATTGCTAAGTACTTTCATATTTCATTTGATCCTCACATGACCCTTGCAAGGTACATGTCTTTGTTCCCATTTCACTGCTGGAGAACCAAGGCTTGAAGAGAACAAGTAGTGTGCCATAGACAGCCTGCAAAAACTTGGTTGGTCCTCTATATTCTAATGACTGTACTATACTCTTTACCTAGACCAAAATATTATTAATGGGCAAAGTTCTCTTGTTATCAAAGCTATTCCAATAGGATCCTGAGTTTATAGTACTTGAGACATAGGCAAAGTATATGGACATATTGAGGTGTTGTAATACCAGTTGATTAACAGCTACTTTCCTGAGTTTCCAGATCTCCTCTTTGTCATTGCCCCATACATACTCTTTAACCACCATGTGAGCCATTCAGGAATTTAAGATGTTTTACACAGCCTAGAACACTCTCCAGTATTAGGGCCTATGTCCATTCTGCTGTAACACAGCACTGTAATACTGGCTGTGAAGTGCTTTAACTAATACCTGTGATATTACTATCATAGCCACCCCTTTCCTTTTACCTGTAGTCCTCAGACACATTGATTTCTATCCTAAAATGGTTTTCAAAGCTCCTGGTAGGGGATGAATATTTAGAATTGAGTTTAATTTGACTGATTTTTCAAAATCTGCTTCTCAAGCACTTGGTGTTAAGCTTATCTCTGTAGGTCTTTATGTATAAAGCCTTATTTTATGTTTACTTTTCCCAATTCACTATTACTGTGTGTTCTACAGTTTCCAGATCTCCTATTTGAAATTGCCCCACACATACTCTTTAACCACCAGAGGATAATCATGTCCTTTCTTACTCTCCTTATAGGGACTTGGTTTCCAATTATCCTCCTTCTCTCTGATTTCCTGACTGGAAAATGTCTTCGGCTTTGCTGGCTCTTCTTTCTGGCTTTATCTTCAGTACCTACCTGACATTTCTTCCTCTTCCAGTTACCATGTTTCTAGACCTAATCCTTTTAAGGCTTTTGTTTATTTTGTGCCCTGACCCAAGACCTCCTTTTATTTTCAGTAGAACTTCCTCCCTCTCTGTTGCACTTGACTAGTTTCAAGTCCTTAATTTCTATTTTTCCCAAGGCTATACGCTAATGGGAACTTTACTAATATTAATTATATTTTTATTTCTACCTTTAAAAACAGCAAAGGTATTTCCTTCTTTACTGCTCATTTATTAATCCAGTCATTATAACACTTCATCATACCTTATCTTTGACTTATTCCTCTTGCTTATTTCGATTACCATAAAAGATATAGTGCTCTACTAGAGTTGGATTTTTTTTTTCTATTTTACTGATGTGTTTCAAGTACTTGAAACATAGTCTCTCATAAGTAGGACTCTGAAAAATATTTATGGATTGATTATTTGAATAGATGATTTGATCCAGAAATTAATACATTTCTGTCTTTAATAATTGAGTTACAAAATTATTTCCTAAAACTTTTAAAATGGTATGAATTAAGAAAAAAATAGATCATTTTTACCAGAAGAGTGGTACAGAATTGGTTTGTTTAACAGGCTGGATAAATTATGTGAGCGAAGTCAGAAAGGATGAGAGGCCATAGTAGCTATTGTCCTAATTACCCAGCCAGCAAGCCTCATGGAATTGGCCTGTAAATAACATACTCATCACCCTCACAGACCTCTCTGCACAGATGGTTTCATTTTAATTTGAGCTCCTATACTCCTTTCTAGGGGGTTTATATGGATGTTTTTGGCATGTTTGCTAAAATGTGAAGCTTATTTGCCTTCAGAAAGATTTTAACCACATAGGCAATGGCAGGTAGAGTTCAAGTTCACCCTGTCCACTGCCATGTCAGAGGATAATCATGAGGCAGATAGTTTTATGGAAACTATTTTATTTTGGATTTCTAGAGTTGAATTTGAATTAATTTATATCCTTGTATTGATTTTAAACTATGACAGAAAATTTCAAAATAGGCTTAATTAAAACACAGAAGTACTTCACCAGACAAACTCATGAATACCAATAACAAACATTTATCATGATCATTTCAGATATAAAGGGACATTGGTTCAACATTGTGAAAATCCATATTTATAAACTCTCTCTTTTTAGGATATTGTATCCATCATGCACACCCATTCTTCAGGAAACAACTTTTCCCTTAACGGACAAGTTTTGTAACCTAAACTCAACATCCAGACCACAGAGAGGTAGACAAAAGATGTCATCTGACTGAAAAGTCATTAATCCTGGGCAGTGCTATAGCTATGTGGTCTGATAAGAGAGTTATGCCACTCAATTTTCTTTCTCAATAATTTGACCATGTAAGAAAAAATTAACTCATCAGAACCGAAGGCAAAAATTGAAGAGGTGCAGCAAGTACATAAAATTTTAACACTTACTGAGTGTTTACCATATACCTGACACTATCTAACACATTATCAGGCTATCTTTTAAATCCCTGTGGAAGTGCTATGGCCTGTACCCTGTTCCTAATTTACAGATACAAGGAAGGTAAATTACTTAACTACATAATAACTAGTGGAGCCAAGATTCATGCCTAGGTTTATGTGATTTCAGAGCTTCCCTCTTGATTACTATAAGACTTAATATGGAAGAGAAAGAGTTGGGCAGAGGTTGTGTTTAGATAGCTTGTGAAAAAATACTTTCCAGAAGAAAAAAGAAGAGACTCTGATCCCAAGAATAGATTTGGCTTAGTGTGGTCTTTTGCTGTTAGGTCCCATTTCAAACCACCTGTACCCTTGTGCAGCACTTGAAGAATTCTCTGTTCTTTGTCAATGTATTAATTAGAACCACAAAATATATTTTGGATAGAGGAAAGCACAATCAACATAAGTGTGTGACAAATGTCATACTTTTTCTTTTTGCTTCTGTGCTCAGTTGCCAGTTTGCCTACCTTATGGAGTTAGGAGGTCTGATGTATATTTTTCTGGTTTGGGTGTTGCTCTGTTGGGTGATCCTTGACAATGAGGAAGACAATAGCTCCAATAAAGTGCCTAGAACCCAAAACTAGCTTTCCTTCTACCTTATGTCAGAAAAAAAGTTCCTTCAGTACTTCATTCTAATAATTCAAGAACCTCCCAGAAACAAATAGCCCTAGAAGTGGTCTAGAGGACACACACACACACACACACACACACACACACACACACACACACCACACAACACACACACACATCACATAAAGATGCTTACATTCCCTGATGTAGCAGGGGAAAGAAATCACTTATGCATGGACATGTGCCATGAACTTGTGTTGGGAGGCCTTGGGCATAGGAGTCATGCAACTGAGGATGTGTGTTTCCTCACTTTACATTACCCAGGCACCTCTCCTTTCCAGTAAACACTATTGGACCCCACTGAGGTACCCATGAACTAAGCACCCATGAACTAAGAGTCTGATTTACCCATGGAGTAAGATTATCATCTTCTACATTAGAGGTAACCCTAGGAATTTCTCTTCTTCATCTTTGGACTCCTTCAGTTTGCACTTGCCTTCATTTTACTCTTTTGACAAGTGTAGATCACATTTTAAACTCATCTTCTGGAGTGCCTGAATACCCTATCCCTTCAAAAATTGTAAATGAAGAAATATTTTATAAAGGGAAGACCAGAATGACCTAGTCAATGGTTGAATTGATTCTTTCCATTTTACAAGGTCCCAATAACCTTACATCGATTAAATGGCAGTGCACTTAGTTTTCAGAATGTGTTATGATAAATTAGATATCTAAATGTCAGGTGAAACCAGGGCTTTCTAAGATTTCCTCAGATGCTCAAGGCTTGTGTGTGCATCTGGGACATGTATACAGACAGGTAAGCTTTTATTTAAAAAAGGCAAAATTGCTATGTTGTCCTCTGTTACATAGATTATGAATGAAATAATCAACACAGCCTCATCATCCTGTCCATCCAAGGGCATTATTTAAATTAAATTAATGAATAATTAGTGGACTTCAAGCTACAGTTCAACTTTAAAATATATAAATAAAATTTGTTCTGGAAATTTAAACAGCAGCAGAGTTGTATATACCATGAGAATATATTGTTTTTGTTTTATTTGTTCAAGTTGGGTTTACTGAAGGATAATTTACATATAGTTGAATCATCATTTTTATGTACACATTTTGCTGAGTTTTGACAAATGTATATATCATATACCCACCACCATAATCATAACATAGAACATTTCTTGAAAGTTCATCCATGACCCTTTATAATCAATCCCTTTTCCCAGTCCCAAACCTCTGCAAAGTAATGATCAATTTATTCTTCCTATAGTTTTTGCCTTTTCCAGGACAGTATCTTATAATAAAATCATACAGTTTGTTAACCTTTTGTGCTTGTCATCCTTCACTGAACCTGAGACATCTGAAAGTCTTTCATATTGTTGTAGTTTTATCCATTTTATTGATAAGTACTATTCCATGTTTCAAAGTTAGTTTATTCATTCACCAGTTGAAAGATGTTTGGATTATTTTCACTTTTGCCTCTTATGAATAAAGCTGCTATGAACATTTTTGTATAAGTCTTTGTGTGAACATGTTTTCATTTCTTTTGGGGAAATACCTAGAAATGAGTATTTCTTTCACACATAAAATAAAATGTGAAAGCTATAATTATATGTATGAATAGACCCATAATATTCACTATATAAATTCTTTTCAGATGAAACAAATTTATTCATTAGCTAAGAGTCAGATTGTTACATGAATTCATTTGAAGAAGACTAGTATGTTTTTAAGGTTTGATACTTGTATCTTTTCTGAAAACTACCAGAAAAATAATTGAGCAATCTTAATGGCATCTAAGCTTTCGGATTTAAAATTTAACTTTTTTTGGTATGTTTTAGATAAGATATAATACTTGTTACTTATATCAGTAGCTTGATCCTCATTCAAGGATTTTAAATTTCAAATTTGAATTCCATGATTTTGAAAACTTTCTTTTAAAATATATTTAATTTTTTTGATATAGAATGATTCCTTAAGATAAACTTTGTTGATAGAGTATAAAAATATAAATTTAGTTTAATTATACTTTAATATGGGGTTGAAACAGCAATGCATGGTAAGACGTTTGAACAAGCAAATAGGTAATTTTAAAATGTCTCTCCATCTTACAGTTATTCTTCTTAACCTGGCATTTAACCCATCCATCAGTCTACAGGCCAGAGTGAGTTCCTGTCAGTCCTCTTTCTTAGTGGTTCCTGACTTCATCTCTCTTTCTGTAGCAATTGTTCCAAGGTGGACTTCTGGACTATCCTAGGCCAATCAAATGTTCTTCAAAAGAAATCTGGAGTCAAACTGAGTTAAGTTTATTTGTGCCTATATATCTGAGTCATAAGTTCTCAGGGACTATAATAGATGTTTTTACTCCATTTAACTGAGAAACACTGCTCATTTGCAAGGTGGAATGATGTACTGAGGACCTGAGAAGTGAGATGGATTCTCCCAATGACTTTCTCAGTACTGTTTCCAGTCTATAGTTTCTGAAGCCTGGAATATAACCTTCTTCTTGTCTGTGAAAAAAAAAAAACAAAGAATAACATTTGTGTTTAACTGATCTTGATATGATTTTTGCCATTTTCCATCAATGAGTTTCTAACTGCTAAAACTAGGAGACTCACTACTCTCCCACTGACTATTTGAGGGGTTGGGTAAGATGCTCAAAATCTCTGGGTTCAGGTATTTTCTGGGATTGGTGGATAAAAACACAGGATTTGGAATTAATCAAAGTTGACTTCAGATGCTGATTCTACTGTTTTTCATTTCTATGAGTTAGGAAAAGTTGTTTTACTCCATTGAGCTTTGTTTTTCTCCACTATAAAAAATGATAATGATACCTTAGTATTCCTCTGATAATTTTATTTAAAAATATTTTTAAACAATTAATATGGGGCTGGGGATACAGCTCAGTTGGTAGAGTACTTGCCACCTGTGCACAAGGCCCTGGGTTTGATCCCCAGCATCACAAAAAAAAAGATAATTCTTATTTTATAGTAAGGATTTGTTAAAATGTGATCTTTGTCATTACTTATATGATTTTTCTTCCCCTCATTTTGCCTTCTTTTTCTTCCTTCCATTCATATTTCATTTTTCTATGTGGTAAATTTTGTGTTGGGAATATTTCATTTTGATGAATGTTAGAGATATATACCCCATAAAGAACCAGAGTTCTCATTAGGAAGATAGACTCACATAGAGGACAATAACAGGCATGTGTAGAGGAGGGCATTCATTTGTAAGGCAGGCTGAGGAGAGATGTAACCAGGATCCAAACAGTCCTTTTATAGCTTCATCGCCAATAAAAAAAAAATTAGATATGGCATACAGGGGTGTATGAGGTAGTCACTTAAAAGCGAGCAAGGTAAACTCTTTATGAAGCCCTTTTAGAAATTTGGTAATTTCAACTGAGGTCCCTTAGATCAGACACATTATCACAGTGTGACGCTCCTGGGAAGAATTAGTCAGGGTGGTGGGCTGCTGAGACCTCTGACCTCATCCTTACAAAAATGACAAAAGGTTACCATATGGTTGTCAGGCAAATGGCCAAATGGTCTCAGATAGGTTTCCTCCAACAGCCTGTAAAATTCACTTGATCTTTTCTGCTTCAAAGGCAAATATTTTCTTAGGTTGTAACCTAAGGTCTGTATTCCAATGTACTGCCCATTGCTCAACTCCAGAAAACTCTAATGTAGCATTTGGACTTAAAAGCAACACAAGTTAAATGAAGACTGGCTCCTCTAAAGGTTCAACTCCAAACTCAACTGTTCCACTCCCTTAGTCAAGCAGTGTTGCATTCTGGTTGTCTTAAATAAAAGTGTGCCATTTCTGTTGTTCCTCTTGAAGTCAGAAGTACCCTCACATGCCTATCTGCTGACTTTCAAACATGCTGACATTGCTAAAGATTTACATATATGAAAACAAACATTCGTCTACAGGAGTCAGGGGAGTGTGTTTGCCCAGTTGCTTGTAGCAGCTGAGCATATCTGGTGCCCATCTCACACTGCAGGCAATAGGTGGGCCTACTGAGTTCACACTATAACTATAGAACTACTGAGTTCACTCTATCAAATCTGCCCAAGGAGATCTCCCTGCATGCACAATGACCCTGGGGTGTCTCTGTGGACAGTGGTGGATACTTGAGGGAAAGAACTTTGTCTTCATGAAAGAAATCTGCTGCTTCTGCAGCTGCTCACTGCTCAAGGGAGACACAGTGGGGAATCCCTCCGAAGGATGATGAGTTGGCTGCTTCATGAAACTCTAAAGGGAAAATTTAATTTCAGTGAACTGGGGGTTTCATTCTTCACTGTTCAGACTATTTCTCTAGATTGTTCTAGTTTCCTCAGCTGGGATGAAAAAATGGATGCCTGGCTGCTAATGACTGTAAGAGTTGTCATGGTTTGAGGAATCCTGGCATTTTGGTGCTGGAAGTCGCTGTTCCCTGTGAAGTTAAGTTTCAAAGTATTCGCTGGCTGCTTTTATATACTATAGCTCTGGGAAAGATCTCATGTTTTCCTTCTCTGTTAGAGCTGACTCTACCAGTTCTGAGTCAAGTACTTCCTCTAAAAAATATTATTCAGTAAATCCTCATTTTTATAGCAGCTGTTTCATTGGAGGGTTCTGGAAAATTGGTTGGAAATGATATAATCCAGCCAACACTGAACAACTTACTGAAGGTTTTGGTTATGTCCTGAGAACTCAACAGACAGAAAGACTGTGTTTCTGCATGCCAGACAGAATCCTTTCAGAGTTCATTGAGACAGCTCATCCTTAATTTGTTAAATAAAGAAAAATTGACTACCAAAGACCACAGTCAGGATGTCTAAGCCAAGATGAAAAAAGACATCAAAGCCAAAATTCTGATGCCAGTTTAAGAGTTTATTTATTCTCTCTTCACTGAACATCTTCTTTTGAGCCAATGAAGAAAGTTCAAAAATAGAAATGACAAGGTTAAAATATTGGCATCTTTTCCATGTTCCTCTTGTGTTAAGATAGACGTCAGATTTAGAAGGCAAGGACTCTCATCTTTAAGGGTTCTCATTAACAATGCAGTAAATCGATCACTCTCTACAAAGCATTGCAATATGCCTTATCTCACTTGATCTTCACAGGTATTTTACAAGCAATAAATTTTATGGCACTTTAATTTTGTTTGGTAGGTTCAGTTCCAGAGCGGTTCATAAAGAAGGTGGAAGTTGAGTTGACCTTTGTGGAGGAAACTGGAGCTCTGCATGAATACTTCTCTATGAGAAGACTGCATCTCTCTCCATCCTGCAGATGTAGCTACTGCTGCTGCCTCAGGGCCTCTTCCCTACTGGCTCAACAACAAAGCAGAGGTTTGGAGGCCATTTTCTACCCTGGGGGTCCAGATGCTTAAATTATACCCCTAGTTTTGAGGAACCAGTCAATGTCTGGCTGATTTCGTAGGTTACAAGATGAGGATCCTGGTTGACAAGATGATCCCTTGGGTGGCTTACATCAGCCTAGGGCTATTTACAGAGATGCGGACAGGGTTGGGGAGGCCATGAGGGCTGTTGAGGCACCCAGGGACCTGCAACAACATAAACATTCACCATGTGTGAAGGAAGGGGGAACATATTTTGACTATGATTGAGAGCAGGGGGCCTTGCAAGAGGGTGGCTGGCAGGAACTTAAGTTGCGAAAGGATATAGCCACCCCCAGATTGCCCAAGCTGGGAGGAGGTGAGAGGCATAAATTCCACAACCCCCTCTCCTCTGGTCCTCGGAGCTCCTGTCGGCTCCTCCCATTGGCCAACCACAGCAGAAGCCAGAAGGTGGAGGAGACGGTAATGCTCACCCACTGTGGGGTTCAGCCTTTCTGGGCAGAGGGAAGAGAAGAGAAGGGCTCTCAGGGGATCTGAGTGGAAGGAACACGGACCCTCCACTCACCCACCCACTCAGGAGACGTGGTTGTTCCTTTTGCAAAGCAACAGGTTCTGGCTGCCATTTGTTTGTTTGCTATTTTATTCATTTAAATACTCACCAACACTACCACCACCACTGTCACAAATGTTCCCTGGCAGTCTGCTGATGGAGTGGCCAATTTCACATTGCCCTTTATCCCGTGGATACTTGATCTTTAAAAATCATGGTTTAGGAACTAGGGTCATATTTTTTGAAGATAATAAAATCATATCAGTAACATAGCTTGCTAGTCCCCCTAAAATAGTTGATATTATAAAAATTTTAACTTGAGTAACATGTTTAGGGTTGATGAACTTATATGGAAAAACATTTAGAACTTTACAACTAGCATTATTTTATTTGGCATTGTAAATCAAAGCATGAAGAATGGAAATCACTGATCTTATTCTTTATAAAAATCATTATATTTTTATTTATTGGGATGTGTGTGTGTGTGTGTGTGTGTGTGTGTATTCCATGTATTCCTGTCTTCTAATGGCTCCTTTTGCTTCTGAAGTATAGACAACACATATTCAAATGCTTCTGAAGCAAAATACCATGTTATACTATCATTTAGATTTTATTGGTTTATGTTGGATTTAATAGAGCTGCCTCAGCAGTGTGATGGAGGATTTCCTGTACCTACCTATGGGAGCACGTGCTCTGATTTTTCACTTTGTTACCAGCCAATAATCTGTCAACATGCCCAGATCTCCAAAGTTCCAAGCTGAATGCAGAAGGGTATGGTTAGTCTGAATTGCTACATCAGATATAATTTTAGGCCTTATGTTAAACTAGTGAAGAAAGAATATTATTTATCAACTCCAGGTTTTAGGATCTGTGCTCTTCATTCAATTATTTTCTGCAATACAAATTTGTGTTATAACACTATAACAACACATTTCATCAGGCTTTGAAATGCAGTGTATCTTTAAGTCTGTATTTTTAAAACCTAACAAATAATATTCAGAGAGTCCTCTGTGAAAGCCTTCTCAAGGACCTGCCTGGTACCATAGGACAAGTGGTCGGTCCAACATGTAGTTGGAGATGAGGACACAACTGAAATTTATATTCTCATGCTGTGATGAGTCATGCCGTGATGAGCAGCACAGCTGCTAAATGGAAAGGCCAGGAATCACACAAGTGTGCAGTCCATAAACGTGAGGCAGTACAGCAAGGCCCCTGTGAAGTGATGGAAAGCAAAGGGCAGACCATGAAGCCGCTGTGAAGAGAAGGTTAGGAGGCTCTGTCTGGGCTTTGTGTCCTATTTCTCACTCCCTATAGCAGATTGTGTCCACCTGGAGATGCTCTGATTCCAGGGCTCTGGCAAGAGGAATATGGTGGAGGACAGGGTGTCTGTATCCATGAGGAACAGGGGCAAGTAGGTGGAGATTTTCCACTGAGGTAATCATGATCACCGTGCAGTGGGCTACTGGGATCTTACTCAACCCCACCCTGCTCAGGCAGTAAGCAGTGGCCTAGGAGGCATTAGGATGGTTCCAGGACAGATGTCCTTTTTTCCACAAACATTCCACATAAGCTACACCCAGCCTAGCCTTCTCCATAGTAACCTCAATCTCCTGTACAAAGTCCCATGTTATTACTTCCCTTAAGGAAGAGTATTTGAAGGTCCTGATGAATTTATGAAGATGTGAACCCATAGCAGGTCACAGATCAGCGTCCATTCAGATCTGGTTCACAGATAATTTTATTGATCCAGTAACTACCAATATATTTGGAAAGAAGGGGACACAAGACAGGAACACTGGGATTGCAATGGGAAGCTGGACGTTTTGCTCAGTGCAGTAGCCAGGACAATAAGGGTGCTTAACTTTCAATGGTTGGGTGGGATGTAGCCATAAGGGACAGAGAGGAGCTGTGAGGGGATGTCTCCCTAAAACCTCCTTTTGGCCCAGATCTTCTATAGGGATGGAGTTTTCAGTCTAACAATGGTGTCTCTCAGAGGTAGAGCCAAGGAAAGACAGAGGAGCCACACCAAACCTCACCTCTGAGCCAGAAAACCAGTGGGTTTCTTAGCCCTTTGTTTTAAAATTTCCTTTGATTCTGCTCTACTGGCATCCTTTTGTGATGAGAGTCTTCATTTTCTTCTTAGATGGTATTTATTCATGTGAAGTCATGTGAGGGTCCCTCAAACTCATCTGTTTTAGTGTCTCAGTCTGTGGCTTGTGTAATGGCCAAGTGGGGTCCCTGAAAAGTCTTGTGCCTCCCCTTGGGTTCCACTGTGAAGAAACATTCTGAAGCAAGTGAAGTGTGAGAAAATTGTCTTACATTTTTTTTTTTTTGTAAAATTCATTTATGGTGTATTCTAAAGGAAAAGAATGGCCTTTGAATTTCATGTCTATAATTAGATGGAATCTTTTGAGGTTAAGATTTGCCATATAACCATTTTTGGTTCTGTTATGGTAGAACAAAAATATATTGTAATGTAAATGTGGTATTTAAAATAAGTTATTCTCTATTTAAATCAACACAGTAAGAATGAGATAATTCTTCCCCTGAAGTTGCTAAGTATAGGCATTCTGCTCAGCACACTGCCGTATGGCTTTATGAAATGCAAAGTTTTAGAATTGGCTAAATTGCTATTGGTTGGTGTTATAAACATATGATCTTTTTATTCATAACTATGATTTAAAATGTACCTGATCTTAAATGTACTTTATATTTCTATTTAGGTGTATATATATATATATATATATATATATATATATATATAAACTATTTATAAATCAAAAGCTAACAATTTCTAAATTTTGTTCTGGATTTACAGACTCCTGGCTCTTCATTAGCTTCTTGATTTATAAACAATGGATCAACAGTTCCAGTTGATAGATGTAAAATCTTCCTGTGGATTTACTCACTCTAACCAAGAGCCCTGTTGTAAATTATTGTCAAGTTTACAAATGTTCCCATTAGTTAGTGCTTTGGCTGTCTTATTTGAAAACACCTCCTCTCTTTACTATTAAATTCTGATTTATCATTTTAATATATGGCACATTCTGATAATTTGTTACTACCAAGTGCTGATTTATTAGGTCACTGCAATAAATTTTTAACATAAATTTTAAAGGCTTTGAATTAGGTACACGAGGCTTTTGAAAGCTTTATGACTGAAAAACAATTCTTAGAAGCAAGAAGTAAATTTTACATCTGATACCCTAGAAAACAAAACAGAGTGCTAGTCATAGAATGTAAGACTTTGCTTTCTATAATGTCGCCCTACCCCCTGCATTAAGACTTTACTTTTCATACAAGTGTGTACAATTGCTGACTGGACCTAAGCAGATTTCCAAGGGAAGGAAGTACTAGTGTTTGACCTGGACAGATTAACATGATTACTGTATACTAAACCTCTTGTTGAATTTTGGGGGTCTGCATGGTTTTATCTTGGTTCTCTCTTCCATCTGTGCTGTTCGTCTGTTGGGGACACACTGGTACATATTTGGATTTGAATCCCTGCTTGGGGAGCTCCAAGCACTGGTTGAGCAGCCTGTTAATTACTTGTCTGTTGAAGCTATTTATTGTTTCCCTGGCTAAGGGCTGTGGGATTTATGTTTATTAGTTTTATGCTCTTGCTTACTGGTGACTGAACTACTGCCCACTGTCAGAGAGAATTGCTCCTGCAGAGGATTACAGCAAAGCCCGAGGGCACTAAGGATTAGCATTTTAAAATAATACTATTCTTTAAAGTGTTGTGCATAATAAAGGAAGTGGAAGATTTTCCTCTTTATTATATCAAATTTAGCAGATCTGTGTAGTTCACTTTGTTCCTCAGATTCATGTGGCTCAGCTTTCTGTCTTTTGCCCTCTCAGGGTGGTATATATTGTCCCATGGTGACATTTACTGCAAAAGTTTTATCTTAGTGAATTTCCAAGAGCTAAGAGCCACCTATAGTGAGCAATTAAAGGCATATAGATTCTTTTGGATGAACTACCAAACAGTACAGAGAAATTATTACCCTGTACTCTCTACATAGCCATGAGATTTATAGGAATCTAAGAGATTTGGAGCAAGAAAAAATGGTGTTTGGATAATTTACTATGTAGCAGTTGGGATTGACTATAAGGCATCTTTTTCATGATTTTAGAACAAAGTATTCTGTATGATTTTCAAAAGACCTTCTTTGGAGCTCTCCCTGAGCCAGGCATTAGGATTGGAATTGTGCACATAGAAGAACTAAGACAATGTTCTAGAATATTAATATGTAGTTTCAGTCTTCAAACGCAAGTCAAAGTAGAAAGGAAAAATTCAGATCTATAGTCATAAACAAAAGCTGCAAGATTTTTACTGGAGGACCCTGAGGTTTAGCTAGATTTCCCTACTGAGTAGGTTTATGTGCTACTTACTGTAAGTAACATCAATTTTTTGGAGCTTTTGTTCCTCTACCTTAAATATGGCAGTTAATTAATAAAAATTTGCTGAGTACCTGTTATTTACCAGGCACTGTGGAAACTATGGGGGAATAATTGAACAATTAAACCATAGTCCAATTTCACAGAATCACAATTCGGAAGAGAAGGCAAAAATTTTTAACAATAACTAATCTCACATATATGTATGAAAAGACTTAACAAATACTATAGAAGAGGAGAAAAAATACCTTATGATCACTTTCAGTCCCTTAGTACTATTAATTTTGTGACAGGCATTTTAAATATCCATAAGTGAAGAACATTATGCACTTAATATTATTTGTTTCATATACTTTTCACACACACAAAATGATCTTTGGTGTTCATTAATCTCCCTCCTGCTGTCAAAATACTTTTGCAGAATCATGTTATTAAATGAGGTTATTACATAGAATTAGTATTTCAAATACAGAAGAGAGGAACAAATAAAATTAAATCAAAGAAGAAAGTGCAATGAAAAGAAAAAAGTTATCTAGGAAGAATTAAAGTTGACAAATGTATTTGTATCCAAGAAGAATGGTAGTGATGTACACTACTAGTATGTAAATACTAAACATGAGCAGGATGGACAAGAACACTGCTAACATTTTTAACTTTTTGTAACAGAATTTTAGATGCATAATAGGACCATGCAATAAGGTCCTTAAAGAGAAGCAACTAGCAAAAAGTATTGACCTGTTGAACAGGTCCTGGCATTGGAGATTATGTATGTAAGTGACATCCATGGGATTCACAGACTTCTCCTGTACCTGTGCTTCCTCCTCCTCCACCAAAAGGTTTGAGATTGCCTTGTCTTCCTGATATCTCCTGGCATGATATTCACCAGTGGCTTGGAGATGTAGTTGTAATGGGTTTACTCCTTAAGTCTGGTTATGTTCCAAATGTGCTCACTGCTTTGCCATGACCACCATGGGTTTAACTTAATCATACTGTTTGAGAACATAACTCAGATCCTATAACAGTCACCAAAGCAAATTTATGAACCAAATGTTTTCCCAGTGACAGCTTAATTGAGGAAAAAAACAAGTGCTTTCTTCACCTTGAAAATAGGAAGTATCTAAGTAAAAAAGGAAGAAAATGGACTTATACCTAACATTTTCCTTTTGGAGTAGTCTTTAATTAAGACCACAATTACATAGGATCATTTAAAGTACTAATTTCCTTCATCTCCACTGTTATCATTTTGCCTTTTTTTCGCATTCAATGCATTTATTAGACATGAGAGCTTTGAATATAATCATGCAAATATAACTGTGAAAACATAATTACCACAATGATTAGAAAAAACAATTCAGCAAGAGTATGCCTCTTTTTTTTTTAAAGGAAACAATTGTAGTTAATAAAGCTGCCAAACAGATATGAGAAATTCACTGTTTTTTTGCAAATCTAAAAGGAGAATGGGCATTTTTAATTATTCATTACACTGATACTCAGGAAAAAATAAATTAAGGGCATCTTATTTTATGAGATTTAATTCAATTTATATGCTGTCTTTCTCTACTACCTTTCCCATGAGACCTCTTTAACTATAGATCTGTGTGAAAAATAGCAGCTCTCTCCCTTCCATTAGTATTTCTTCCTGCCACAATAGTCTCAAGTACTCCATGCCTGGATTGGTGACATCATACCCATTTCAATTCAGGGCCATGGCTCTAATGATGGAATGGAAGACAGACTTATAAACAGAATGATGTCCACCTTCAGATAAGATGCTGGTAGCACAGGCTTATACTTGGGTTTGAATATGTCCTGTTTGAAGTTTTAATAAGTGAGTTGGATGAATTCATGGAAATCTATGTCTGTTAAATGTGTGGAAGATACAGAAATGGAAAAATCAGATAAAATAAATGATTGAGTCAGTTGTCAAAAATTCTTGACAAGTTGAAAAATAACAAGATGATATATTTATATTTATCTTGTGCTTTACCTACATCTGATTTGGATATTTAAATGAGACTTTGGACTTTAGAGTTGATGCTGGAATGAGTTAAGACTTTAGGGGCTATTGGGATGGAATGAATGTAATTTGCATGTGAAATGGATATGAATAGGAGGAAGCTTGGAATGCAATGGGTTGAATGTTTGTATCCCCCCCAAATTCTTACGTGGAGATTCTACCCCCCCACCCCTATGTATTGCTGTGGGACCTTTGCTGGGTAATTAGGTTGAGAGTCTGTAGCTCTCATGAATGGGTTTAGTGTGCTTATAAAAAGGACAATAGAGAATATATACTCTCTCTTTTCTTTTCTCCAGGTGAAGGTGCAAGAAGAAGATGGGAGACTGCAACACAAAAGATAGCTTTCTCCAGAACTCAACCATGTTGATGTCCTGATTTCAGACTTCCAGCGTTGAGAACTGTGAGATATAAATTTCTGTAGCTTAAGCCTCCCAGTCTGTGGCTATTTGTTACCTAAGTGACTAAAACATTCACTTAGGATTAAAATAAAAATCAGTTGTATATATAAACACAATGGGGAAAGCCAGATAAGTGATATATATTATTTTCAAACAACAACAACAACAACAACAATAGCAGCACAAAACTATCCTAAAATTTTAGTAGACCTAGAGCTCACTATGAATCCCTGTTTCAAGTCCACTGTCATGAAACTCAATTTTGGAAAATGTGATGAAGCTATATAGCACAGATGCCTTTGGGGGATGAAATGCATTCTAGAAATGCTTCAGTAGGAAGTTCTTGCATTTCTTTTGATGTATGGCATCATGGATAGAACATATCTAATTTGTGTCGGGGAAGCCAGAAGCACTGAATACAACAAAACAAAACAAAACAAAAAAAAAACAAAACAAACAACAACAAAAAACCCAGAAGAAATTAGCACTGGAAGTTCTGATTATATCTCTCTTTTCCATCCTCATTTATTGAAATGTTTCAGTTTACCCATCTAAAATTGGAACTAATAATAACCAGCTTCCAGGGTTTATATAATGATGGATTTGGTACAGAAGACAAAATTGCATAAAACCCCAAAGGTAGTATCTAATGTTAATTTTAAATCAGGTCTTTTCACAGGGGCATGTAAATATTCTACCACACAGGGCAAATCAGTATTTGAACACTCTCATAACCTGTTGGGAAATATAAAATGACCAAAAAACTAACTTGTGGGTAGCTTTCCAATTTTTAATACACACATTTTGATCAAGTAATTTCATTTTAATTTATCTATCCTACAGAAAAACTCAAACATATTCCCCCAAATAAGTGTGTACATTCTGTCTTTCAAACATTTTAAAAAAAACATTTTTTTGTAGTTGTAGATGGACAGAATGCCTTTATTTTATTTATTTTTATGTATGTTAAGGATAGAATCCAGTGCCTCATACATTCTAGGCAAGTGCTCTGCCACTGAGCTATAGCCCTAGCCCTTTCCAACATTTTTGATAATAGATATTTGGGCAAAATCTAAAAGTTGATTAGTAGGGAATGGTTCACCATTCTTAACAAATCATCAAATGTGAATACTATGGAATACTATACATTTATTTAAAAATGAGGTATACTGACAAGGAAAGAATTCCACGAAAAAAGCATATCATGAAATATAAAAAAAAGAATCCAATGTATGCAAAAATTACCTTTGAAGAGTGTGAAGAGTGTATATATTATATTCTGTGTATATGTATGTTATGTATACACAGACACACATGCACAGGAAATAAGTACTCATGAATCTCTCATTTTATATATCTTATATTAGCTTTTGTTTTGGGCTATCTTTTCAAGGATGTTTATATGACAAATAGCCTTGGAAGATAGAAATAGAATCTCCCTCTGAGATAGAAGGCAGAGGGCATATTTGTTTGCTATCCAAGCAAATAACGATAATGTCTCTTTCAAGAACAAAACTTAGAGAGTTTTGCCTGGAGTCCCCTTTCTAAGAGTACAGTGTCCTAAAGTCAGAGCTCCTCATGGATATAGATGTTACTTTTTGCTACCTCTGGGAGTATGTTTGTGGGAAGGAAGAAATTATAAAATTTTCCATCTGAGGTGATAAAGGATAAATAGTGCAACACCAGTGGTTTGTGACCCACTATGATATTGAGTTCACCTGTATACATCCAGCAGCCAAAGCTAGGAGCAACAGAGAGAAAGTTACAAAGGAAAGAGAGGTAGAATTAGGTTTAATAAAAGCCATTTTATAATGTGTACATATTTCAAAACATCATGTTGTACCCTGTAAGTATATACAATGTTCATTTGTCAATTAAAATTTAAAAATAATTTAAAGAAGAAATGTGTAATATCTTTGTTAATAAATCAGTGTTGCTTACTTTAATTCAATATACATTTTCTTTATTATTCCTTATTCAATAAAGTGTTATGATCCTTATCTAGCAGGCCAATTCTTTTTTTTTAAAGAGAGAGAGAGAGAGAGAGAATTTTTTAATATTTATTTTTTTTAGCTTTCGGCGGACACAACATCTTTGTATGTGGTGATGAGGATCAAACCCAGGCCATACGCATGCCAGGGGAGCGTGCTACCACTTGAGCCACATCTCCAGCCCTAGCAGGCCAATTCTATTGAATTTATTGTTCTAAATGCCTAAAGGGCCTGCTCAAATGAACCTGATATTTCCCTTTCCCAACCTCTCTTTCTCTCTATCCATATTATTTGGCCTCTTCTGGGAAGTTCTTTCCTGCCATTCATTTATCTTTTTTTGTTCACAAAAATAAGGTCTAATTGCCAAGATTTAATTTGAGAATTAGGTGTAGTCTTTTGTCTAATTGAAATAGTAAATTAAACTTTTTGTGTGTGTGTGACTATGAAAGTCAGAAATCCATTCAAAACCGCTTTGATTCTGGACTGTATTTGTTCCTCTAAACCAGGGAATTCTGAAATCTGCCAAGGGTCTAGCTTACCTTGTAGTACTCAGAGATTTAAGGCTAAAGCCCCTTGAAAAATAAATGATTTTAAAACAATGCTTCTTAATGTATCTTTCTTGGTAAGGTATTAGGGAAGATCTTGCTGTGCCAGGAAAGATTGAGGTAATTTTGGGTCCCTGCTCAATACTAGTATAACACCATTCTCTAATAGCACCTTAGTCATTTCTGTCTCCAAACAGGTATTGACAAGAGGAATATCTTCTATTTGGCAAGAGAGATTAAAGTAGTGGACTTGTATGAAGTTTCTATAAAGTATTCCATTTATGGGGCTGGGGTTGTGGCTCAGTGGTAGAGCGCTCGCCTCGCACGTGCGAGACCCTAGGTTCAATCCTCAGCACCACATACAAAAATAAATAAGTGAAATAAAGGTGCTGTGTCCAAATACAACTAAAAAATAAATATTAAAAAGTATTCCATTTATATAAGAATGGCTTCTATCTATATGTATCCCATAACATCATGCTATATACTTTAAGTATTGTATGAGGAGAGGTCAGCCCCCAACTTCCCTGTCTGGAGATTTTGATAGCATGATGTCTCTATAAAATGGAAATAAATTAATTATTAAAAATTATTAAAAATAAAACTCATTGGCTGGACATGGTGCTACATGTCTATAATCCCAGCAGTTCCAGAGGCTGAGGCAAGGGGATCACAAGTTCAAAGCCAGCCTCAGCAATTTAACAAGGCCCTAAGCAACTCAGCAAGACCATTTCTCTAAATAAAATGCAAAAAAGGGCTGGGGATGTGGCTCAGTGTTTAAGCATCCTGGGTTCAATCCTTAGTGCCAAAAATCAATCAATCAATCATCATCATCATCATCATCATCATCATCATCATCATCATCCTATTACTTCTTTGTACTTTCTTCACATAGCATATATATTAGCAAAATTAAAGTTGTAAATGGAATCAGGAATAAAAATGTAATGATTATGTGAAAAATCAGTACATATTGAAATGTATTTTGTTATGTTTCAATGTTTTACAAATAAAATTACAGATTAATTCGATGTGTCAGAGAAGTCTGAAAAGATAAATATGAGATATATCTCAGGATGTTTCAAAATCATTTTATCAAAATCACAGCATCCTAATGTCCACAGCAATAAAATGCATCAGTTTATTTCCCTCCTGAAATATGCTATCCTTCCTTTTCACATGTAAAAGGCAGCCCAAATGCCTGCATGTTTCTTAGGATAATTTTATTGGAATTTTCTAACCTTTACCATTGGCATCTTTATCTTCCTTTTGGGCCCGTTTCAATTTTATAGAGACATCATGCTATCAAAATCTCCAGACAGGGAAGATGGGGGCTGACCTCTCCTCATGCAATGCTAATAGATCCTCCATCCCTTTTGTTAACACTTTGGAAATACCAAGCAGTGATTTACAACTCCTCATCCCTGAAGTTCCTTTGTAAAGAAATCACCCAGATGGTGTGAAGCACTCTCAATATAGGGATATGGATTGCAGGAATGTCTTGGTAGCTTTGTGTGCTTAGGAGGCAGCATGAACCATCAGTGAAGAAAGGAATAAAGGAAAAAAATAGAGCCCAAACTTGAAGCCTATACCTTAGAATCCTCCAGAGTGAACAAATAATGGTATCCTGCATTTATGGAACAGGATATTTCATTGTAACTGAGTAAACATGTCAAATTAGAAACACACATACACATTACACATATACGTAAGATATGAATGTGTTTTTTAGGGGTGTTTTCCAAACAACATTTATCATAGAAGGAATGCAAAATTTTCTTTAAAAAAGACAGTAGCATATATTTTCAGCTTTTCAGGACACATCCAATCTCTGAACAACTCATGTCTATGATTGCAGCACAAAAACAGCTATAAATAATATGTAAATGACCATGTGTGGCTGTGTTCCAATCTTAATTATCAACACTGACATTTGAATATCACATAATTTTCATATCATTGGATGTTATTCTTTTTTTCATTTTGTCCAGACAATTAAAAATGTAAAGGACATTCTCAGTTTGAGGGCTGTTCAATATAACAGGAGGTTAACTGGATTTGGCTCACGAGTTATACTTTGATGACCCCAGGTTTAAAGGGTTAAGTCCCAGGGAATAAAATAAAATTTTATGATATCTAAAATTTGAAAGGATTTTAGAATTGAAGAATTCTCCTAATACTTAATAAATTAATTCACCTTAATGGGTATGATTATTTCAAAGTGTTACTTCTGTACCCTTTGCATTTCTTCTGTACCCTTTGCATTTCTTCTGTATTTGTTATACAGTGTATTTTCTAACCTTAGTGAAATGATCAGACTTTGATTTTTTAAAAACTATTCTTCAACAGAAAGCCACCACCTCAATTTGAAATTTAATAATGTGTAATAAAAATAACTACTATTAATGGCTTTCAAATGTAAGTTACCTAATAACATTAAAAACAAAGAAATTCATATCCTATTTTATCAGATACTTGTCACTACACTTAACCTTTCATTTGCTAAAGAATTTTATTTAATTACAGAGCTTCAGCCAAAATCTTCTTCATCATAATTATCTCATTGCTAAGGTTTTAGTGTCAAAATAAACACTGGGAGAATATTAAAGCACAGGTATCTATGTATCTATATAGATATAGAAAATGTATATTGTCACACACATGTGATTAAATATAAACATATACACATACATGTGATTAATATATATTAATGTAACCTCTGAAATACAAGGAAGAAATGGGTTTGATATAAATCAATGGCTGGAAGAGAAAAAAAGAAAATGTAAAATAAACTTCTAAGTTGTCATATTGTCTTTACTAAGGTGTATGTTTCCTCTTCCTGTGTTTATTATTTCCCCCATGGTACTGTATTAGTTATATTTTGCAGCATAATAGATTGTCATAAAATTAATGGCTTAAAGCAATCTACATTTATTATCTTGAGGTGTGTTTTTGTGTGTGTGTGATTCAGGAGTTCAGGCACAGCTTTACTGCGTTCTCTGCTCAGGGTTTTACAACGCTATATTAAAGGTGTCAGACACCTGTGTTCTCATCTAAGTACTCCATGTATTCTTCCAAATTCATGTGGTTGTCAGTGGATTCCTTTCTTTGTGGTTCCTTGTGATTGTAGGACTCTATTAATCTGAGGCAGTCTTAGAATTATTAAAGCATAATATGTGAATGCTGGAGTGGTCCTTAGAACATTTTCAGGAAAAATAAATGTTTTTCAGGGAAAAAAAAGATTTTTTTGTCATTGTAACAAAGTACCAGAGAAAAACAAATTAAATTTATTTTGACTCAGGATTTCTGAGATTTCTGTCATGGTTATTTGACTCCATTGTTTCTGGGTCTCTGGTGAGGCAGTACCTCATGGTGGAAGGGCATGACAAAGCAGTTACTTACCTTAAGGCACCCAGGAAGCAGAGACCAGAAAGACAGGGATAAGACTTAGTCTAGTCACTGAGGGCGTATCTCCAAGAAGTCAATCTCTCCAATAGGTTCTACCTCCTACAGTTTCGACCACTTTCCAATATTTTATTCAGTTATGAATCTCTCAAGGGATAAATCAATTAATGATGTCAGAGCCCTCATGATCCAATAAATTTCCCAAATCCCCACCTGAGTACATTGCTGCTTTAGGGACCAAGCCTTCAACATATAAACTTTTGGGTGAATTTTCAGATCCAACCCATAACAATGAGGGAAATTAATAAATGGGGATATATTTTGAATATTTTAGAAGATTCAGGGGATAATCGGGATCTTGGTTTGGGTATTGTGTGAGTGTGTCTTCTTAGGGTTCATGTGTTGGGAGCTTAGTGCTCAGTGTGTCAACATTGGAAGGTGGTGTGGAATATTAGAAGGTGGGGATTAAAGGGAATAATTAGGTTATTTAGGGTTATATCCTTGAAAGAACTTGAAGTTCTCAGGGGACCCTGGTTATTTTAAAATGAGGGGTTATTATAAAATAATAAGCCTGGACCCTCTCAGGTTCTAGCTTCCCGTCTCACCACGTGATCACTTCCTAATGCACATGAGCTCACTATGAAGTGATCTAGACAAGGGAGACTTCTCAGAATTTGAGCCAATGTTAGCACCATGCCCTTGATCTCCAGCAGTGTCAGCTAAATAAATTTCTTTTCTTTAGAAAGTATCCAGTCTCAGGCATTTTATTAAAGTAATGAAAATGGGTTAATACGTATATATTAATTAGCTTGATTTTATTCCACATTGTATTTATAATTCATATCACTTTGTACAATATTCATATCTTCAATTATAATTTGTTGATATAAAATTTGTTAATTTAGAATTAAAAAAATAAGAAAAATTATTAAAATTAGGATTATGTATTTAAAGTTTAACTCATTGTCAAGGACATCTCTTTGCGTCAAAACATATGGATCTATCACCTTCAGTATAGTTGTGCTATTTCAGAGTAGTGAAATTTTAAATTATTATACTCATTGGTCCCTTGATGAATATATATATTGTTTTCAATTTATTATAAAAATGCTTTAATTATAAACACTTAGTTTATCTCAGACAATTGTGTAATAGTATTTTCTATATTTAAAATGACATTAAGTAGTCAGAGGGGGGCCTACTTTTAACTGATCTAGCTTTTCTTTTTCTCTCCTTTTACTTTCTGGAACCTCCACTACTTTTTGACTAACTTCTGGTAGAATTTACAATCCTTTGGTTCAGACATCTGCCAATCACAGCAGGCTTTAAATATTGAATTTTCAGATAATATTGTTGGGGAATTATTTGTTGCTAAGTATTCTCAGTTAAGCTTTTCTGTGTTTTGAGATTTCTTCATGTGCCAGGTACTTATAGAACCACTAGCTTGTGGTCTAGGCAATCAGGACCCCAGTTTCATCTATTACAGCCCAAAGCAGTATGTGCTTGGTAGCTCATGTTACTGTCAAAACTGAGTGTGGATAGCCTTTACCTGAAATTACTAATTTAGATGAAATAAAATCTATTCCTTTCAACTTGATCATAGCTACTACCAGTTATATCACTCTTTATGGAATGATTTGGAAAATATGAGTACTTGGCAAATAGTTTTATTCAGATACCATTTTTCTTCATCTACTTTATACCTCCTTAAAACTGTTTTTTTTTCTTATTCTCCATTAGTTTTTTGGGGTCCTGATGAGCCTGAATAAGATGGTGGGAGACTAGAATACTAAAAAATAAGGGTCCAGGAAATTGAGAAAACTACTTAAAAATCCCTACTCAGAAGAAATGGTTGGTCTCCTTCTGAATCCATTGTCACTACTTACAATAGAAAATGTACAGGAATTTTCAGTGTAAAACATGCTATTGATTTCCATCCCTTTTGTGTCATGCCAAATAATTGCTAAGAATAACTGTTTCCTCATATATATTTAAATATCACATCTTCTGTGGAAAATAGGAAGAACTTCAATAACTGTGCAATGTAAAAGGATCAAGTGGCTTAGAACCGACCTTCAGTCAGGATCTGCTGTTTACTAGTCATGTGATTTTGGTCAAATCATTTGACTTCTTTGGACCTTGGCTTCTTAATATAAAAATTAAGAAGAAAGGAAATGGAATTTTTTAAAGAATTTTCTAACTCCAAAATTGGATGACCCTTAAATTCCATCAAAGATAGAATGTCATTAAACTTGGACTTGGGGTGTCCCTTAAATTAAAATGTTTTCATATGATTGCCATTGTAATGTGCAAATCTGAAATTAAATCAATAAAGTGAGATTCTTACTGCTCTTTCTTATGCATAGTTTTATTGTGTGATTTTAAACAGCTGCTGCGTTCTATCATGGCTGTAACCCTTCAGTTCTGGTTGAAATAACTCCTATGCATATATTGAGAAATAAGGCTAATGCATGATTCAGCACCTTTATAAATCAAAGATTCTATTACAGGCAGAAAATAGCCCAACAATAGCTATCCTATTACACTTCAATGGTATTAGAAAAGAAGAGAATACATCGAGTGGAGAACATAGGTCCTCCCTTTTTTATTTTGCAATACAATAAAAAGGCAATGTAGGTTTTAGATATTCTCTTCAGTGGTTAGTACATTGACACCTTTATTGAATGACATTGTCTTAGATGTACTTCTTTTTTTTTCAGAATATCAATTATCTTATATGCTTTGGTTAAAAACAAATCTGATTCTACAGAATACAGAGGATTATATTTTCAATCTAGTTCAATTGGAGTTTTATTTTCTGATAGCTAATAGGGAATAGCTGCAAAAAATCTATATTAAGAGAAATATATATACATACATATATACACACACATATACATATTAGTGAAGTATATGTATGCATATCTGTATTTATATATAAAAGGAGATGATTTTATAAAACAATTATTTTAATAAAAATCCTAGGTGCAAAATCATCCTAAGGACATTTTTTTTCTATAGTCTATCACCATTTTTCCATTTACAACTCCCAGGTCCGTGTATTATCAGATGGAGAAGAACTAGAAATTTATTCTTAATGTTTTCTCCACCATTTTATGAAGACAAGATTGGAGTTGTCATTATAGCCTCTTAACTGCTTAAAAATCAACAACTGATTGGTCTCATATATAATTGGTTGAATAATGTACTTAACCCCAGTCCCTTTTGGGTTAGAATTTCAAATTTATAAAATTTATTTGGTATAAGCAGCCAAGTAATTTTAAAAGAGGCATCACATTAATAAATTACTTAATAGATCAAGTCTGCTCATCACATATTAGAATATCACATAATAGATGGCAACACTATGGAAAATGTGGCAACAACCTTACTTATTAATATTTAAAAAATCATTAGAATAGCAAAGACAGAATAGGCCCAATCTTTTAAGAATTTTTGGGCCACAGGAGTCTTTAAGAATGAGGCAGTGGGTAATAGAAAGGGAAAAATGAGGATAAAAGTGTGCTTTCAAATTCATAAGCCCTGATTATCTCAATTTTCTCATTAAAATTATATAGGTTTGGCCCTGTGGACATCTGCAATTCTAGTGGTTTGAGAGTCTGAGACAGGAGGATCACAAGTTCAAAGCCAGTCTCAGCAACTTAAGGAGATTCTAAGCAACTTGGTGAGACCCTGTCTCAAAATTAAAAATTAAAAAAGGGCTGTGGATGTAGTTCAGTGGTTAAATGTCCCTGGATCCAATCCCTGGTTCCCCACCCCACCCCCTGCCCCCTACCAAAATATTTGGGTTTGAATAAATCCATTTCCATCCTTCATTTTTAAAAATAACTTAATGAGAAAGTAGTGTGTTCTTTAGAACTTGGTGAATTATATCTCCTCTATAAAGTGATGAATTCATGCCTTACCATGCTTTTTTTTCTGTTTTGCAATTAGCATTCATGAATATAGAAAGTACTTCTTATTTTCCCTGAATAGCAGAAAATCCATGATTAACTTCTGTTCTTATTATATGAAGGCTAAATAATGCCTTAGTATCAGCTTAGAAACTAGAATTTACATATGTGCCCTATCACCACAAGGAACATTGTATAATAACCAATGAAAAGAATGCATTTGGCCAGTAAAAGCTATACTGTTTGGAGCTACATAAAATTAACCTGACACATTAAAGTAGTCCCTAAGTATCTATTTTAATAATATTTCATAAAATAGATATGCATGAAATAATTTAGTAATTTAAAATTGAAGTTGAATTAGTGTTTTATTTTTATAGTGAAATAAATCCATTTTTTCTAAGACCCAAAGAAATGACACATTAATACACTTTCAGTGAAGTAAAATCAATCCTACAGGTCATTGCTTGACTTTGTGGGTTAAAATTGCTTTCAAAATCTTATTATTAGCACTGTAGCATTGGAGGCTTCTAACTCCATTACCATAGAGGTAGAATTTCATTTCTTATAATGACTTGCTACCTTTCAAAATGCAAAGTTCGAAGTACAGGCCCTTTTGAGTTGACTTGATTTTCTAAATTGAAAGAGATGGAACTTATTGTCAGTAGCTTGTCACAAAAGCAAACTTTAAAAATTTACAAGTTATCGAAAAATGCTGAAAGAATAGATTAATGAACGACTGGCACATTTAAGAATGAAGTGCTTTTGAAATATGTGGCTGTTTATGGTTGGCTCATTTTACCTTCTTTACCACTTTCTTAATTTAGATCTCCCTCAAGCTGAAGGAGAATAGATGAAGGAATTCACTTTTGTCATTTTATTTTACTGCCAAATCTATACTGTAATTTCTTTTCCACATGCTGTTTTCAAATGTCATGAGATTAGAAGGCTGTTTGTTTTCACTCAATTTTAAGTGTTTCTGCATATGAGAAATGAATTAGATTATGTGTCTGCTTAGCCAGTACATCTCTAAGGGAAATAATATAAAAATAGTCTTCCAATCAACAGGTTTAACATATAATAAAAATGTTTTCAGCAGTGTAATCCTTTGCTGCAAGGTTGAGCAAAGCACATTTAGTACCTCTATTCCTTCATTCCTTTCCATTTCCATATGAAAAATGAGTTTTTCTTTGATCAATTTTTATTTATGTGTGCATTAAATCAAAAAACTATATGATGCAATTCATATATTTAGGAACTGGTAGAATGCCATTATCCACTCCAAGGAATGTTTATACATATATTGTCATAACTATAGAACTACAAAGAATAAAGATTACATATTATTCTTGAGGTGGCATCTTTAACAGGGCTAGGATTGTTTTTCATTCAAAATAATGTTATCACTTCCTATCTTCTTTAACTAAATGTTTCTTTGAATAGGAGAGCTATCGAAATTATTTTGTTTAAACAGAATATTTTGTTTCATTAAGGAAACTGATTTTTTCTCAGAAATTTTCTGTCAAACCTTATAGTACACATAACATTTAAGTAAAAAAAATGTGTCTGACTTATACTTGACTTTCTTATTTTAATTGTATTTTTCCAATATATGAAATTCACATTGAAGTTGCATTTCCACTGCATACAGTTAAAAAAATTGCTGAAATTATCTATTGTATTGGATTTAAATAGACAACCTAAGAAAAGAGTCAGATCTTAGTGTTTCTTACTAGGAGGAGATTACAATTTAGACCAAATTGAGATTTTTACTGGACAGATGAAGAATTGAGATAATGGAGGAAGAGATTTTCTTAGAGACACTGAAGGGAGCATGGCCCTGCCAAGACCCTGGTTTCAGCCCAGAGAAATTGATGTAGGAATTCCGCTCTGAAAAAATGTGAGAGAACAAATTCCTGTTTGTTTATTTTTGTGGTGCTGGGGATCAAAAGTAGGGACTCGCACATGCTAGGCAAGCACTCTACCACTGAGTTATAACCATTGGCCAAACCATAATTTTTGTTTTTTGAAGTAGACCAAATTTATGGTAACTTATTATGGTTGCCACAGGAAATTAATATATTATCAAAAATGTGCTATTTTGGAATATAAATATGTTCATTCTATTTCAAATTATGATTTTCCTCCACTATTCTCAGGTCATAAAATGTATTTTCTTTAAGGATCATGCCATTGGGCTAACTGATCAACAATTTCTTATAATAATTGACCAATTTTATGATTGTCCTATAACACATTCTCTGATGCTTCAGGCTACCCCCCCATAATCTCAGCTGTTTTCCGTTTGACATGTCAGGTACCAGTCTTCACTCTTTCTTATCTTTCTCACATGGAGTCTTTTTGTCTATTCAAGATTATACTCTTCACAGAAATTTGTCAATGCTCATGAATGCTTTGTTTCTTAAATTCAAATTATTCTTCATTTCAGTGCAAATTCATGCTGTTTTATATACTGAGACTACTACAATCATTTCGACCTCAAACAAATTCCATACATTGTGATTGTTCCACTTTCTCTCAGATATCAACCTACTTATCTCTTTTCCTTTCCCTCTTAGCTACGTGTTGATTATCTATATCATATTCAAATGAGATTTCTTAACTTTAAACTCTTATTTTTTTACTATATCCAAAATCCTAACTGTATAAACAATTCAATATTCTTCTATCACCACTCCTATATTGAGTCTCCTAAACCCATTTTCAGAATAGCATAACCCTCTGGATAGAATAAATGCATATTTGCTAATGCAATTGGGGCCAGAGTAGTACTGGGAATATTTTTATTTTTAACCTACATCATTTCTCATTGCTCTCAGCTAATGCACAATTTCCGTACTGTCTTTACGTTCTATTGTACATATTTCCCTTCACTCTCAGCTGATAAATTCAGTATCTGTTTTATCAATAAGTGGACATACTTCTAATTTACAGAATGTGCATAATTATCAATCCTTATCTCGTCTTAGAGGAAGAAATGTTAGCTCTATACTTCTGTTCTTTTTTATTAAAAATTTTTGAATTATTGCATTATAGTTGTACATAATATTGGAGTTCATTTGACATAACTATACAAGCATGGAAAATAATTTGCTCCAATTCAGTCCTCAGTACTTTCCCTTTCCCTTCCTCCTTCCCTCCCCCTATTCCATTTTCTTTACTTTTCTGGTATACTTGTGTTCTTGATGCAATTTCTTCTTATATCCTCCTTGAGTTTTTATTATCATGTTTTAAAAATGACTACAGTTTTTGTTACTTGGTTTTCTGGACAACTGGCTGTGGAGTGTATTTAAACTGTGTCCTCCATGTTTATTTTTCTTTAACAAATCTTTTAGCTGTGTTATTCTTACATAAAACATACTTTAAAAACTATTTCTTCATTTATCAGTTTTATCAAGTACTTCAGAATTTCAAGTCAGAATTTGGAAAAGCTGGTCAATCTCTATTTGCCTCTCTAGATCCAGCCTGTCTATCTCTGTTCTGTTCTATGCCCTGGGAGGATGACTTCTAAGAACTGGATTACCAGGGCTCTCTTGAGCTTTCGCTTATAATTGCATTTTTTGCCAGAGATATTGGCAGGAAATCAAAGTGCAGGAGCAGAAACAGGTCAGGTATCTAACTCCCCTCCCTAATGATCCTTCCCTGCCAGATTACACTTTAATAGTGGCTGTGTTCCCCCACCTATGGCTACAACTCCTGTTGGGTTGCCTTTTCCCAAAGTTAGAGGACTTTCCAGTTCCCATGATACTGCTCTGTCTCTTGCCTTCTTTTGTGAGGATAGGAATAGCTTCCTAACATTGTTAGTCTCTGGGTGCATCACTATTTTTAATGGGTTTCTTAATTCTGCCCTCAGCTCTATAAATAGCCCCTTCATTAAATTCTTTTCAACTACTCTGAATAAGCGGTTTTCTGCAGAGAACATAATTAAGAAATATTTAGTTCTCATTGCTTACTCACACACTTACTCTCCTCCCAACACTTCAGTATAGTTCTTTATCAGTTAGGACATAACCAGCAAAAAATAGGACTCAAAAAATACATGTAAAAATATTGAAGCAGAAGAAATTTAACTTTGAAAACTGGCTACTCAGTTGAGGGGAACAGTTGGGGCAACACAGTGAGTAATATCAGCAGGTAGTATTTGCCACCCTTAGGCTAGAGGAATAAAGCTAGGGCAGTTTTACAGGTCCTTTGGAAAATGTTGGAACCATTATGTAGCTGTCTGGAAGGGCCACTGGAGCAAAAGAGACACAGACATTGCCTGAGAAGCCAAGTGAAGCACAGAGGAAGAAGAAACTTGTATTCTTCCCTGCTCTCCTTTAGTGGCTGAACTTACATGAAAGCAAGAGAATGATAAAATGCAGTAATGTAATTTTCAGGAGTTATCCTTCTGAGACACTGAAAAATTATCCCAGGGAAGTTCTGAAGCATTTGAATTCTTTTATGTAGATGGCCACTCAATCCAGGCTTTAGTGCTTATTAGATTTTCTTCAAGCTGCTTCACTTGGCCCATTAAATGCCAAATCTCAGGGAATGCTATAGTTTGGATATAGAATATCCTCTAAAGATACATGTATTAAAGGCTTGGTCCCAAGGGTGATGCTATTTGGAAGTGCTATAGACCCTTGCCAGTATGGTGGAACATACCTGGAGTCCTGGCTCCTCATGTGGCTGAGGCAGGAGGATCACCTGAGTCCATAAATTTGACACCAGCCTGGGCAACATAGTGAGACCCTTTCACGAACAAACCAACAAACAAAAACATGGGGCTTTATTGGGTGATCCTTAGGGTCACTGATGTTGTGCCCTCAAAGGGGATTATAGAACTGCAGTCTCTTTATTTTCCTCTTTGAGGTGAGGAATTTGCACTATATGCTCCTGCCAAGATGTGTTGCCTTGTTGCCTTGTCAGAGTGTAACAATAGTCCACTTCACCTTTTGAATATAGTCCTCATTGCTGAGGCTTATTTTAAAAGGCGCATGTTTTTCTTTTCCTCTTCTCTCTCTCCCCTTCCCTAACCTGGGAGCAGGGAATAAGATTACTTTTCCCATCCTAGGCAGAAAACAAGATTACCTAGTTATCTGTTCTTGAGCACACACCCACTACAGGAAGGAGAAGTCACAGAAGATCTAGGATGTGACTGTCTCCCAAATTAATAAGTGAATTTTGACACACCATCAAGATACACCTGGGACCCGCTCCCCCTTAGGTTAGGGCACACCTGGAATGCAGCCTTTGAAGAGCTTCTGTGTAAGACCTCTGTATTCCTTGATGGGGAGAATCACACACTTTAGAAATTTCCCATGCTTCTCTCCTTTATTAGCAAAGCAACAAACCTTCTTTTTCCTTGTTCTCAAAACTGTGTCCTCTTTATTAAATTGGCTTCAGGGACAAGCTAGAGTCACAGTAACAAGAGGCCCCCAAATTGGATCCCTTGATAAGGGACTAAAACATCTAAAACCATAAGTGAACAATAATCCTTTTACCTTTAAAATGTAATTATCTCAGTCAGTTTGTTATAGTTATGGAAAGCAGTCTAATATGCCCATGCAGATGAATTTTATTTAATTTATGTTCTATTCTCTTTGGTCCAACAAACTTCAAGTCAATTCCCACAATATGTTCTGATTTCTTACCTATACAAATTTGCAAGAACTTGCAATTACATTGTATATAATCTAAGTGTTATCTTATTTCCAGAGCTTGAAATTATCCCTGGGGTTATGCTAGAGCCTGTCCCTTAAGGGCAATGTGGAGGCAACATGAGTGGTAGGGATTGGTCTTCAGCAGCTGCCTTTCTTTTGCAAGGCAACTGCTTCTGTGAGATCAATAAAGAGTCTTTGTTTTTTTCAATCAGCTTTATTTTTAATAATAAAATCCTGGAAATAATCCACATGTTCATCAAAAATTGATGATGGATAAATAATTGTAGTATATCAATACAGGGCATTATTACTCAGGAATAAAAAGAAATAACCTAACGATATTCTCAACAACTTCAAATAATCTCAAAACAATTATGCTTACTCAAAGAAGGCAGACAAAAATATACAATACTGTATGACTATATAAAATTCTAGATAATACACACTAATGTGGAATGACAGAAAACAAAGCCATGTTTATATGCAGATGAGATATCATAAAGGAAAAGAGGATAGGATTATAAAAAGGAATGAAGAAACTTTTGGGGATGAAATTATGCCCATTACCTTAACTGTGATAATGGTGTCACATGTGTATACATATGTCAACAATTTTCTAAGGGTACAATTTTAATATGTATGGTTCATTGTATTGCAATCACACACCAATAAAGTTGTTAAGAAATAAATGGTTTCACATAAAAATATAAGTCTACCATTTCTCTTGGGAAATCAACTCTATATTGACTCAACTACCTCGCACTTTCAATATATTAAGATCAGCTCTGCCCAATGGAAGTTAAAGCAGGAAATCAATGAAGGTCATGTTTATCCAAATATTGAATGAGTCACAAAAGATCTATTCCTGGATTACAGCATCTCTCCTTTCTGTCTTGGGGTTCCTACCTATACAGTGAGGTCTACAGGGATGACAGCCCAGGGAGGTACAGGATTTCAGAAAACCTTTATATTAATTGTTCTGATGTTGTCCTCATCCACATGAGATAAAGAGGATTCTGTATACCTTCAGTCCAACAAGCTATAGTCACATGAGATCTACATATGCCTTCAAAATAGACATCTCTTAGTTTGCCACAGTCTCCACTATTCCAACTGTCACAGTACTTCTGTAACAATTGTTTGCTCTTGACATTTCTTGCAGTCCTGGGGATAGAACCCAGGGCCTACACATGCTAAGCAAGTGATCTTCCACTGGACTATACCCTCTACCCTTGTATTTTAATCTGAAAGATATTCTTTATTAGTTTTTTTGTTGAAAGATGTTTTGTCTAAATAAGATATTCAAATATACTTTAGAATTTCTAAGTAAAATATTTACCAGTATTAGTAACACTAAGAATTAAGGCTTAAGTTTAAAATATAGAAACATAAAGTGTATATTTTTAACTTTAATTTGAATATCAGAAGAGATGACAAGAACAGATCTATCAATTAAATCAATTATTATAAGAACAATTATTAAAAGAATAAATCTATCAATTATGTTTCCCATTTAATCCCTATAGGCTTTAGACCTTATGATTTCCAGCTGGGCTTGAGAGACAGCTACTTTGGCTTGAGAGACAGCTACTTTTCAAAAGTGTTGGAGGGAAGGATGGAATTTGCTGTCGTCAGAAGCACCAGATGTTGTCATATCACCTAACCCTTCATCAGGGATCCTGGCATTTAAGTTACAGGATTGGATCCACAAAGACCTACAATTTTTCCTAGGAAGACCCAATCAGCATTGTCAATTAGACCAAACTATATTGAGAACTCTTCTCCACCATGCTGCTGTTCTCTATGACACATAAAGTTTGGGGCTTCTACAAAAGGTTTTCCTCCCTTCAAGGTGGCAATGCCAATTCTTTCCCCACATAGTGAACAGAATAGATTAAAAGCTTAAACAATAAGACACAAATAATTATACTTTTCATTGCATAAAACAGATCAGTGTATGGCAGGAAGTCCCAAGGCTGGGTGATGTGGAGGTTGGAGAACTCCATCTCAGTTATCACATGTAGAGACAATAGTCCATGAAGAAAGGAAACCTTTGGAAACTTGCAGCAGATCCCAGATCAGAAATTTTTAGCAAGAATTGGATCATGTCCACAATAAATATCATCAGAGAGGAGGGAATAAGGAATTCCTCCAAGGAACAGGAAGGAAGGCTGGGGGCAAGGGGGAGCACAAGCACTGAGGACTGCCTTCCCTGAGTACACTAAGGTAACTAACACTAATTGTAGGAACCTAACTATGCATAGAAGTAGGACAGCTTCTGCAGCAGAAAATGGCAATGACAACTCAAATAAGCTAAGCAAGTGATCTTCCACTGAACTATACACTCTACCCTTGTATTTTAATCTGAAAGGTATTCTTTGTTAGTATTTTTTTGTTGAAAAATGTTTTGTCTAAATATAATATTCAAATATACTTTAGGATTTCTAAGTAGAACAACATATACCAGTATTAGCAACATTCTTCCCTGGCCATGGTCAAGTATCCTGGGGAGAATAGAAAGCTCTTGAAAGTGTCCCACATACCTGGCACTTGTAGATAATCTCCCCAGTGCAGATGTTAGGATGTGGGGAATCCAACCTGTTTTTTGGCTCTCTCAGAAAGCATATGTGCAGAACATTTTTCTTTTGTGAGTAATGATATGTTGAACAAAAAGTTCATTTCCTGCACTCTTAAAACTCCTTCTCCATTGTGAAGTCTCTGGTGCCAAATGAGCTTCACTGATGCAGCTCAAAGGACACTAAAACTGCTACACTCATAAAGTCTTTAGCCAGTACGAAGTTTTATGTGGGAAGCCAAGTTGGATCATCTATTGTAGGCTTTCTCACATTTGCTAAACATATAAGAACCTACTCCTGTGTGAAGTCTCTGGTGCATGAGGCTTGGGTTGCTACCAAAGAAATGTCCACAATCACTTCACCATAGGCTTTGCTTTTGTATGAACTTTAATGTGCTGTTTAAGGTGGGATTTAGTGATATAGGTTTTTCCACATACATTGCACAAATGAGGCCTTTCTTTGCTGTGAGATCTCTTGTGATTTAAAATGTAGGATTTACTGGTTGACATTTTCCCACATTCATCACACTCATAAACATTTTCAGCACTATGGCTTTTCTCATGTTCAACAAGAGAAGTTTTACAGGTGAAGTCTTTCTCACAACTGCTGCACTTATAAGGCCCTTTGTCATTGTGAATTTTCTGGTGCTGACCAAGTGTATCTTTGCGACGGAAGGTTTTCCCACATTCATTACACTCAAAAGGTCTTTCTTCAGTGTGAACTATATGATGCTTAACAAGGTTGGAAATTCGGAGAAAAGATTTCCCACATTCAGCACACTTATAAGGTTTTAATCCTATGTGAATTCTCTTATGTACAATGAGGCTGGATTTGTAGCCAAACAATTTCCCACATTCATTGCACTTATAAAGCTTTTCTCTGGTGTGGGATTTCTGGTGCTGAAGTAATTTATCTTGGTAGTTGAAACTTTCCCCACATTTATTGCATTTGTGCATTTGTTCAGTGCCATCAGCCTTTGCTAACTCAGTGTTTCTGGATGGATCCTCTTCATTATGAGTGTCTTCTTGTTGGACAACTATAGAGCTGGACAAGGAGTCATTCCTTTCAGTTCTGAAAGTGAAATCCTCGTCCAAATCATAGAGTATGCAGCTTTCCACAGAGGAGGGCTGGCCCTCTTCTGTACTAAAGCTTTGCTCTTCATTCTGCTGCAAACTGAACCAGAAGTCTTTTTCACATAATTTCCATGTATACAGCTGTTGCCCAGTGGGAATTTCTGGCTGCTTAGGCAGGTGCACAATTTCTTTCAGGAGTGAGTCACACCTGTCACAGGAGTGAGCCTCTGTGGAACAAGGACCTTCTTTAAAAGTTACCACAGATGATCCTTCTACAGAAATACCCCGCTCAAAAGGTGCCTCTTCATCTTCCATTCCACACCAATGGCTAGAACCAGGCTTAATTCTTATGATATTTAACTTGGCTAGAGCAAGGTCTAACAAGACAGGCCATCTGGGCTCCCTCCCTGGCTTTAGCTGGGTAAATACAAAGGATTTGGAAATAGGAAGTCCCAGTGAGAACGCCAGTACCAAGTTCTCCAGTGTCACTTGGCAGTACAAGAGTTTCTGAGGCTCATAGAGCAGCTCCCACTCTTCTTGAGAGAAATATAAGAACACATCATCAAGGGTCACATGGTTCTGGGCCTGGTCTATTTGTGGTTCATCTATGAATCTAAGGCCAAAGCCACAGTCTTCCTGGGCCGTGGCCAAGCAGTGTGTATGCGGAGACCTGGAAGACAACATGGCGTTGGCTAGTGTCTGAAAAGCCACAAGGGTCTGAAAAACCACGAGGCACAAAATCACTGGCAACACAGGGACAATAAATCTTAGGGAGGCAGATTTAGAATCAGGACATCACAACTCTGGAAAGGCACAGAGGTAGAACTTACTTTGAATCTTTCCTTCCATGATCGAGTCTCGAAGTGACGCAAGAGAAACAGCCAACCGCAAGCCACACTTCCGGTATCCAGCGGAACATCACCCACAAAAGGATATTCCAAAGTGGCAGCACCGGAAATCCCACCGTCTCCACCTTAACTTTTTCAAAACCTAGGATTTACCAGCTTGTTTGCACTGGAGAAAAGTTGTGCTTCACTCAGAATTAATTTTAAAGTTCAAAGTTCTCAACTTCATTCAGGTCTATCCAAATGTCCCTATTCTAAGTTTCATGGACCTGCTTTGAGTCCCAACTGCACTCAATAAATAAGTGTTGATATTATGTATCAGTTAAAAGAAAAGTCTTGTATATAGAACAGTGCTTTCTGTTTTCCCTGTGTTGATCATGTATTTAACCATGTTTTTGTTCTTGCTTTAGTTCTAATTGCTTATTGGTTGATTGTTTTAAATAATTTACACAGGTGATCCCATCCTCTACAAATAATGTTTTATTTCATATTTTAAACTTTTAAACCCACTATCCACTTATTTTCCCCTTTGTTTTATTATAGTGGCTAGAAACTTTTAAGAAAATATTGATTAGTATTTGTGATTAGAGGTTGTTTTTAAATATTTATTTATTTTTAGTAACATTAATTCTACATATTGATGGGATTCAGTATTTTATTTTCATGCATGCAGTGCACATTTTTAAATTTCTGAATTTAATGTAAATTATTCTAGAACTTTGCATCTTATACTGTACATATATTCACTATAGATCTCTGGTAGATAATTTTTGAAAATTAAGTTTGGGAAGGATTTTTTAATTATAATGGTAGCTGGATACTATTCAACAGTATATGAAATCTATTCAGTTGATTGTTTTCTAATTTTGGATTTTATTTTATTAACATTGTTGGTGAAATTTCTTAGATTGTGCTTTCCTTGCAATCTTGAGATTAAACACTTTGTCATGATGTAATTAGTATAATGAAGTTCTGATAATCTTAGCCTAATATTCTATATTTTAACTTTTGCTTGTATGTTTATAATTGTGATTAACTAACATTTTTACTTTCTTATGCTTTTCTGTGTTGAGGAACACAGTCATTGCTAAACTCATAAAATAAATGAGGAATTACCTATTCTGTTTATTAGAACAGTTTTTATATAATTGAAATTAGCTTCTGTTTTTAAAAAAATTAGTAGATATGGTCTCTTTGTGGTTGAAGAAATTTAACTCATTTTCTCTTATTTTATGATTTTCATCACAATAGACCACTGTGCTAATTTATATTTCCCTGTATTTTTTTTTACATCACACAAGTTTTCATATTAATTCCTAGGATATTGTTCATTGTATTGTATTATATTTACCTTTGTTTAATCTTAAATTATACATTACTAAATAATTACTTGCCCATTTTCCATTACCGAGTTGTTTATTCACACATTATTTCTCTTTAAAAGTAAGATCACATTTAATGTGTTTTGTCAGGAAAAGTTTATGTATCTGTAGGTTAAAACTATGGATGTTATGTCATTTTATTTTAACAGTTATGATTTCCATGTATTTGGAATGTTCTCTTTTATCATCTTTTTCTTTTTCTGCCATTTTGCATTGAAATCTTAACTCATCTATTCTCAGACTTTCTAAATGTTCTGGAAAAAGCAGTTGAGGCTATATACTTCCTTTTTTTGTTATTTTAGCTGAAATACTCAGATTTGATTGCTATGGCACATTATGATTTAAAGAACTTTGTAATTTCTCTTTTTTCCAATTTTTTTCCATTTGTTTCTTTTTTTCCACCTTATATACATAGTTCATTTATACAATGAGAACATTGGGAATCTACTCTTTGAGCAACGTTGAAATATACAATACATGATTATTGACCATGACCACATTGTTGTATAATAAATCTGGAAAACTTTTTTCCTTATTGCCAACTGAAAGTTTGAACTCTTTGGTCAATAACTATTCTTTTCTCACACCACTCCTACCCCAGCCTGTGGAAACTATTCTACTTTCCACTTCAAACAACTGTAAACCATAACAACCTTTCCAACTTATGATTTATATTGTTTTGCTTGGGTGAATTTCCCTAAAATTTTAATGTGCACCAGTTTTTCTATTTTATAACTTTAAAAATATTTTTGGTCTTTTTAGTTATTCATGACAGTAGAGTATAATTTTACTTACTTATACAAACACAGAGTACTTATCACTGTAATCAATATCCCAGTTTCATGTTTGTACATGATGTAGAGATTCACTGTGGTGTTTTCATATATGTAAATAGGAAAGTTATGTCAATCATTCTGCTGTCTTTCCTATTACTGTCTCCCTTGCTTTCCCTTCATTCCCCTTTGTACAATCTACTGAACATCTGTTTTCCATCTCCCACACTTGTTGTGTGTTAGCATCCACATATCAGAGAGAACATTTGACCTTGGTTTTTTGGGATTTGCTTATTCCGCTTAGCATAATAGCACCCAGATTCATCCATTTTCTAGCGAATGTCATAAAGTCATTCTTTTCATCGTTGAATAATATTCCATCGTGAATATATACCACATTTTCTTTATCCATTCATTGGTTGTAGGGCACCGTGGTTGGTTCCATAGCTTAGCTATTGTGAATTGAGCTGCTATAAACATTGATGTGGCTGCATTACTATAGTAAGCTGTTTGTATATCCTTTGGGTGTATACTAAGGAGTAGAATAACTGGGTCAAATGGTGATTCTGTTTTAAGATTTCTGAGAAGTCTTCATACTGTTTTCAGAGTGGTTGCACCAATTTGCTGTCCCACCAGGAGTGTACGAGTATATCCTTTTCCCCACACCTTGCTAACATTTATTGTTATTATATTCTAGATTGTTGCCATTCTTATCAGAGTTGGATGCAATTGCATTACAGTTTTAATTTGAATTTCTGTAATTGCTAGAGATCTTGAACATTATTTGAATTCACAATCCTCTTGCTTCAGCCTTCCAAGCTGCTGGGATTACAGTCATGTGCCACTGCTCCCGGCTACATATGTAACTTTCTGGACAACCCACTCTAAGACAAAGTTGAAGAAATGTATTGTAGACCTCTCTTTTCCTTTATATTTGCAGCGTTCACATTAATAACATATTTTGTACAAAATCATTGAGTGAGCTAACTTCTCACTGATATATCTAGTCCTGAACTACACATGCCTCCAAAGGCAGTCTGGATTGCAAGGTTGCTCATGTTAATCTTGCATAGCTCCTGTACAACTTATTCACAACTTGAATTGTGCTAACTGAGTGAGAGACATGCTTCACTCTTGTAGAGGAATGTTCTTTAGTGTAAAGTCAGGTTTAAAGCATGAGAGTGACCTCAAAGAGCCTTTCAGTCTCATGGGGATATGTGTCTCCCACCCAGGAAAAGTTATTGATTGAATATTGTTCAGTGCTAACCAAGTTCATATTAAGAGTCTTTTTCTTTTACTTTTACACACAAAGTGGGAGATGAGTACCCACCTTATATCCCAGGGTTTATGAGTGACTTTAGATGAAAAAGAGGGCTGCCCTGACAGGGTATATTGAATGCAAATTGAGCACACCTGCTAGACAATTGGCAGGAAATGAACTGTTGCTATTAAAAGGAAAGGTTTACGTTTTTAAAAATTTTGCCATTTACCAACTCAAAGACAACTACATTGCCCCTTAGGTTAATGGTCTCTGTTATTTTCGGTTTCTGTCCATTGCTCATTCAGGATCCTGTCATCCTAAATTTTTATCTATCACAGACTTTCTCATACTTCTCATTTCCTCTCTTATTCCTTTCCCTCAAATCAGGTAACCTTTTTTTTTTTAATTTTAGCTTTGGAAAAATAGAAAAGGAAGAGGAAAGCTATTAAAATTTTTCTACTGACCATAAATTCTAAGTTTATTGACTCTGAATATATTTTCCCTATTACTCTGATTCTAAATGTTTGAAATTCAAAAGACAAAACTTGCTGATTTTATGCCACCTTCCCCATTTCTTCTAAGTAATTCACAATGACTTTCTGACAGAAGAAGTGAAAGTCAAAGGGTAGAAAGAAATATCCATAATAGGAAGAAATGTGTTTACTTCTTTTTAAGTATCCTTTTGCCACATTCCTGGTGCTAATTTCACTTATATTTTTTTTTCATGACTTGCTTTCCTTTTCACTCTTTCCTTCTGCCACAAACCATAAATCAGGCACTTTGGAGAATAAAAAAAATCCTTATGACCTTTATCAAGATGAAGGAGATTCACCACACTGATCACTGAGCAGAAGAAATTGTAAAATGCAACTTTTAATATTTTAAATTCATTTGGAATACAGTTCACATGAATGATTCTGTACAATGTATAGATCTGTAGAGAGCTGATGACCCTGAAGAATTTGCACTGACAGCCATGAGAGGAAAACATGAGGGAGTAACTTTTAATTGCATATTTAATTGACCTTGCAGGAAAATGAGCCTCATATATGGCCTGGAGTACAAGTACATAAAGATTCAAAAATATTATTATCTGAATAATTTACTCATACTATTTTATGGGATTATTAGAATCACCTAATATCTACATTCTGCATTCTTTTGACAGTGCTGAGACAATCATAATCCTGCTTTATTAGCAAAAGGGATAGGAAGTAGTGAGAAGACCATAAAAAATTGCTTTCTATCAGTACTTTTAGTAATTTATGATAAATAACTTTACCAAAGACTGAAAAGTGTGCAGCCATCATTTTGGAACCGTCACATGTGCAGTCAAAATAGTTATAATGTATAATTTTAAGGTAACATTGCTTTTACAGTCAACCGGATAATAACATAATTTACAACCATGTAAAGCCAGTGATTTTTCCACATGTTTTTTACTTTGGATAGAGCTAAAGAGATTATCATTTTAAACAATGAACACATCTATTTTTTCCAAAAGCATTGCCCTAAGAACCTTTTTCAGAAACCCTTTAGGAGACTAGAAGCTAACAGATACTTCGAAAAAGGCACTGATGTATATAAAAATAAAATTCAACTCAGATCCTATGTATAAAGGGAAAATGAAATAATTTTAGAAGTTACATAGCAAAAATGATAATTTTTTAATATGAAAGGAAACAACAGTATTTTCTCAGACTTAGAAATGGTATTTTTGCCATGATTGACAGTAATTTGAGGTGACAATAGAGAGATCTAAGGGGATGTGGGAACCGTGACCTATTAGAATTTTAGCTCAGCAATTTGTGAATACACTTTTATTTAGAATTTTTTGAGTTGCATTGATGACTTTCATTGATGACAAACCAGGATAGTGGCACATGTCTGTAATCCCAGTATCTCTGGGGGCTGAGGCAGGAGGATGGTAAGTTCAAAGTGTGCTTCAGCAACTTATCAAGGCCCTAAGCAACTTAGTGAAACCCTGTTTCAAAATAAAACAAAAGGGGCTGGGGCTGGGGCTCAGTGGCTAAGTGCCCCTGGGTTCAATCCCTGGTACCAAAAAAAAAAAAAAAAATCAGAATACAACATATTAGGCTCCATTAAAAGAATCAATGTTTGGTTTATAGGAGGGAAAACTCTATGGGGCTATACTCTGAACTCATCCTAGGTGTGGCCCAGTGGAAGAAATCCAGAGCAAATGAAAGGAATGGAATGGAAATTGTACACTTTATTTATTTATTTATTTATTTATTTTAGCCAGGAGTAAAATTTCAGGGAACACCAGTTGGATTCTTCTCACAAACCTTAGGACTCTTATGAAGAAAATGATTTTGATTTTGTTTGTTTTACTTAAGTATAATAAAGGTTTTTAGCTCATGATATATGTGGTCAATTCTACAATAAATATTTATATCTACATTGCTGCTATAATTTGGATCTGGAATGTACCCCAAAGACCCATTTACTAAAGGCTTTGTCCTCAGCCCATGGTGTATTTGGGAGATATTAGAGCCTTTTGGAGGTAGTTCCTAGAGAGAGGTCTTCAGGTCACTAGGATGTGCCCTTGTAGGGAATACTGGGATTCCAACTTCTTCTTCCCCTCTTTTATTTCCCAGCCATGAAGTGAGTGGTATTGCTTTGCCACCTACTCCCTGTCATGATGTACTGCCTCACCAAGGGCCTAAAAGCAATAGGGCTAACTGATCATGGACTGTAACCTCCAAAATTGTGAGCCAAAATAACCTCATATATTTAAAAGTTATCTTATGCATTTGTTACAGTGATGTAAAGTTATACAATTATAAACTCTGGGGTAATACAGTAAATGATCAGGAATGCACAGAAAGCAGAATCATTGTCTGTCAGCAGAAATCCAGATGCCAGTACTGGAGCCTGCCGCAGATTGAGATTGAGCACTCCTGAGGCTCTTTGGTGGTGGATCAGAGACACTGGGTCAGCACCTCTACAAAGCTGCAGTGCACCAGGCTGCGATCTGCTTCCACACAGGACACCTGACCGAGTTCTGGACACAGCACAGGGACAGCCCAACTCCCCCATCTCACCAGACACCCTGGCCCAGGAAACAAATGGACTCCATCTTGGAAAATCTATGTCTTCAAATTTTGGTGGGTGTGGCTAACAGTGCGGATAGGTATGTGGTTCCCAACCACCCCCTCCACCCAGCTGTGATAACTCAAAACCTTTCTTGCCAGCTTTTGGTGGGCATGGCTATCAGAGCAGAGTACAACTGAGCAGTTACCTGGTTTCCAACTCCCCCTCCCCCTAGCTGTGATAACTCAAAACCTTTCTCGCCATCTTTTGGGGGGCGTGGCTATCAATACAGATCTGTCACTCTGTGACAGAGCAGGTACCTGGTTTCCAACTCCCCTTCCCCCCAGCTGTGATAACACAGTGACTATCCAACACAAAAACAGTCTTCAGTTGATCAAGAGTGCAGTGTGGCCAGGGTGCTGCCCACATGGAGTGAACCGAGGGCTGTGAGCAAGAAATCCGCAATTGAGACCTGATAAGCAAGAGAGGGGAGGGGCTAAAAACTGGGAGCAACCAGGGAGATCAAGATTAGGGAGGCTCCAGGCAGCAGAGGGACAGCCTTCTCATACTGGTTACTTCCACCACCCTGAGGGCAGAGACGAAAGCTGGAATAGACAACTCTTCCTACTGGAAGAGAAGAAAACAGAATTCTAAGAGTTTCTTTTTCTTTCTCTCTCTTTTTTCTTTCCTTTTTATTTTTCTTTCTCCCTCTCTTCCTCTTTGAACCTCCTAATTTTTACTATTTCTACTTCATGTAACTTACTAAAAACATATATGTGTTTCTTTTTATGCATCCTATTGTCCTCTCACATAATTGTCTACCCTAAATTACCTCCTGTATATTCTCCTGCTATAACCCCCTTTATTAGAGTTCTCCTCCAAAGTTGCTAAGATATATTAACCCCATATCCTCACATTTTCCCCCTTAACATAACATCCTACACCGGATCCCCCAGTTCTCTATATGCCATTAGAAACTGTATACCTATTATGAAACTGCTGACTATATTTTAAATAATAATTGAATCCAACATTTCTAAACCTAGAGACTATAAATGTCTTAATAACAAAAACTTGCTCATATATCATGTAATGTTGATATTGGGAACTGTTAACATTGTCCTTCCCCACAAAGGAGAGATCTTGGAACTATACAAGAAAACTACAAAAGTATAGGGTTAAAAAAAAAAATAACACACCAGTGTCACAGAGCTGGAAAGAAATGCGAGACAAAAAAGAAAGTACCACAAACAATTCAAGACAACACACTATTAGAAGAATTATCACCTACAGCAGAAAAAAATGACAAAGATTTCAGTATATACATGATTCAGATGTTTTGAAGTCTCAAAGAAGACATTAGACAACAAATATAGACAATGAAAGAACACTTTGACAATGAGTTACATAAACAAATCCAGGAAACAAAAGATCACCTATACAGGGAGATAGAAGTTATACAAAAAACCAAACTGAAATCCTAGAAATGAAAGGCATAATAAACCAAATTAAAAATCAAATGAGAGTATCACCAGCAGAGTACACCACTTAGAAGATAGGACATCAGACAACGAGGACAAAGTATATCATCTCAAAAAGAACGTAGACAGCACAGCGAGAATGATAAGAAACCATGAACAGAACATCCAAGAAATATGGGAAAACATAAAAAGACCAAATTTAAGAGTTATTGGGACAGAGGAAGGTATACAGGTCCAAACCAAAGGAATGAGCAATATGTTCAATGAAATAATGTCAGAAAACTTTCCAGACATGAAGAATGAAATGGAAATCCATATCCAAGAAGTCAACAAGAAGGTGAATGTGCAAAATCACAAAAGATCCACACCAAGACACATTATAATGAAAATGCCCAACATACAGAATAAGGAGAGAATTTTAAAAGCCACAAGAGAAAAGAATCAGATTACATATAAGTGTAAAACAATTAGAATAATGGCTGATTTTTCAACACAGGCCTTGAAAGCTAGAAGATCCTGAAACAACATATTTCAAATACTGAAAGATAATGGGTTCCAACCAAGAATATTGTATCCAGCAAAATTAAGCTTCAGGTTTGAAGATGAAATAAAAACCTCTCATGATAAAAAAAAAAAGTTAGAAGAATTTACAGCTAGTACAAAATTTACGGCAGTACAAAACATCCTTGCCAAAATATTTTATGAAGAGGAAATGAAAAATAACAATGAAAACCAACAGTGGGAGGTAGTACCCTAAAGGAAAAACTAATCAAAGTAGAAAATCAAGTTCAGTTAAATAATAAAAATAAACAAATATGGCTGGAAATACAAACCATGTCTCAATAGTAAACCTAAATGTTAATGGCTTAAACTCACCAATCAAAAGACATAGGCTAGCAGACTGGATTTTTTAAAAAAGATCCAACAATATTCTGCCTACAGGAGACTCATTTGATAGGAAAAGACATACACAGACTGAAGGTGAAAGGTTGGAAAAAATCATACCATTAACATGGACTATAGAAGCAAGCAGGGGTCTCCATACTCATATCAAATAAAGTAGACTTCAAGCCAAAGTTAATCAAAAGGGACAAAGATGGGCATTACATACTGCTCAAGGGAACCTTACACCAAGAAGACATAACACGCATTAATATATATGCCCCAAACCATGGTGCAGCTATGTTCATCGAACGAACTCTTCTCAAGTTCAAGAGTCAAATTGACCACAACACAATAATCTTGGGTGACTTTAACATATCTTTTTCACTACTGGACAGATCTTCCAAACAAAAGTTGAATAAAGAAACTATAGAGCTCAATAACACAATTAATAACTTAGACTTAACTGACATATATAGAATATTCAACTGGCATCAAGTGGATACACTTTTTTCTCAACAATACATGGATTCTTCTCTAAAATAGACCATGTACTATGCCACAAAGCAACTCTTAGAAAATACAAAAAAGTAGAGATACTACCATGTATTTTATGGGATCATAATGGAATGAAATTGGAAATCAATGACAAAATAAAAAAAAATGAAAATTTCTCCATCACCTGAAGACTAAACAATATGCTACTGAATGTACAATGGGTTACAGAATACATCAAGGAGGAGATTGAAAAATTCTTAGAGGTAAATGAGAGCACAGACACCACCTATCAAAATCTCTGGGACACTATGAAAGCAATTTTAAGAGAAAAGTTTATTTTATGGAGTTCATTCCTTAAAAGAAGAAAAAGCCAACAAATAAATGACCTCACACTACATCTCAAAGCCCTAGAAAAAGAAGAACATATCAGCAGCAAAAGAAGTAGAAGACAAGAAATAATAAAAATCAGATTTGAAATCAATGAAATCAAAACAAAAGAAACAATTAAAAAAATTGACAAAACTAAAAGTTGGTTCCTTGACAAAATAAATAATATTGACAGACCCTTAGCCACGTTAATGAAGAGAAGGAGAGAGAGAACTCAAATTACCAGCATACATGATGAAAAAGGCAATATCACAACAGACACTACATAAATACAGAGTATAATTAGAAATTATTTTGAAAACTTATATTCTAATAAAATAGAAGATAGTGAAGGCATCGTTAAATTCCTTAAGTCATATGATCTGCAAGATTGAATCAGGAAGATATACACAACTTAAACAGACCAATATCAAGTGAGAAAATAGAAGAAGCCATCAAGATTACCAACCACGAAAAGCCCAGGAATGGACAGATATACAGCTGAGTTTTACAAGACCTTTAAAGAAGAGCTAATACCAATACTCTTCAATCTATTTCAGAAAATAGAATAAGAGGGAGTACTTCCAAATTCATTCTACGAGGCCAATATCACTGCTGTTCCAAAACCAGACAAAGACACTTCGAAGAAATAAAAACTTCAGACCAATATCTCTAATAAACATAGATGCAAAAATCCTCAATAAAATTCTGGCAAATCGAATACAAAAACATACCAAAAAGATCGTGCACCATGATTAAGTGGGATTCATCTCAGGGATGCAAGGTTGGTTCAACATACGGAAATCAACAAATGTAATTCATCACATTTTGTTTTGTTTTTTAGTACCAACTTTTAATTTATTAAAGTCAGAAATCAAAACACTTGATTTTTCCATTTAATTTAGGTTCTGCTTTAAAATTTCATTGTTTTACTAAGTCGAATCACTTTAAAAGGGCTTTTGGAAAATAGTTGGTTTAATTCAGAAACACCTCAGGACAATTTTGCATATACAACTGTACTATTCAGTTTCATTTTTACATATATCAATTTTCTGAAGTAAAATCAAAGCCTTCCCAAATAGTAAATATTCTTATGAACCACACACACACACACACACACACACACACACACACACACACATGCATGTGTGCATATGATGAAGCTAAAGTCCTAGTATGGTGAAATCAGTATAGTGATATAAGTTGTGCATAAATCCTTACCAAACTCAGGAATAACCAAGTGGGAAATTTGTTAATCTTTGTCTCTCAGGACCACCTTCTTGTACTTCCTTAATAGCAGTGAACTAAGAATATTTCCTTAGTGTGAAGAACATATTAAAGGATGAAGACTAGTGATATCTGGGCTGGGTTTTAGACAAATACACCCTTCCTTAATTGTACTCAGGCTCAGTAGAATGTTTTAACAATTTTTTGACAGTGGATCAGACCACCTAATAATATGTCAATTGGAAGATTTATGAAGTTAGTGTATGAATTCTACCTTTTAAGGTTGCTTTGGGGAGATTTCTTATTGATTTTGAGGCTGGACTAGATAAAAAGTGTTTTCCCACATATACTAGTGATTCTTCATTATTATAGGAAAGTCAAGTTTTCAGTTGATCAAAGCAGAAAAATTTTAAGATCTTTGTGAGGCTGTGAGTTTTACTGTAGGTTTTTCATAGAAGTGTTAGATTTATTTTTCTTATGAAGGTTTGCTAGAAAAAAAGTGCCTAAAAGTACCATCTCTATTTGCTTTGTGGTTCTTTGTATTGTTGGAAATAGCTCTACTCTTTACAACAGAGATGTATCTAAGCACTAAAAGTTATTCCTACTTGGGATAATTCCCACTTTATTCCACACCAGTAATAGTAAATGCTATTTTATACAATAACTAATATTATCTTGGGTTCAAAGAAATACCAATAACAATTCATGGCTCTGATTCAGGAATTAGACTCTTTAGTCATTTAATGAATCCAACATATTCTCCTAAAAATGTTAAAATAACAACTTAAGCATCCCTATTCTGAAAATCTGAAATTTGAAATACTTCAAAATTGGAAATATTTTGAACATTGATGTCCAATGATTTTGAAACATTCCTAATGTCATAATTTCTGATTAGGAATGCTCAACCCATAAAGTCTATGCAAATATTTCAATATCTGAAAAACTCCAATCTCTGAAACATGTCTGGTCTCAAGTATTTAAGGTAAGAGATAGTCAATCTGTGGTATATTTTTATTTTGTTGTAGAGAAAGTTCAAATTCACTTGTAGTTTTAGTTAGCAATTACTTTTTCTTTAGTAGGTATCTTTCATAGGATATACATTCTAAGATTTTTTCCTACAACAAAAACAAAAATATAAACAAAATAAAAATTATTATTTATGGCTTAGCTTTTATGGAACCATTTTTTTAATACCAGGAATTGAATCTAGGGGCATTTAACCACTGAGCCACATCCTCAGCCTTTTTAATTTTTTATTTTATGACAGTCTCTCTAAGTTGCTTGATGCCTTATTAAATTGCTGAGGCTGGCTTTGAACTTGTGATCCTCCTGTCTCAGCCTCCTGAGGAACTCATTTTTTAAAGGACAGTAGAGAACCAAAATCATCCTTGCTACTTGCACTTGGGGGTTATTTGTCAATTTGGGGGAAGATCATTGATTTGGAAGAAACAAGTTTAAAATGACAGATGAGACAGTTGTAATCAGGTCTATGGGGGGAACTTGGTGCCTCAAGGAATCAAGAGTGGCAATCAACTACTAATCTACTCATGCCTTTTTACTATGTACAGTTATTATAATTTGAGGTACAGTGAATTTACAAAGAGTTTAAAGTGAAAATTGTTATTGTATAAAATGAATGGATATAGAACAAAGATAACCAAGAGAGAAAATATGTAAGTACTGAAAACTTCTGAGACATTCAGAGGACTACAAAAGTTAATACCTACCACTTTTCAGTGACTGTATACATGCATGCACATGTACACACACACACACACACACACACACACACACACATTGAGGTAGGGGAGTGTATTCCAGGTTGCTATTTTTCACTAACTTAGGCATATTTTACAAAAGTTTTCTATGTAGTCAGACTTATATTAAAAAAGAAACCAAACAAACAAATATTATGACCCCATAATTCCTTAACTACAACTTTAGCATTTCTAAGGAGATTACCTTGTTACAGGTAGAGCCAGTGATTCAGGTGAGGCCCTGAATGAAAGAGGGGATAGAATGGTTTGTTGTTATCTATGCCTGAGTTTGTGGCTTGACACATAACTGCCATTTAGTACCTGATAGTGTTTACTAATGAAAATAGCATTAGAGATAACTAAGGAAACTGTTTTTTTGTTTTGTTTTTATCTCTTTGATTACTTTTGTCCTTTTTCTCTCCAGATAGTTCACATTTACTTGGAAAAACTGAGTGAATTTCAACATCTTCATTTTCTGGTATGTGACATTAGATCTCTGCCCATTTATGACTTTAGTAACATTCATTGCTTTTTCAGCATATTTAAAGGTTTGGCTTTCCAAAAATTTGAGCCAACAATTACTGAGAACCTATTCTTTTTTCACTGTGTGGCATGGAAAGATTAACTAAATGTGATCCTTCTCCAGAAAGAGATAAGACATGCATATATAACGAGAGTAATAGTTCAAGTTGTTATATTGGAGATAAGAGCAAATGCAAGGTATATAGTAGAGAGTTTTCCTCTAGGTGATGAGACTGGAGGAGTATGCTGAACCTTTTAACTAAATCTTGACAATAGGTGAAGCACTGACAGAGGGATATGTCAAAGGGTAGTCATTTGCTATTTTCCTTCCCCACCTTTTGTTTTTTAATAGTACATTTTTGTTGTTACTATTTTGTGGGGTTTTCTCATTCCTCCTATTTTAATATTTACTTTTCTTTCTTTTCCCATTTTCTCTTTCTCCTCTTCTATTTTTTCTTAATTTTACTTTTATTATTTTTAACTTTGGATTTTATTCTATAATATTTTCCCTCCTTTCTTTGTGGTTTTTGATGCAGTTGCCATTGTTTTCAATTGGTTTTTACCTTAATTCTTTTCTGTATTCTTTTTTTTCTCCCTTCTTTATGGTGCTGGGAATTGAGACCAGTATTTCTGAGCTTGTTGGATGTTGGTTAGCTTCTGCACTACACTCCCAGACTGGTGGAGAAGAATTACACATAGCTCCATCCACAATCTAATCCCACTGAAATCTGGGCAGATACTTCAGTTTAAAGAGTGACTTAAGAAATTTGTTGATGCTTTCAATGTCTTCTATTTTATTGGAGTATAAGGTTTCAAAATAATTTCTAATTATCCTCTGTATTTCTGATAGTGTCTGTTGTGATATTACCTTTTTCATCATGCATGCTGGTAATTTGAGTTCTCTTTCTCCTTCTCTTTGTTAGCTTGGCTAAGGGTCTGTCAATTTATTTTATCAAAAATAATATATAATATAATAATAATAAAATATTTATTTTGTCAAAGAACCAACTTTTAGTTTTGTCAATTTTTTCAATTGTTTCTTTTGTTTCAATTTCATTGATTTAAGCTCTGATTTTAATTATTTCTTGCCTTCTACTGCTTTTGCTGCTGATTTGTTCTTCTTTTTCTAGGACTTTGAGATGTAGTGTGAGGTCTTTTATTTGTTGGCTTTTTCTTCTTTTAAGGAATGAACTCCACGCAATGAACTTTTCTCTTAGAACTGATTTCATTGTGTCCCAGAGATTTTGATATGTTGTATCTGTGTCCTCATTTACTTCTAAGAATTTTTTAATCTCCTCCTGGATGTCTCTGTAACCCATTGTTCATTCAGTAGCATATGTTTCGTCTCCAGGTGATGGAGAAATTTTTATTTTGTCATTGATTTCCAATTTCATTCCATTATTACCTGATAAAATACATGGTAGCATCTCTATGTTTTGTAGTTGCCCTGTGGCATGGTATATGGTCTATTTTAGAGTAGGATCCATGTGCTGCTGAGAAGAAAATGTATCCGCTTGATGCTGGTTGAAACATTCTATATATGTCAGTTAAGTCTATGTTATTAATTGTGTTATTGAACTCTATAGTTTCTTTATTCAACTTTTGTTTAGAAGATTTGTCCAGTGGTGAGAGAGGTGTGTTAAAGTCATCCACGATATATTTCAGTGATATATACAAATTTCTTTGTATCTATCTCTTTATCTCTGTTTAGGTACTCACTGCATATATACTATAATATAAGCCATACAAAGGCTAAGACTATATTCTCACGTAACATTGGAATACCCACATGAATAGAGGTGCAAGGCAATGGGGGGCATTTTGAAACAGCAAAAGTGGCAAATAGATTTGTATTATTTCAAAAAGAGCATATTACTCATTTTAATTATATTGTTCTGAGTTCTTAGTTGGTATCAGTGATAAAAGTTATGATAAAATTTACTTTCAAAATGAAAAAAAAAGAATAGGGGGATAAAAGCTCCCAACTGATGACTCATCTCCAAGTAGACAAGGCAAGAGAGTCTCAAATCCCTCTCTGGAATGCTCACCCCAAAAGCAACAGAAGAGAATATTTGCACAATTTTAGGTCACCACACCTTAGAGGGACTTCAGCATTGATCATTCCCATACATTATCAGATCCCATATTGCTAACAATTAGCAATATGAGATCTGATAACAAGATTGCAGTTGAGAACTGAGGAGGGGAAACTGTGACTCCAATCCCTGTCTCTCAAGTGAAATGCTTGGAACCATGCCAATGTCTAAAGTGAGCATAAAAATCCTAGCCCAGTACCACAGTTGAAACAGCCAGTAGCAAAATTACTTTTAAGTAACAGAGACAATGTCAACAGAATCCAAGGAAATCCTCAACATCTGATGGGGCTTTCATTCTCAATGTAGGAATAACCACAGACAGTGCATCCCACATACTCTACTGTCTAAACTATACCTGCCTAAATGATGAGAAGGCCCTCACTTTTGTGAGATCTACAAAGAAAGTGAAGCCCTCAGGTTCTGACACAGTAGACATTTTTTTCAAAGCCCACTAACCACAGCCAAATAAGCCACAGTGAAACTATACTATAAAACCAGTTGTAATCAAACTCAATACTTCACAACAAACTAGTATCCTAGGACACATCATCAAGAGAAGGCTGCTTTCTAAGAAAGCACTCACATAAAAGCGGAAGATGTGCAGATCTTAACAGAAACAAAAATACATGAAACAAAAAGCAAGGTAATTTTACATCCTAAATTTCATAACATCCTAGTAATGACTACTGAAGATATAAAAGTGGGTGAAATGCTCGACAAAGAATTCAAATGAGTGGTTTTTTTTTTTAAAAAAAAGCTCAATGAAACCTAAGAGAATACAAATAAACTGCTAAATGAATTAAGGAAGATGTTCCCTTTAGAGTTTAGAATAGTTGCTGACCCTTAGCAGGCAGCGTTTATTTGTTTATTTGTGGTACTAGGATTGAACCCAGGGCCTTGTGCATGCAAGGCAAGCACTCTGCCCACTGAACTATATCCCCATCCCCAACTGAGCTATATTCCTAGCCCATGTTTCTTAACTATAATTTATCATCATTATTTTTATTGATGTTGTTATGAAGATGAATTTCAATTTGGATTACTAAATTGTGAAAATGTTTAGTCTCATAATTATTGATATTGTCGGGGTTTGTAATATTTTGAAAGACACTAAAGTCCTGATGCTAACTTTTTGATATTTGATCATAAAATTTTAACTATTCATATATAATGTTAAGGCAGTGATCAATACTAATATATTTAATATCATATGGCTACTATGTTTAATATAATGAGGATCCACTATAGTTCAGCATTAATTAAACATATTATTAAATTGAGTAATTTAGCTTTCTGAAGCAAATTAGTACTCGCCAAAATAACACGAATCATAATGAATTCACTTGACATTAATGCAAATGTCATATATATTTCTATAAAAATTTCATTGCAATCATTATTCATACATTATTGTAATAAGGGATGTCAATGGCAGCAAGTACATTGTTAATCTGCCCAATAAATTTTGTCTTATAAAATTTTATCCTATTAGAAGAGTTCATTTATATTTCAGATTTAGAAAGTTTTTTTTCCCTGTATATCAGATGAGATTTGAATGATACCCATATGTGAAGGGGAAAAATTAACATTAAATGACCTTGGAATTATCCATTTCTAAACAGAACAGAAAATATATTCTAAAAAGTTTCCTTATGTGAATCTGACCTTTGACAGTAAAGTGATTTGCTTCAGGCATAAAGTGGGAATGATCATCCTCTATTATATTACTAGTAAATGATGCTGACATTTTCAATATGTAAATGCTGACTCTTATGTGAACCTGATCAGTAGCCTTCAAAACAGAATAGCCAGAATACCCACTTTAAAATTGTTTACTGTAATGTTAAAGCATAATAAGGCTGAATTATTTATTCCACCTCCCAAATATCTACTGTACTGAATTGTCATAAGTGGACATCTTTTTAATGAAATTTTGTTATTTTTATTCATAATATGTTTTACAGCCAACACATTTTTTCCTGCTGGCTCAATTGCTGAAAATTACTCTAAATGCTGTGCTGGACTAAATATGAATGAGATGTGGGAGTAGGAGTGGAGAAATATTATCTTTCCTGATTGGTAGTTTCTGTTAGAGAAGAAAGTAGAACACCTGCTAATATACCATGGAAACATTTAAGTTCTTTTATGGCACTAGGGGTTGAACCCAGGAGTGCTTTATCACTGACCAATATCCCTAGTCCTTTTTATATTTTATTTTGAGACAGGGTCCTTCTAAGCCGCTGAAGGTCTCTCTAAGTTGCCAAGTCTGTCCTTGAACTTGTGAACCTCCTGCCTCAGGCTCCCAAGTCTGAAATAATAGATGTGGGCCACCCACCATGCCTAGCTCTTCCCTCTTTTTTAGTGTTTCTCCAAGTCTGGCATAATGACAATAAATAAATATCCAAATGCAAGTAAACTTTTTGAATGTTAAACAGAGTTCAATTATCTTCACAATTTGATTTCTATTCAACTATCTCAGAGCACAGATATATGACTTTGAAAAATCTTAAGTTTAATTGATACTATTCTCCTTTATCATGGCAAATAGTAATTACATGGCTTTCAAAAATGAAAGACATGTTTATCCATGGGTAATAGAGATGTCATGAGTAGAGTATTCCATAATCATTTTTACCACTGGCCCCTTTGTTACTCTTAGGATAGTCAAGCATAGACCTGAATTTTATGGTTGGTTGCAAATCGTTGGCAATTTTCTTCAAGTTCAAGGATATAAAATGCCAAATCAAATTTGTAAAATAATAAACTGATACATATATATCTTCATTCCTTGAGGGAAATAGCCCTACAATATTTTTCATTTCGATTCAAAACTAGTGTGCTTTTATATAGTCAGAGGCGTATGTGGTGACAAGGATTTATTCATTCACTAACCAAATTTTCTTTACTCATAATTGCAAATGCTGAAAGACATGGCAAATACAAAACCTAGTTCATGAATTTAATGATATTGTGTATAATTTTGACACCTAATTTGATTTTACAGTATTCCTATGCTATCAGAAGCACAATTTCTTTCCTACCTTAAACAAACCAAGAGGTTTATGATAAATATAGACACACAAACTGTGATCTGAAAAAATAAAGAGTATAATAAAACTGTTTTTGAAATAATGCTTGATTCTACTAACTGTGCCCCTCGGTTTGTGAGCTTTAGAAGGCCTTTATTCTCATGTGACTACATGAGATTCTTTCAATGGGGCTACTACATCAAGTTCACATATGTTTTGTCTATAGAATGAAAATAAAATAAAATGAAAACTAAAATCTTACATAAATTAACTGGTCAGCCAAAAAGCATATATCTTAACAATTGGAACTTTTGCTTTTCTCCTTCTCCAAGCAAAATTACATATAAAACTAATATTTATACAATAAATACTTTGGTAAATTAATTATTATAATTTTAGACTATTTGCTGATATCTTAAACTTTTATTTTAAACTCAAATCCCTATTTCCTTCACATCAATAGGAAAACATTTAGAAAAAATCATTAACTCAAAGTAATTTTCCTCAGCTTTAAATATGAATTTTCTAAATAGTTATGCACAAGTGAAGTTATTTTACAGTTTACCATGGTGAAAAAGATCATTAACAGATTTTTACCTCTTGCCTCCCTCCCTTTTGAAACCTTTTGTGTGTGCTATTCTATTTGGTTGTGTTTGGTCCTCCAGCTAGTGTTCCCTTTGTTTTTATGACAAATAATCAATGAAAAAAATACCTCAAGTCAAAGATAGAGAAAGGAAGAGTGCATTTAAAGGACTAATTTTTCAATTCCCTGGTTATAGACTTTTCTAGTTTTCCATCTGTTACTTTTCTTGATCATCACTGCAAAATAATGTCTATGCTAGCTTTTTCAAAATATATCATGGCAGCAAAGATATAAATTTGGGGATTTTTCTTCTAGAATTATGATTTAGATTGTTCCCAGAGCAATAAAATGTTCTTTCTGGGAGGCTTATAATACAACACAAAGAACAAAGTTTAAACTCTGGAAGAACTAAAATACATGGAGCAGGACTAAAGGGATACGACTTAAGAATATGTTTTCACAGCTGAAATGAGAAAATGCTATCATTATTATTTGCAAAAAGTTGAGTACTTAAAATGTGCAATGTACTCCTGTAAGCTCAGAACAGCATACAGAATTCAGAAAAATGTGGTTTCTGAACTTGAGGAGGTCTCTCGGAGAAGATTTTCATGTTTATAAATAGCTTGGATGCATAGAGATAATGAAGGGCAAAAAGTGAATGGCTGAAGGTGCACCCTGAATAAAGAAGAAAAGAGCCTTCTGAGCTCCAAATTGAAACACCATTGTTAAGTCATAAGATATTAAATATTGTGTTTAATGCTAGGTATTTCTATAAAAAAAATTTCCTAAAAGCTGTGCTATACAATGCAGTAGTATCTAGCCATATGTAGCTGCTTAAATTTCAAGAAAATAAAATTCAAAATTCAGTTTCTCAGTTGCATTAAGAATATTTCAAATGCTCAATCACCATTCATAGGTAGTGGCTACTTTATTGGATAGAACAATTATAGGACATTTTCATAATTTTGGAAAGTTTCATTGTACATTCTTGTTCAAGAGCTTGCCTCCTTTAAATATTAAAGATTACTTGAGATTTTTTACTTTCCAAAGTAGTATGGATATGTGATTATTTGAAATACTGTGAGGTCATAAAATTTTTCAAATGTCAAAACTCAAATTCTTAAAAATATCTTGGAGTATTTTTGTAGTCTAAGAACAGATGATTTAAAAGAACATGAAATTATCAAATAAGTAGGACATTAGTAAGTGGGGAATTATTAAACTACCTAAAATTATCTTTTACATTTTAATATAAATCATAGCTCATCAGATTAGAAAATTACAAACATTATTGTCAGATGTTATAAATATTAACATTATTAATAAAAGAAGTTCTAATTTTATGGGATTTAAGGTAGATTATCCTCAGCTAAATATGATTTATTCTGAAGCTAGACATAGAACTAATGTAATTGAGGTAATATTAAACATGATTGTTTCCATGGAAACATTCCTGATGTGGCTTCTGCCTAAAAGGGATGTTCAGAGCAGGAACACAGAAAGTTTTGTGCTATTTATGAAGAAGATTCACATTTCAGTCAGAATATGATATTCATTTCATTTATGTATTTTTTGTTTAACCAAAAGAAAAATAAAATGCACCTTTATGTAAGGCAGAAAATGACATTAGATACAAGGGTAACTCAAGGAGGAAGCACAACTAAGAGGTACAGCTGAAAATTGCCCTTGGCTGAACAGATGATAGGAGACAAAAAGCATGTTTTGCCTGGATGGAGCATAGTTTGGGAGAAAGTAGGGTAGAGAGTACTTATAGGTCAAGTCATGGGCATTTAACATGGAAAAGGGAAAAGACTTTGTGTAAATAGTAAGTAGAAACCTCAACCATCAGGGTAACATTTCAGCAAAATTTCTGTAATTCCTGAGGGAAATGGGACAAACAGAAAAAGGTCAGCAGGACATGGAAAAAGGGAAACCTAGCCAGCAGTACAGAGACTGCTTTCTTTCCACATGTCTTACGATTTAGCAATGTGTTCACAGAGGGGAAAGTGGGTGTTGATATTGAAAACACTTATGTGTCTTTTCTAGTTGTACATGTTTTTGAAGTAGTTTTATATTTATTTAATTCTCATAACAAGTTATAGTCAATCAAAACCATAAATGCTTTTATCATCTTAAAGTTGTTATTTAAACAGCACTCCAGATATTGGCAGAGATCCATACTCAGCTAGATTAACCTTGCCCGAATTCTTCAGAAAAAAACTGTTGAAATCTGGTAAGCAGCACCACTTATACAATACAATGGGGCCTGAGTAAAACCAGATTCCACTTTATTGGCCCAACATCTCTATGGGGAATATAGTATTATTGTTCTGAATTTTCAGACATGAAAACTGAGACCTATGTATATTAACATCTTCCCTGAAGTCACTCAGTAAGTAGCAAAGCCAGAAATGAAACCATGTTCTATTTATAATGCATAGATACAATTCACTCTCTCTCTTCCAAATACAAATATGATTTTAAAAGATGGACTAAAAAATATACAATTTAATAGGCCTATTGTTGATTTTTGTCATTATGTCACAAAATTTTTTACTGCATGAAATAGCTACAAGGTTGAAAGATATTTAAATAGTAATTTTTATTCCTGTGGTCATTGGAGGAAGATTTGATATTTTATGAAACCCTGTGTTAAAACTGTAATATATGGCTAAATAAACATAAACATGTGATATGTATATATTTATATATATCACATGTTTATATATATGCAAATTCTATGGGCATAAAATTATGGTTCAAATAAATATTGAATAATGTAGAAAATATTCAAGTTATAAAATGTAATGTACACAGAAGAAGTCTGTTTATATAAAATTTATTTTTCTGTAAGGCAGAAAAGTAATCAGTGAATGGAAACATATAAAAATATTAATTAATTATGATTATTTCTGTGTATTAGAATTAGAAATGATGTTTAATTTGTCAACTGTGACTGTCTTATTTTTACAGTATTTCATTATGAAAAAATTCAAATATACTGTTAACTTTCACAGTTCATTGTGCTTAACTTTTCATCAGCAGTTTCTATAGTGTGTTTTATTTTATTTGTGAATATTTTTTAATGAACATAGCTTTATTTTCAAAGAAACAATGATAAAACTGACTACACTTTACATTTCCACAGATTTTTATATATAGCTTTTAAATTTTTAAAAGTTTTTAACTGACACATAACATAAAAGTCAAACATATTGATGTGGTATCATGTAATGTTTGATACATGTATACATTGATTAGTGTATTTATATATTTATATTCTTAGACATTTATCATTATTATTATATTATTCCATTTGTGTATGTGTGTGTGTGTGTGTGTGTGTGTGTGTGTGTATGTATGTATTCTTTATTCATTCATCAGTTGATGAATACTTTGGTCATTTCCATTTTTTGGCTATTGTGATTAAAGCTTCAATGAACTTGGTAGTGCAGATGTTTCTTCAACATATTGGTTTGATTTTCTTTGGATACATACCTAGTGTTAGATTGCCAGATCATATTTAGTTCCAGTTTTAATTTTTTGAGAAACCACCATATTGTTTTTCATAATGGCTGTATTAATTGGTTTCTATTAACAGTGTGCAAGTTTCTCTTTTGTGTGCATTCTTACCAGAACTTATCTTTAATCTTTTTTTAACAGTCAAAAATCATATTTAATAGAATGTTCTTCATGACACTTATTGGGATGTAAACAGAATATGATGTGAAGAAGTTCATTCTGATTTTTAAAGGCAGTTTTCTGACACCTACTCACCACCTAAAAGATTTTCCTAAAAATCTATGCGAGAGCTTAGGAGGAAGTACTTTCATCCCTTTCCAGATGGCCCCCTCTGGAAGGTTATTTTACTACACTGGTTCTGGGAAGCAGCAGCCTCCCCATCAGCCATTTTGGCATGGATAGCTTCAGCTGTACACTTTGGAATCTGCCAAGTCTAAAGTCTGATGTCTGAAGAGTGTTTCTTTCAGTCCATGGCCACTTCCCTAAGGGTCAGTGACATCTGGAGGACTCATCAATGTTCTACTCTTTGATAACAGCAATTGGTCTTGGTTAATGGCCATTTTGCTGATTCTAGAATCATGGCAGGTATATTTACCACATCTGTAATATTCTTTTAGGACTCAGGAACAGTATGGGTGAGGCAACACAGACTGCAGTTCCCATATCTACCAGTTTGTCTAAGACATCCTGGAGATATAAATTACACCAAGGTTTTGCTTGGGATGATGTATGACCTGCTCCATGAAAAGTAAAGGTCTCAGTCATATCCTGTTCAGTGCCAGTAAGAACATAACTACAGTTTCCCATGATGCCACCAGTGAGCACTGGCTGTCCAGTGAGTTGGTAATCAATAGCAATGAGGGAGTAGTGAGGAAGGAAAGCATGTGTGGATTCCTTCCTCTGTGCCCAGAGTGTCTGTTCCTTTCCATCCACCACATGCTGTTCTATTTTGGCAATATTGTGAGACATCATAGATCACATGCAGGTACAAGTTGTTAGGGGTTGTATTGAAGATTTGTCTATTATGTTTTTCTTTTCAAAGAAAGACTTGTTTCATTGATCTCTTGTGTTTTGTTATTCCACTCCCAAATATCTGCTGTACTGAATTGTCATAAGTGGACATTTTGGTCACAATTTGGGCCCATTCCTAGTCTTTTTGAGGACTGCTTTCCAAAGTAGTTGTATTAATTTGGAGTTCCACCAACAAAGTGTGAGTGTATCTTTTCCCCCACATTCTCACCAACATTATTATTACTTGCATTTTTGAACTTTTATTTGATGGGAGGCTTTTTATTTCTGATTCAATCCTGTCACTTGTTATTGGCTTGTATAAGATTTCTGTATCTACATGATCCAGCCTGAGTAAAATGTATGTATCTAAAAATTTGTTTATTTCTTCTGTATTGTCAAATTTCTCCCCACAATTGCTGATGATTGTATTTCTGTGGTGTCAGGTGTGATGTTTCCCTTTTTATCTCTGATTTCATTTATTTGCATGATCTCTCTTTTTCTTTGTTAGTCTAGCTGAGAGTTTGTCTATTATGTTTTTCTTTTCAAAGAAAGACTTCTGTTTCACTGATCTCTTGTGTTTTGTTATTCCATTTTATTTATTTATTCTTTGATATTTATTATTTTGTTCCTTCTACTATCTTTGGGTTTAGTTTGTTCTTGTTTATATAGTTCTTTGAGATGCAGAATAAGTTATTTATCTGAGATCTTTGTACATTTTAATGTAGACATAGATAGCCGTAAACTTCCCTCCAACTATGTTTCTGTGTATTTCATAGATTTTGGTATATTTTGTCTTTAGTTAAAAAAATTAAATTTTCTTCTTGATTTCTTCTTTGATCTATTGACTTTTCAAAAATAGGTTGTTTAATTTTCAAATGTTCGTATAGCTTCCAAAGTTTTTGAATTCTAGTTTTATTGTATTGTGGTCAGAAAAGTTGTTTGATATAATTTCAATTTTTTAAAAATTGTTGAGACTTGTTTTGTGGCCTATCATGAGATCTATCTTGGAAATTGCTCCATGTGCTTAAGAGAAAAATGTGTATCTGATAGCTTTTGTGTGAACTGTCTTGTAAATGTCTCTTAGGTCTCTTTGGTCTAGGATGAGTTTAACACTGATATTTCTTTGTTGATTTTATTCCTGGATGATATGTCCATTGCCAAAATGGAGTTAAATCTCCAACTATTATTGTATTGGAGTCTATGTCTCCCTTCATATCTATTAATACTTGCTTTATATATTTGGGTGTTCCCAATACTGCATATATATTTAGAATCATTATTTTCTCTTGGTGAATTGACCATTGTATAATGGTGAATTTATCATTGTATAATGAATGACCTTTCTTGCCTCTTTTTTATCGCTTTTGATTTACAGACCTATGCTGTATTTTATAAGTAAGTACACATTTTATTTTAAAAATGAGGTGTGCTACCCCAAATTTTTCTATTTTTTCAGAATTTAATTTTCTTCAATATTTTAAAATCCATTTCATTTTTCTCAAATGACTACATAGAGCTGTGGAGACCAACAGTTCTCATGGTTGTGGTCTATTGGAATCAGTTTTGAGGGCTAATTTTGCAACAGATTTTTTCCCTTTGGCCTTATAAGAGAAGGTGACATGTTAATGTAATGTAACGTCAGACAATGTGATCTGAAAATATTATTAGTTCATAGTGGGTAAGCTAATGTAATTGCATAGATAGTTTTTGGATATACACAGAAAACCATACTATGTTCTACCTGCAATCAAAATGAAGGAAGGGTACAGCTAGATATACCTGCAATCAAAATGAAGGAAGGGTAGAGCTAGACAACAATATGTCTTTGACTTATAACCTTGAATAACATATATATAGGTGACTTCACTTGGAAATGAAGACATATATGGCAAAGAACATTTATGAGCCTGTAGAAGCAATATAGTCTTATTCTCTTTTACCTGACACTCTATGCTCAAGAAAATAAGGAGTTTGTCCCTTTCTTTCCTTCACCAATTATCTCTGACATGCACCTAGCCACCTAATCTGTCTTTAGCATTCTGCAACAATCACACTGTCTGAACATCTAAAATCTCCTTTTTTCCAAGCTTATTTTCCTGATGTGTAGGTAAGTGAAGTCACTCTTATGTATGTTCCACCTGACAATCATGGTTGTCAGTTTCTTAAAGGGAATCAGAGAAATGATGCTGGATAATTTAGACTTCAAATATTTTCACAGAAATTAATGTATCCTTATGCTAAAATTGGCTGATTTTTTTCTTATCTTGTACAAATGTGAAATGGATACTATCATGATTTTTCACTTTTGCTTAGGAAGGTAAGGTCATATGTGATTGGAGAATGACAAATTACACAAAGTTAATTTAGTTTGCCTTATTCTGAGCCTTTAAAATCTCAATGTATATCAGGGTCTCCAAGAATGTGAACATGATTCATCATTTTCCAAACCAATTTTACTAAAGAAGTCTTTTGTTTTCTAACTAGTATTAAGCAGGTCTTTGGAGACATACAATTTTGTGAAAAAATCTTTGCCTCATAAGCTGTGGTGCAATGAACCAGCAGTATTTGTATTACCTGGTAGATTGTTTGATATGCAGAATCTCAGACCTCATCCAAACATGCTGAACTGGAATCTTGGTATTGACATGTGTACCAATTTATTCATATAGATGCCTTAACAACTTTTCAGTTCACGTTTATTATTACCATCCGTAGTTATATATGGCTAGAAAATTTCAGATGTATTTTACTCTTCATTAAGACAAAGACTGAAATAGTATTTTGTATCCTAGAGTTAGTTTTCCAGTAGAAGCAGAGTGTTAAACTCTAAAATTTTAGCCTATTAATGAAAAGACTATTTCCCCACAGGTATAGGAGCTGAAAATGAATTTTTAAAAATAGACTTTAGTTTCTAGAGCAGATTTAGATTAACAGCAAAATTTAGCAGAAAGTATAGGGTTTCTATATGTTCCCTATACCTCACATATGTAAAACTATCAACATCCCCCAACAGAGAGGTACATTTATTATAATTCATGAATATATGTTGATATATCATTATCACTTGAGGACTATAGTTTGCATTTGGGTCCATTCCTGGTGGTATACATTTTACAGTTTTTGATGGATCTTTAGTTACATGTCTCCACCATTATAGTAGCATACAGAATAACTTTACTGCCCTAAAAATTCTCTGTTCTCTTCTCTATTCATCGCTCCCTCTCCCTAATTCCTGGCAAGCACTGATCTTTTTGCTGCATCCACAGTTTTGACTTTTCCAGAATATCTCATAGTTGGAACTGTGCAGTATAAACCCTTTTCAGATTGGCTTCTTTCACTCAATAATATGCATTAAGGTAACTCCATGTTTCCCCATGACTTTATAATTTCTTTTTTAGTGCTGAATGATATTTCATTATCTATACCATGGTTTATTTCCTCAGTCATCTACTGAAGGACATCTTGTTTAATTCTCAATTTTGATAATTATGAATAAAATTGCTATGAGCATTAATATGCAGGATTTTGTGTAGACATGTTTACAACTCCTTTGAAAAAATTCCAAAGAGTGTGACTGCTGGGTCACATGGTATCAGTTTAATTTTTTCTTGTTTTGTACTATTTTTGGTGCTGATACATTCTTCTTTCTCTAGGGCTTTGAGATATAATGTTAGGTTATTTATTTTTGACTTTCTATTCTTTTAATGAATGAGCTAAATGCAATGAACTTTTCTCTTAGCATTGCCTTCATAGGGTCCCAGAGATTTGATATGTTGTGTTGCTATTCTTGTTTACCTTTAAGTATTTTTTAATTTCATCTGTTTTCCATTTATTATTTTGATAGCATATTATTTAGTTTCCAGGTGTTAGAGTAGCTTCTATTTTTTATTTTATTCATCAATTTCTAATTTCATTTCATTATAATTTAATAGGATTCAAGGTATTTTCTCTATTTTTTTAATTTGTTAAGAGTTTCTTTGTAGCCTAAGATATGGTTTATATTAGAGAAGGATCCATGTGCTACTGAGAAGAAAGTGTACTCAGTCATTGATGGATGAAATATTCCATATATGTCTGTTACGTCTAAATTATTAATTGTGTTTCTTTAGTTCTATAGCTTCTTTATGTAGTTTTTGTTTGGAGGATCTATCCAGTGGTGATAGAGTTGTGTTAAAGTCACCCAGTATTATTTGTGTTGTGGTCTATTTGCTTCTTGAAATTGAGAAAGGTTTGTTTGATGTATGTAGATACTCCATTGTTTGGAGCATAAATATTTATTGTTGTTATGTCTTGTTGATGTATAATTCCCTGAAGCAGTATGCAATGTCCTTCTTTGTCCCTTCTCATTAACTTTGTCTCGAAGTCTACTTTATCTGATATGATGATAGAAACCCCTGCTTGTTTATGAGATTCATCTGAATGATAGTTTTTTTTTCTCATCCTTTTACCTTCAGTCCATTGATGTCCTTGCCTACCTATATGGTGAGTCTCTTGGAGACAGCATATTGTTGCATCTTGTTTTTTAATTCAGTCTGTGTCTTTTGATTGATGAGTTTAGGTCATTTACATTCAATGTTATTATTGAGATATGTTTTTTTATTTCCTGACATTTTGAATTATTTCTGGTTTTTAATTTGAATTAATTTCTCAATCGATTCACTGTTCTTTTAGTGTAGTTTTTCCCTTTGCTGGTTTTCTCTTTTATTTTTCAGTCGTTCTTCATGAAATATTTTATTGAATATGTTTTATTGTGTAGGCTTCTAGTTGTGAATTCTTTTCACTTTTGTTTATCATGGAAGGTTTTTTATTTTACCTTCAAATATTAAGCTTAATTTTGTTGGGTGTAGTATTCTTGGCTGACATTCATTTTTGTTTGTTTGTTTATTTTCAGAGCTCGTTATATATTATTCCAAGACCTCCTATCTTGTAGGGTCTGGGTTGAGAGATCAGCTGAGATCAGATTGGTTTCCTTCTAAATGTTACCTGTTCTTTTCCTCTGGCAGCCTTTAAAATTCAATCCATATTCTGTATGTTGGGCATTTTCACAATGATGTGCCTTGGTGTGGGCTGTTGTAATTTTGTATATTTGGGGTCCTGTAAGCCTCCCATATTTGCTTTTCCAATTAGTTATTTATGTTTGGAATTTTTTTGATATTATTTCATTGGAAAGATAGTGCATTTCTTTCACTTGTATCTCTAAGCTTTATCTTTCCTAATAAATCTTAAATTTGTTCTTTTCATGTTATCCCATATTTCTGTTTGTGGTCTCTTAATATCTTTTCTCCACAGTCAATTTTGTTTTCATAATTATGTATTTTGTCTTCATTGCTTGAAATTTTGTCTTCCAAATAATCTACTCTGTTAGTGATGCTTTCAAATAAATTTTTAATTTGGTTTATTGATTTCTTCATTTTGAGTATTTATGTTTGTTTTTTTAAGAACCTCTATCTCTTTATTGAAATGATCTCTTACTTTCTGTATTTTTTCTCTTATTTCACTCTTTATATTGTTCTTTACATTGCAGATTAGTTTAACTATGTACATTCTAAGCTCCTTCAGTGGATTCTGTTATTGGAGTATCTTGGTTTGTTTGGTGTGATTTGCTCCCTTTCTTTTTTATGTTTTATTTTTTGTGTGTATGTGTGTCTACCCATCTAACATTATAGATCTGAGGCAGTAGAGTTTCTATCCTGTGGACTTATCAAATAATAACAATAACCAATGCAAACAATATATAGCATTAAACCAAATAGTTCCTACTATGATGTCTACAATGTAATTATCAATAAACAAATGATATGATCAGTTATTGCCTACAATAAAAAAGCAAGTATGCAAAAGGGTTTACAGTTTCCAATGGTGGACAGGGAAATATCATAAGTGATATAAGATGTGATGATTATGAGGGAGGAAGAGAGAAGATAGAAATAAAAAGTTAAAGCAAGAGTGAAAGAGAGAACAATAGAGATTGGCTCTTAGCATAATAAAAGAGGAAGCGAATCAAGGGAAACAGGGAAGAGGAAAAAACATATAAAGTATAAATTTTAGAAAATTAAAAATTAAAAGAATACAAAATGAAACTAAAATATTTTAGTCAAACATCCTAGTCCTCAAAAACTTATCCATGAAAAATAATTGGCTTCAAAAATGCTAGAAAAGAGGAAAAATATGAATATGTATAAATGTCCAAGTACCATTAAGGTCACAATTAAACATAGAAAATTAAAGGAATAATAACTCAATGAAAAGTTAAAGAATTATTTTCACTGGTATTTGAATGATTCTGAGCTTCTCTTCTCAGCAGTTTAAGTGGGGTCATCTGGAGCATGATGCTCCACCCTCTGGATTACTGGAGTGAGAAAGGTAATACTATAGGCAGAATTCCTTAAGGCAGGGTTTAGGCTTTTGTGGGCTCCAGGCTCTTCACTGAATGTCAATTTGGAGATTTTAAATCAGTGCACCTTCAGGGCCTAGTAATTGTCAGTCCAAGCTGGAAAACTGTACACCAGGATTTCCCCTGAGTTCTACTCATGTGGTGATGAAGCCAATTCTTATTCCCTGTGCCACCTGAGGACCCCACATTTCCTGGTCTTGGGTTCAGTCTCCAAACTCAATCTTTCCCAACCCTTACCTTCCAAATTTCCAGCCAGATGTGTCTCTCCCAGTCGGTCAGTCTTGCAAGCAGCCAGATTTGAGGGGATGAGGTAGACCTTAGTGGATTTCCATGACTAGTTGTTCCCTGTGTAAACCTCCCACCACATTTGATTTTCTTCTGTTTACTTAAGCACACTCTATGTCATGCAGTGTGTGTTTACTGGGCCTACAATTTGGGCCCAACTCAGGTTTACCAGGAATCAGTTCCCTCAGTTGTTGGCCCCCATGCCACAGCTGCAAAATGGTGCCTTCCTTTGTCTTCTACATGCTGCCCAGAGAGATGGTGGCTTCTTTCCCACACAAGGATATTGTGCAATGCACCTTTTGGTTTAGTGGGGCAATGTCCTTGATCTCTACATGCTCTCTACCTAGGCATGCCTTAGGCCTCCTAAAACTGCTTGTTCCTTTAATTCTCTTATCCCTCCACTTTGCTCACAGAGGGACTGCTCTGACTGGCACTTCTTGCCTGGCCACAGCAGCAGCTGTGTTGCTGGGAATTTCTGCCTTATTTTATTATAGTCAACCTTTTGAGTTCCCAATCTGCTTTGAATGTCTAGTTTTAAATTCCAGTAGAGTCCCCGTTTTTGTTTTTGTTCACCTACCTTGCTGAGAAGTTGCTTATCTTCTTTTTTGGTTTCATGCCACAGAGCAGCCAGGAATGTGACCTCCTCTATTCCTCTTCTATTCCATCATCTTTCCTCCATTCCCCTACATATTCACTTTTAAAAAGCTACTGAATTTTAATATTTTCATATAAGTCTAATTTTTTTTTCTACCCAATGTCTTTTAAATAGGTGTTTTTGTATGTGAATGAACTTTAAAAGCAGTAGTGTATATTCTGAACTGCTATGCTAACAGTCAATCAGGCTGCTGGGTATCATAAATGCCCCAGTAGAAATGCAATTCCCTTCCACGTGATAACAATAGGAGTTCTATATTCTTAAATTAATGGGAAAAATAAAATGGTTCTTGATCCTGTATAGTGCTTAGAGCCCCATAAAACCTATCATCATATATCTGTAGAAGAGTTAGCTGGAGATTACCTTCCTTACCTCAAGTGTCTTCACTGAAGTCCACTGAATAGCATGAAGGAAAATAAAAACTGATGTGTGTTGCCATTTTGATGTACTTGATCACGTTTAAATGATACATTAGGTAGAATACAAAATAATTCCATACATCATGTGAATTATTTACTATTATGACAAATTAGTGTTCAATGCACATGACTAATTAATGTTCAGTGTATGACTACTGTGTGATTATAGTTCTGCCTGTAGTTTTTGTAGTTTCTCATTATGAGAAAGATGAGATATTATTTAGAGCAGTGTGGCTACTTCCTAAATACATATAAATGCTTTTGTTTAAAAAATGATAATCTAGTTTTCACAAGTTCAGAATTCACTGGATAGTTAAACTTCTCAGTATAAACTAGCTTCAAATTTACTTTTCCTTGTTTTGTTTTATTTTGTATTTTTTTTTCAAGATTAAATTTCTATTTCTTTTAAATGTTAAGCCTTTTAATGCAGCCCAATAATTTGAAAGGACTCTGCAAATTAGAAAGCCCTGCATTCTATCTCCAATCCTGACACTGAGACATAAAAAACTTCTCAAAAATTTCTCAAACCCTTTGAACTTCAGCATGTTTGTCTATAAAATGAAAATTAAGAACCAGCTGTCACAAACATAAAATAACATAGTTGAATGTAATTTTAATACATTATATAAATAATATGTGCATTTGCAATAGCAAATGCAAATAGTGTCTAATACAAATTATGAATGTTCTTAAGTGTCAGTTTTACACTTCACCTTCATGTGTATATATAATTTAGAAATATCTGCCATATTTGAATTTTTGTGACATGCTAGTTCTACACTTTGTTTTTGATTCATGCAAACATATAATCATGAAACGGTTTAGAATACAGTATGTTCTTACAAATTTATGAAGATTTGACACATGAAAATGTAAAAATTATCAAGGTAGACACCATATGTAAATTAATATAGTATCATAGGACTTCAACATGCCAAATATATACAAAATATTATCTTACTTGCTGTAAAGTTTACCTTTAGCTTAGCATTTTTGTCAAGTATTAAAGAAAAGATTAAAGAGTTCACTTTTATTTTAATAAGTATTGCTGCAATCTAGTACACATTTATCATTTCTTATTTAAAAGTGGAGTTTGGATTTCCATTTTCAAGGTTAAATATGTGCAATGTGAAGCTCAGGGTACCATACTCAATACAGTTTATAAATCATGTTCATGTTCGGTGCATGTTAAACTGGGACAGGATGCCCTACTGTATACAGAGTGGGAAAGTTATATAAATAGTTTTCATTCTGGAAGAGTAGAGTCTGTAGAAAAAATGGCAAGTCATCTCATGGGATCAACGTTCAGACTCTGGATATAGAACACATTGATTTTTAATCCCATGTCTTCTACTTATCATTTGTGTTTAAGGTTAAGCAAATTATTAACCTTCCTGGACCTCAGCTACTCTATGTGAAAATGAGAAAATGGTAGCAATTAGCCCTCAGGTTTGTTATATTGAGTCAGTATATCCACAGTTCATGGCACTAAATCTGACCCTTAGCAGCCCTTAGCAAAAGATACCTATTCTTCTAACAGAAGTTTAGAAATAAGACTTTATAACCAAGCAGTTTATAGACAAAAGTTCTTTTTTTAACAAAGTGGCTAATTTTGTAATATATCCCTTCTCCCATAGATCATATGAAGAAAAAAGGAGAAATAAAAGAAAAACAAAACTTCAAATTATGTATTTTCAGTAAAACTAGAAGATCAAAAATATTAACAGGCTCCCAGTTGCATAAGCATTTCATCAAATGTGAAGCCATACACGAATTTGTACTATGGAAGGTAGAGGAGTTTTAAATGACTGACAGATCTCAGTATAACTGAGGCTGAACACCTCAAGATCAATGTGGAAGAAAGAGAGTCACAAGACTTGAAAAGTGTTCAGAAACACATAGGCAACTGATCACAAAATGTGTCAGCAAGAAACAGCTTCTAAGAATGCATCACACTGAAAGAAAAGGCTGTGAAGTGAAGAGATCTAGGTGATATAGGCTGGCAGGGGAATCTTATCTAATCCAGGCTGGGTTCTGAGAGATAGAACACAGCAGCCTACAGATAGGGACATATTTGAAGATGTTTACCATACAGACAGAGGAGGGAGCTGTGAGCTTTGAAGCTTGGAATGCTGTCTTGGCACACCCTGTATTATCTACCCCAACTTCCTACTAGAAGTCCAGAAGAACCCATCCTATTTAAATGCAACTATTAGGAAATGAGGAAGATCTGCCTAAACATGAGTATACTATAGAATAAAAGATGAAGGTAAGCAACATTCTGATGTATAATAGGAAAACCCATCTGGAAATGGTTTACACAAAGCAGATGAAAACTGTAACTTAACATTACAAAAGAACTAAGCCAATAGAAAACTAATAGAAACAAACTCTTAAAAGAGCAACTATTGTTATGCATGAACAATACAGAACACAATGGAAGAACTCAAGAAAATGTGAGGAGAACACAGTAAATGTTAGTTTGAAAACAGGAAGACATACAATTTGAATCAACCTAGCTCACTGAATACATAGAAAAACAAAATTCTAAAATGAAGACTAATTATAATGTTCTTCTAAATTTGAAGAACAGCCACCACAGAAAGCACAGCAAGAGGTAGAGAGGAAATAAATAGAAAACAGTGTATGGAAACAGAAGCATAGAAATAAATTAAAAAATAAATGTAAAACCATGGAAAAACAGAGGCACCCACCACGGATCTGCTCTTCCATAGGATAGAACCAAAACAACAGGTAACTGCATGTGGAGGTGAGTGAGTAGATGTGGGTGAGCACTGAAGTTCAACAGCAACAAGACCTGGTGAAAATCAGAGAACAAGGATTAGAACATAGCAAGAAAAACAAAATACCCCAGCATCTGGTGCCCAACAGCACTGCCAGGAGGAGGGGGATTATCACCTCCAAGGCAATAAAAGGTGAAAGAGTGTCACAGTTTGGTTTAAAAGCCAGCACCCTGGAGACATACAGAATAAATAAATAAGAAACTTGAAGTCTCCAAAGCAAATAAATTGTAGAGAAGGATTCATGGTGTTTCTCAGTGAATTCTCAAGGTGTTATAGTCAGCAGCCACCTTGAGAAGGATCTTATTGTCTGAGACTGAGTTAATCTGGGGATTAAAAATCCCAGCATATCTGGGACCCCATGACACTCCACTACATTGACTGGGTAGTGGTGAGCCCCACAAGACAGTCTAGGCTCACAGGAAACACTGACACAGATCCTCTTGAGAGTTTTATGCCTACTACTGGCTGGATGCACAGTAGTAAAGAATACCATCCTGTGGAATTTTGCAAGTCTTCCTTCTGAAATATGGGGCCAGGACTGGTCTCATGTGGTTTCACATGGGGCCCAGGACTAAAGATAAAAGGTTCAAGAGTGTGAGAGTGGCAGATTGTGCAGTTCCTCCAGTGACCCCACCACAGTGCAGAGCTAAGTGGTTCATTTAAGCCTCTGCTCTTGGAGGTATCTGGAAATTGTTGTGACTTTGGCATTTTTCCCATTCCAGGGACACAGCCTAGTAATCTCCAGATGAATATATGCCTGGTGTATTCTTGCATTATATCCCAAGTTTGTTCAGTTGGTAGTATCTCCTGTGGCCTAGATATCTATTCCTCTCCAGAGTGAAAAACCTGAAAAACTGTGGAGAGATTGTGCCTGGCAAGGCTTAATTCCATCTTGACCCTTTGGTAAGAAGGACCTACCATGATTTCTGCATGTACCCTGTTCTCAGCCTTGCAGCCTAAAAAGTGAGGCAGAATGGAAGACAGGCACAGCTCACATTCTGCCTGAACTTTATCATTAAGAAATGCCTGGCACTGCTCACATATATAACTTGTTCAGGGATAAATCAAGTTAAGAGACATTTTAACTAACTATAGCCACAACCCACAAACCCCATACCTGGTGGGTTCTAATAATGAAACAAATGGGATAAAAAAAACCCTGAGACAACTCCTTGCCTCCAATATGCACAACCTAAAAAGACCCAGATTGAAGCTTAGGTCAGCACAACCCAGGAATCATTCACCCTAATTTGGATTTCTAAGAGCCCTGGCTAGGGGGTATTTGTTTCTTTTTAATATTTTTATTATATAATTTTCTTACTTTAAAATTTTTTTATTTTATTTTATTAAATTTTATAAAATTAATTTTTTTATTTTAGTATATGTTCTCTTCTCTCCTTTTAATGTGTTTTTAACTTTTAATTCTTTATTTTATATTACCTTATTACTTTTTCTTCTTCTTTCTTTATGCTGAGGATTGAGATTAGGACCTAACAGGTATTAGATAGGGTGTTTTGCCACTGACCTAAATTCTCAACCCAGCTGAGAATACTGCAACCACAATCCAGTCCTATTTGAACCTTGGTGTATGTTTCTTAAAGAATAGGGGGATCATACATTCCCACCTGCTGACCTGACCCCAATTGGACACAATTAGAGAGAATTAGGTCCTTTTCCTAGATGTACACCTCCACAGTAGCTGCAGAAAAGAAAAAACCACAATGGTTATTGATATTACATCTATACTTGGGTACTCTATATCAATTGCAGCCATCATCCTTTTTAAGATTGTGTAGGACTGATAAGACTGGAGATGAGTCCCACTGAGGAGACTCTGACCCTGGCATCTTCTCATGAAACATCTATATTTGCCCCAGTGTCTAATCACAGAACAAGAATTTTAGTACCCCTCACCACAACTGATACAGCCAACATCAGTATTACTTTGATGTAACACAGTTAAAATCAACAATGCCTGTGGAAATCCCCATCACCTAATAGGGGCTATCACTTCTGTTATAGGAGTAGTCATTTTCCGTAGTGCCTACACAACATCTGCCTGAAATACCAGGTTTTCCTACTGTTTCAAGACCTAGAGAGAAGGCAGGTCTCTCTGACTCTAATACAGTATTCTTTGTGCTTGAGCCCATTAATCACAACAAAAGAAGCCATAGAAAGATTACACTATGGTTTCCAGTTGGAAAAAATGTAGTATTAAATAATAAACTGATATCCCAAGGCATATCATCCTGAAAAAGCTGCATATAAAGAAAGTTATCACATAAAAGTGGGTAAAACATCCATTCCAAAATATATGACAATTTCAATATAGAAACAGAATAATAATAATAATAATAATAATAATAATAATAAAGGTAACATGACTCCTTCTAAAATTCATATTTCTCTAGTAACACTTTGCTAAGATATCAAAATGGATGAAATGCCAGATAAAGACTTTAAAGAATGATCTTTAGAAAGCTCAATGAAATTCAGGAGAATACAGATTAAAGTTGAATTAATTAAAGAAAACAATGTGGGATATAATTGAGAAGTTCAGTAAAGAAAAAGATTTTGAAAAAGAACCAAACAGAAATCCTGGAAATGTAAAGCTCAATAAGTCAGACAAAAGTAGTTCAAAGCCTCATCAACAGACTATATCAAGCAGAAGAAAGAATATCAGAACTTGAAGATAAGTCTTTCAAAATATCGCATTCAAACAGCAATACAGAAAAAAAAATGAAAGAACATACAATATCTCTGGGACACCATTAAAAGATCAAAAATCCAGCTTACCAGCAAATGCAAGAGATAATAGCTACAGGTTGAAGACATAGAAAAACTACTCAATGAAATAATAAAAGTTTCCCAAATTTTGGGAAAGACATGAACATCCACATAAAGAAGGTATTCAGAACTCAAAATAAACATAATCAGGAAAGAAACTCTCCACTTCACATTAAAATTAAATTGCTAAATGTATAGGAAAAATAAAGAATATTAAAATCTCTGAGAGAGAAGCACCAAATCAAATTTAAAACCAAATCCATTAGGCTAACAGGAGATTTCTCATAAGAAACCCTATAGGACAGGAGGGCATGAAATGTTGAATTTCAAGCCTTGAAAGAAAATAATTGCTAACAGAGTTTAATGTACCCAGCAAAGCTATACTTCAAATCAAAAAAGAAATAAAATTCTTCCAAGATAAGCATAAACTAAGGAAATTCATGACCAGCATTGCAAAAGATGCCTAAGGGAATAATAGCCCCAGAAAAGGAAGAGCACATAAAAGGATAAATAGAAAAAAATCAAACATGATGAATATTGTAAACAAATAATCTTCAAATATGATTGAGAGAGGAAAAAATGAACAAGAAACATTCAAAACAGCCAGAAGAAAAGCATCAGAGTGACAGGAATAAGTACATAACTTTCAATAACAACTATGAATATAAATGGCCTTAATTTTCAAATTCAAAGACACAAACTGGCTGAATGAATTAAAAAACAAGGCTTCAAAATATGCTGTCAACAAGAAAATTACTTCATATGAAAACATGTACACAACTGAAAGTGAAAGTCTAGAAAATGATATTCTAAGCACGTGGAAAGCAAGAGTGGCTATCTTTATATCCAAAAAATCAGTTAGAGGTGACAAAGAAGTAACTATATAAAGGTCAAGGAAAAAAATCATCAAGAAGATATAACAATTATAAATATATATGCACCTAATATTGGAGTGGAACACCTAGTTTTATAACACAGATACTACTAGACAAAAAAAGAGAGACAGGAAATAATAAAATAATAGTGGGTGACTTCGATATCATGTGCTTGCCAATAGATAAATCATCCAGGCAAAAAATCAACAATAAAACAGAAGTGAATTACACTACACATCAAATTGTCTTAGAAGACACCTACAAAATATTCCATTCAACATCTGCAGAATACATATTCTTTTCATCAGAACATGCAACATTTTCTAGAATGGATCATATATTAAGCCATAGAGCACGTTGTAACAAATTTTAAAAAGTATCCCTCCCCAACTGATTGTTTCTGATCATAATAGAATCAAACTAGGAACCAATAGCAGGAGGAACTGCATAATTTATACAAACAAATGGAAATTGAACAACCGTTTTTTTTTTTTTTTCCTGGTGCTAGGTACTGAACCCAGAGCCTTGTGCATGCAAGATAAGCACTCTACCAACTGAACTATATCCCAATCCCCAAACAATAGGTTTTTGAAGGAGCAGTTGATTAACAAAGAAATCAGAGGGGGAATTTTAAAAATTCCTTGAATCAAATGAAAATAAAAATACATCATACAAATACCTTTGGAATACAGCAAAAGTAGTATCAAAAAGAAAGTTTGTAGCAATGAATGCCTACATCAAATACATAGATCTAAAATAAATAACATTATTCGTGCATCACAGGGTGTTACAAAACAAGGACAGATAAAAACACAAAATCAGCAGAAAAAAAGAAATTATAAAGATCAGAGCAGAAATAAATGAAATAGATACTAAAAAATAATACAAAGAATCAGTAAAATGAAGAATTGACTCTTTGAAATATAAACAAAATTGACAAATCCTTAGCTAAACTAACCAAAAGAAGAGAGAAAAGAACAAAATAAAATTGAAGTTGACAAATGAGACATTACAAGTGATACCACAGAAATTCAAAGGATCATTACAGAATTTTCTGAAAAACTATTTGCCAATAAACTGGAAAATATAGAAAAATTAAAACAATATCTGTACAAATATTGAACCTAGTGAGTATAAAAAAACTACTTAGACCAATACCAAGTAATGAGTTTGACTTAATAATGTAATGTATCCCAACAAAGAAAATATTAGGTCAGATAAATTTACTGCTGAATTTATTCAACTTTTTTTTTTTTTTTTGAGAGAGAGAGAGAGAGAGAGAGAGAGAGAGAGAGAGAGAGAGAGAGAGAATTTTTTAATATTTATTTTTTAGTTTTCAGTGGTCACAACATCTTTACTTATTTTTATGTGGTGCTGAGGATCTAACCCAGTGCCCTGCGCATGCCAGGCGAGCACGTTACCAATTGAGCCACATCCCCGGCCATGAATTTATTCAACTTTTGAAGAACTTATTCCAGTGATCCTCAAATTACTGAATAAAATATAAAGGTAAGGAACCCTTCCAAACTCATTGTAAGAAGTCAACATTACCCTGCTACCAAACCCTGACAAGGACACAATGACAACCACAACAAAAGGAAACTATAGACAAATATCCCTGATGAACATCGGTGCAAATATCCTTAAAAAAAAATTGAAAATTAAACTACGCAAACTGAATTCTACAGTACATTAAAAAGATCATATGTCATGATGAAGTTGGTTTCATTCCAGGGATGCGAGGATAGTTCAACATACAAAATGAATGTAATACAATGCATAATATAATTAAGAACAATGCCATTATCTCTCAACAGAAGTAGAAAAATCTCTGATAAAATTCATTTCTATACATAAATAAATTATATATAAAAGAGTCATACCTCAGCATGGAGTACTGGTGCATGTCTGTAATCCTAGTGGCTTGGGAGGCTGAGTCAGGAAGATTCCAAGTTCAAAGCCAGACCCAACAAGTTAGTGAGGTTCTGAGCAATTTAAAGAGATCCTGTCTCAAAAAAAATGGACTGGGGATGTGGCTTCTTGGTTAGGCACCCCTGGGTTTAATCCTGGTACCAGAAAAAAGAGGATTCATATCTCAATATGATAATATTATATAAGACAAACTCCTACTCAACATCATACTGAATTGGGAAGTAGTGAAAGCATTTCTCCCAAGGTCAAGAACAAGACAAGGGTGTCTACTTTCTCCAGTCTTAATCAATATAGTGCTTGAAATTTTGCCAGAGCAATTAAGTAAGAGAAGAAAATAAAGTATACAAACAGGAAAGGAGGAAGTCAAATTGTCCCTGTTTGCAGATGATATTATTCTCTCTGCAGATAAAATCCTAAGGACTTTACTAAAAGACAATTAGAACTTATAAACAAATTCAGTAAAATAGCATGATATGAAATTAATACACATAATATAATATATTGGAATATATGTATATAAAATGTACTCACTAAGAAATATGGAAAGAAATCCCATTCACAATAGCCCCCCAAATAAAATACCTAGGAATAAACCTAACTAAGGTAGTAAAAGACCTCTATAATGCAGACAATTATAAACACTAATGAAAGAAATTGAATAAGACACTAAAAGGTGGAATGACCTCTCATATTTAAGAATTGAGAGAATTAACATTGTAAAAATGACTAAACTTCCCAAAGCAATCTAGTTCTGGTGCATGCCCTATCAAACTACCAATGACTGTCTTTACAAAACAAGAAAAAACAATTCTAAAATTTATGTAAATGTACAAAAGGCCTTGGACAATCAAAGCAATCCTTAGTAAAAATAGCAATGCTGTAGGCATTGCAGTACTTGATTTCATTTTAACCATTTTTCTTTCTGCGTTTTTTTGTTTGTTTGTTTGTTTTGGTTGCAGTACTAGGGATTGATCCCAGGACTTTATGCATGTGAAGCAAGCATTCTTCCAACTGAGCTATATCCCAAGTACTTGATTGCAAAAACAAACAAACAAACAAACAAACAAAAACTTACAGAGATATAGTAAGAAAAAAACAGAGTAGTATTGGTATTAAAACAGACATGTAGACCAAGGGAACAGAATAGAGGACCCAGAAATAAATCCATATATTTTCATCCAACAGATTTTAATAAAATTGTGAAAAGTGCATACTGGAGAAAGGACATCCTCTCCAAAAAATGCTGGTGGAAAAACTATATATCCACATGTAGAAGGTTGAATCTAGAATCCTATCTCTTACCCTGTACAAAAATCAACTCAAATTGATCAAAGGCCTTAGTCTAAGACCAGAAACTCTGAAACCACTAGAAGAAAACAGGAACAAACCTGATGATATTGACACAGGCAATGATTTCCTGCATAAGGCTCCCAAAGCACAAAATCAAGAGTCAAAACTGGGATTAAATCAAATTAAAAAAAAAAAAAAACAACTTCTGCACAACAAAAGAAACCATCATCAGAGTGAAAAGACAACTCACAGAATGGGAGAATATATTTGTCAAATATTGATTTGGCAGAGGGTTAAGGTCCAGAACATACAAAGACTTTAGAAAACTTAAAAGAATGTATAATGCAATAAAATTTGGGCCAATTATCTGAATAGATATTTCTCAAAAAATATAAATGACTGATAAATATATGATAAAATGCTCAATAGCTTTAATCATGAGATACATGCAATTCAAAACTATTTTGATAGTTTTAATGTTTCATTCCAATTATAAGGGCTATTGTCAAAATGACAAAAAAAACCCACCAAATATTGGTGAAGAAAAAGAACACTTGTACATTGTTGGAGGGAATGCAAATTAGTACTACTATAAAAAAACTGTATGGGAGGGCTGGGCAGCAGTAGAGTGCTCACCTAGCATGTGCAAGGTGCTAAGTTTGATACTCAGCACCACATAGCAATAAATAAATAAAATAAAGGTATTGTGTCCAATCACAATTAATATATAAAAACTGTATGGAATTTTTTTGAAAAACTAAAACTAGAACTACTGTATGATTTAGCTATCCCACTCCTTGGTATATATCGAAGGAAATAAAGTCAACATACAAAAGAAATACCTGCATATCTATGTTTATTGTGGCATTATTCACACAGTAGCCAAGATATGGAACCAGCCTAAATGTTCATTAACATAGGAATGGATAAAGAAAATATCATATACATATACAGACACAAACACAACAGAGTATTATTCATTCACAAATAGTAATGGAGTAATACTATCTGTAGGAGAATTGATGGAACTAGAGGCATCAAGATAAGTAAAATAAGCCAGACACAGAAAGATATGTAGCTTGTTTACTCTCATATGTGGACACTAATTTTTTTTTAAAGGTGACCTGAAAGTAGAAGAGGGACTATGATGGAATGGGAAAGGATCATGCAAATGGGCAAGAGAGGGAAGGTGGGAGAGGGTAGAGAAAGGGTGATTAATTCACAATACATACATGTAAAATACACAATGAATTCCATCAATTGTACTATTAATATGTTTTGATAGGTATTATAAAAAATGAAACTAGTTTTTTTTATACAAATGGCTGATTATGCATCTGAGGATGGGAATGTAGAGGGTGAAATTAAAAAACATTTTGACATGAAAGAAAGGACAATATTTAATATTGTATAATACTAGTACCATGTAGCAATGGGCCCAGCAACAAGAGTTGCCCACTGGACACAGTTCTGGTCAATGAGATGTAAATTGTAATTTACTGGGAAAGCTTATCCTTTTCTGATATGGCTTTCTCCTCTTTCTGCTTCAAGCACCTGTCTTCAGATCTATCAAAGAACACAAATTTACAATGATACAGCTCTCTCATACTCAAGTTGTATGGGTAAAGAAGGCAAGATCTTCAGGAGAGAGGGCAACAAAACAATAGAAAATGATGAGTTTTCCAAAGTGTATCAAGGACCTAGGAATTAAACCAGAGACCCTGTGTCTAACAGAAGAAAAAGCAGGCCCCAATCTTCTTTATATTAGGCCCCTACTTCCTTAATAAGACACCTATGGTGCAAGCATTAAAATCAAGGATTAATAAATGGTATGAATTCAAACTAAAAATCTTCTTTTCAGCAAAAGAAACAATCTGTGAGGTGAATAGAGAGCCTACATATTGGGAGCAAATCTTTACCCCTCACACATCAGATAGAGCACTAATCTTTAGGGTATATAAAGAACTCAAAAAGCTAAGCACTAAAAAACAAATAACCCAATAAATTAATGGGCCAAGGACCTGAACATACACCTCTCAGAAGATAATATACAATCAATAAACAAATATATGAAAAATGTTCATCATCACTAGCAATTAGAGAAATGCAAATCAAAACTACTCTAAGATTTCATCTCACTTCAATCAGAATGACAGCTATTATGCATACAAACAACAATAAGCAAGGATTCGGGGAGGGGGGGGAAGGTACACTCATACATTGCTGGTGGGACTGCAAATTGGTACAGCCAATATGGAAAGCAGTAAGGAGATTTCTTGGAAAACTTGGAATGGAACCACCATTTGACCCAGCTGTCCCACTCCTTGGTCTACACCCAAAGGACTTAAAAACAGCATACTACAGGGACACAACCACATCAGTGTTCATTGCAGCACAATTCACAATAGCTAAACTGTGGAACCAACATGGATGCCCTTCAGTAGATGAATGGATAAGAAAAATGTAGTATATACACACAATGGAATATTACTCAACAATAAAAGAGAATAAAATCATGACATTTGCATGTAAATGGATGAAGTTGGAGAATATAATGCTAAGTGAAGTTAGCCAATCCCCCCCAAAACAAATGTCGAATGTTTTCTCTGATTTAAGGAGGCTGATTCATAATGGGGTTGGGAGAGGAAGCATGGGAAGATTAGACAAACTCTGGATAGGGCAAAGGGGAGGGAGGGGAAAGGAGGGGGTGAAGGGTGTAAAAAATTTGGTGGAAAAAGATGGACATCATTACCCTAAGTATATATATGAGGACACGAATTGGTGCAAATATACTTTGTATACAACCAGAGACATAAAAAACTGTGCTCTTCATGTGTAATATGAATTGTAATTGACAGCATCCTGCTGTTATATATAATAAATTAGAATAAAAAATAAAATTAAAAATTAAAAAAAGAAAATGTTGAATTTTCTGTTATTTTAAGTTGGTCAATAGAATGTTTTATCAAAAATGTTGAAGCTTTGTTATCAGATTTAGAGGATATAAACTGAATTAAACACCTCAAGAAGACTCTGGGACTTGTAAAATGATGCTGTTAATTTTAGCTCCTCTTTATATCCTTTCCCTTTCTTAAATATATAGCTGAGCACTAATAGTACTTTCTTTTTTATGTTTCACTCCTTCAAAGTTAAGGATTTGGAGAAGACCAAAATAGTCCTGTGTCGGGCCTCCTAGAGGGAGTTAACTGAGCCAGTGTGGTGCAGTAAAAGAATTCTGCAATTCAGCTCTAAAGTGACTCTCAGCTCAGAAAAGAAGGTAATGTGGTAATAACGCTGGGGGGCTCTATGGTAACTGACAATTTGTCAGGAAGCCTGGGGCTGCTTTCAGGTGTATAGTTTTCTTTCTTTAATGATTAAGCTCTGAGCTCTAAAATTACTCAAAAAAATCAGAAACCAGACTAGGTCAGTTCTTTAGAGAAATAACAAAGATGACCCTAAGATTTAGTATCCATTAGATATGTTTATATGACATACATTATTATTTAATACTCAACACACTTTACAAGGTACTTGTACTAGTATTTTACTCTAATAAATAAGGGATGAGAGATATAGATAATTTAAGAACTTCCCCCCAAGAACCTGTGCTTTGAAAGTAGTAATTCTCAAGACTACTAGGGTATGTTAGACTGGCTACCACTACTATTAATTATCACTTGTTGACAGATATAAAGAGTTTTACCTGAATCTTTTTGAGGAAATTGATGCAAAAGGAGATGAATTCTCCAAGAATACACCTTTAGTCTCTAAAAATGGCAGTTTTCTGATGCTGAATTATACAATTATTTTACTTTTACTATACTGCATCAGTTAACTCTCTCTAGGGGGCCCTCAATGACGATTTTGGTTTCCTTCAAATCCTTAATTTTGAAGGAGTGAAACATAAAAAGGAATTTGGAGGCCTCTTAATAGGTGTTATGGTTTGGATATTAGGTGTCTCCCCCAAAGCTTCCTATTAATGCAGGAAGATTCAGAGATGAAGTGACAAGATTCTGATATCTATAACCTAATAAGTCCACCTTAGGTTGAATGGACTGACTGAGTGGTAACTGTAGGCAGGCAGGGCATGATGGAGGAGATGGGTCACTAGGGGTATGCTCTCGAAAGGTACATCTTCCCTGTGGGCTCTTCCTCTCTGCTTCCTGACCCTGCTATGAGATGAGAAGCTTTCCTTTCCTGGGCCCTTCCTCAGGATGTGCTGCCTCATGTTGGGCCCAGAGCAATAGAGTTGGCCATCTATGGACTGAGACCTCTGAAGCTATGAGCCCCAAACAAACTTTTCCTCATCGAAGTTGTTCTTGTCTGGTATTTTGGTCACAGTGATGCAAAACCTGACTAAAACAATGAACTACTATAGTGTAAACCCTACAAGGCACATAGTATTCCACACAGAGAGATGCAATGAACCACCATCCCCCTTCCCACTCAGAAACAACTATAAGTCATCAGATAAGAGTCATTTTCTGATTTCTAGGTTATTCTAAATGTCCAGATGCCCAAAATATAGCCATGCTTTGAATAGTGTTATCTTGCATTAGTATTATTATTAAAGACATGCAAAGATTCCAAGAAATTCAGAAAATCATGAGAAGACCTAGCATCTAGGTTTTCTGAACCAGAGGAAATATTTAGAATTCAAAGTTTTTATGACTAACATCAACATATTTTTTGAGCACATCTTGTGTATATTCTTGTTTTCTCTTTCTCTTCAACTGAGAGTTTTAAATGGATAGTAAGCCTTAAACAGAAATGAATTTCCAAGAGGGATTTAAAGCCAAGCTTTTAAGCTAGAGTTTTTGTTCATTAACACTCTAATTCCTGAGGACTTATTGGGCTAGTAATGGTAAGATCAAGGAGAGGCCACAATAAAAGAACCATTTATCGTAGTGACATGTTCTCTTTCAAATGAGTTCAGAGACCATTGCTGTGAATAGCCCTTTATCTTTCTATTGTTCCTGGAGATAGATACCAAATTTGGCTAATTCTCAGGAATGTAATCATGGGTGGCATTGAACAAAAATTATGTTTCTACCTTATAAGGTAGTAATGGGTTTTCAAATCCAACCTAAGTCCTAAAATTCTTTTTATAAAACAAGTAGTGTCTAAAGCTACTTGAGGATCAAGACCTCTTCTATAGCCCAAACCCAATGTCAAATTCACCTGTGAACTTACTATCCTCTGGGAGGGTGTATACATGTTCATTTTTGTTGGAGCAGGTGTGGTAAGGACCTTTATGTATTTGGACCATCACCAGACCAGAAAAAGTAGTCTTCATTCTACCAGGCACTAATAGTGACTTGGGAATGGTTTAATAACCCTGTATGACATGATTAATAAATTTCATTCTAAAGCATTTTGCAATGTCAATGCCCATTAGGAAAATTTAATTTCAATGATAGGGGAGGCGAGAGTTTCTTTGGAAGCTGGGCTGGAAATCTAGATGATTTTTGAGATTTATTTGGATAGGACTGAACCTGAGGGAACAAAAAAATCACCTTTAAGTTGGAGCAGCAGTAACTTTGGCAAGTTATTCAAGTTTAGCACATTCTATAATGAGTGCTATAGCAGTTTTGGTAAATAATTTGGTAAACTTAGTAAACATCATCCCCCCAAAAAGAAGCTTCAGCTAAAGCCCATAAAGATAGAAAGAAGACAACTGATTTTTTAAAAAGTGCTTTATGTATTTTTATGTTTTATTAGTGCATTATAGTTATACATAATCCTGGTTTCTTTCTGACATAATTATATATGCATGGAAATAATTTGCTCCACTTCAGTCTCTAGTACTTATACTTACCCTCCAATACTCCTTCCCCGTTTTCCCCTTTTGCTTTACTGGTCATATTTACATTTATTTATAGATTTTTAAGTTAGTGTTTATGTATATATATATATATATATATATATATATATATATATATATATATATATATATAGAGAGAGAGAGAGAGAGAGAGAGAGAGAGAGAGAGACATACATACATACATACATACAGGTGAAATTCACTATGGTATATTCATATAAACAGTTTGGTCAATTTCATTCCACCTTTTCTACCTATTCTTGTTCCTTCTCCTTCCTGCTTAATTCCCTTCCTCTAGTCTATTGATCTCCCTTCAACTTTCATGGGACACTGCCCCAACTTTTCTTATTTTGGTCTAGATTCTGCATATAAGAGAAAATATTCCAATCTTTGAATTTCTGAGTCTGACTTATTTCACTTACATGATGTTCTCCAGTTCCATCCATTTACCAGCAAATGCCTTGATTTCATTTTTATTTATGACTGAATATAAGTCCATTGTTTATATATGTGATATTTCTTAGTTTTGTTAATTTTTTAAATTGTTTCTTTTGTTTTGATTTCATTGATTTCAGCTCTAATTTTAGTGGGCACCTGGGCTAGTTCCATAACTTGGCTATTGTGAATTGCACTGTTATAAACATGGATGAGCCTGTATTACTATAGTATGCTGATTTTAGTTCTTTTTGATAAATACCAAGGAGTGGGATAGCTGGGTCATATGGTTGTTCTATTACTAGTCTTTTGAGGAGTCCTCATACAGATTTCCAGAATGGTTATCCTAATTTGCTGTTCTACCAAGAATGTATGAGTGTACCTTTTTCCTCACATCTTTGTGGTCTTGGTGATTACCATTCTAACTGGAGTTAGATGAAATCTCAGTGGTTTTTGATTTACATTTCTCTGATTGCTAGGTATATTGAACACTTTTTTATATATTTGTTGACCATTTGTGTTTCTTCTTTTGAGAAGTGTCTCTTTAGTTCTTTGCCCACATAGGATTTTTTTTTTTTTTTTGGTTTTAAGTTCTTTGAGTTCCTTAGGTATTCTGGATATTAATCCCCTGTTGGAGGATAGCTGGCAACAATAATCTTCCATTCTTTAGGCTATCTATTTATACTCTTAATTGTTTCCTTTGCTGTGCAGAATGTTTTTAATTTGATGCCATCTCACTTACTGATTCTTGGTTTAATTTCTTGCACTTTAGGTATCTTGTTAAGGAAGTCATTGCCTATGCCAATATGTTGGAATGTTGAGCCTATGTTTTCTTCTAGTAGTTGCAGTGTTTCCAGTCTAGTTGCTAGATCTTTGATCCATTTGTTTTAGTTGTCAATGGACTTTTATTTTTATTTATTTGTATGCAGTGCTGAGAATTGAACCCAGTGCCTTACACATGCTAGGTAAGCATTCTGCCACTGAGCCACAACCCCATCCCTCTTTGATGCATTTTGAGTTGACTTTTGTGTCAGGTATAAGATAGAAATCTAGTTTCAGTCTGCGTACAGATATCAAGTTTTCACAGTATAATTTGTTGAAAATGTTATTTTTTTTTCTCCAACGTATTTTTTGGTATCTTTGTCAAGTATCAGATGACCGTATCTATGTGAATTTGTCTCTGTGTCTTCTATTCTGTTCTATTCGTGTTCATGTCTGTTTTGATATCAATACTATGTTATCTTTGTCACTGTAGTTCTGTAGTATTATTTGAGAATCAGTATTGTGATGCCTCCAGCATCATTTTTATTGCCCAGGATTGGGTTGCTTTAACTATTCTTTATCTTTTATCATTTCAAATGTATTCTAGAGTTGTTTTTCTCTTGTTCTGTGAAGAATTTCACTGAAATTTTGATGAAGAGTGCATTGAATCTATATAATGCTTTTGGTAAAATGGTCACTTAGATAGCATTAATTCTGCCCATTTAAGAATACAGGAGGTTTTTCCATCTTCTAAGGTCTTCTTCAATATCTTTCTTCACTGTTTTATATTTTCATTATAGAGATCTTTCACATACTTGGTTAAATTTATTCCCAAATATTTTATTTGTGAGGTTATTATGAATGGAATCATTTTTCTAATTTTCTTTTTAGTAGATTAATTATTGGAGTATAGGGAAGTGATTTATTCATGTTGATCTTTTATGCTACTACTTTGTTGAATTTTTTGATCTCAGAGTCTTCTGGGGGAATTTTTTTGGTGTTTTAAGTATATGATCATGTCTTCAGCAAACAGATCATTTGACTTCTTCTTTTCCTATTCATTTCCATTTAATTTCCTTCTCTTGCTTTATTATTCTGTCTAGATTTTTAGGGACTATGATGAATATGAGTGGTAAGAGTAGATGTCCTTATCTTGTTTCCTGACTTTAGAATAAATGCTTTTAGTTTTCCCCATTTGGTATGATGTTGGTCTTAGGTTTGTTGTATGTAGCCTTTAAAATGTTGAGGTAAGTTCTTTCTATCCCTAGTTTCTCCAGAGATTTTAGCAGAAATGAGTGTTGGATTTTGTCAAAGGATTCTTCTGCATTGATTAAGAAGATCATATAATTCTTGTCCTTATTTGTATTTATGTAGTGAATTACATTTAGTGATTTGTGTATGTTGAACCAACCTTGCATCCCTGGAATGAATCCCAGTTGATCATGGTGCACAATCTTTTATACATGCTTTTGTATTTGATTTGCCAGGATTTTATTGAGAATTTTTGCATCTATGTTCATTAGAGATACTGGTCTGAAGGTTTCTTTCTTTGGTGTGTCTTTGCCTGGTTTTGGAATCAGGGTGATATTGGCCTCATAGAATGAGTTTGGAAGTTCTGCCTTTTTTTCTACTTCCTGAAATAATTTGTAGAGTATTGGTATTAGTTCTTCTTTAAAGGTCTTGTAGAACTCAGCTGTGCATCCATCCAGTCCTGGGCTTTCCTTGGTTGGTAAGCTTCTGTTGGCATCTTTGATTTTATCACTTGATATTGGGCTATTTAAATTGTGTATATCTTCCTGATTCAATCTGGGCAAATTGTATGACTTAAGAAATTTGTTGATGCCTTCAGTGTCTTCTATTTTATTAGAGTATAAGTTTTCAAAATAATTTCTATTTAACCTCTGTATTTTTGTAGTGTCTGTTGTGACATTACCTTTTTAATCATGTATGCTGGTAATTTAAGTTTTTTCTCTCCTTCTCTTCATGAGTGTTGTTGGGGATTGCAAATCAGGTCAAGATGGTGCCTGGCAGTTTGCCAGGAGGAATGGTTTTTGAGGCAACACCACAGAGCCATTAAGATGATGGGGATTCCTTATTGGCTGATTGCCGTATCTGGATGATGCTAATTGAGTCAAGCTGTGTGTAATCAGTTAGGTATATATACCTGTGCTGTCCCACAATAAAGCGGCTCCTGCTACCTTGGGTGCCTGCTACCTTGAGTTCCCGCTCAGTTCCTGCTGAGTTTCCCGGCAATAAAGCAGTTCCCGCTTCAATCTTCAAGTTGCTTATCACCTCCCGGTTATTTTGCCCAGCCGGACTGCGGCAAGTGTAGGTAAGGGTCTGTCAATTTTATTTATTTTTTTAAAGAACCAACTCTTAGTTTTGTCAATTTTTTCAATTGTTTCTTTTGTTTTGATTTTATTGATTTCAGCTCTAATTTTAATTATTTCTTGCCTTCTACTGGTTTTGCTGTTGATTTCTTCTTCTTTTTCTAGGGCTTTGAGATGTAGTGTGAGGTCATTGATTTGTTGGCTTTTTCTTCTTTTAAGGAATGAACTTTTATAGTGTCCCAGAGATTTCGATATGTTGTGTCTATGTTCTCATTTACCTCTAAGAATTTTTTAATCTCCTTCTTGATGTTTTCTGTAACCCATTGTTCATTTATTAGCTTATTGTTTATATTCCAGGTGATGGAGAAATTTTAATTTTTTATTTTGTCATTGATTTCCAATTTCATTCCATTATGATCTGATAAAATACATGGTAGCATCTCTATGTTTTTGTATTTGCTAAGAGTTGCTTTGTGGCATAGTATATGGTCTATTTTAGAGTAGGATCCATGTGATGCTGAGAAGATAGTGTATCCACTTGATGCTAGTTGAAACATTCTATATATGTCAGTTAAATCTAAGTTATTAATTGTGTTTTTGAGCTCTATAGTTTATTTATTCAACTTTTGTTTGGAAGATGTATCCTGTGGTGAGAGAGGTGTGTTAAAGTCACCAAAGATTACTATGTTGTGGTCAATTTGATTCTGAACTTGAGAAGTTTGTTTGATGAACATAGCTACATCATTGTTTGGGGCATATATATGTATGATCGTTATGTCTTGTTGGTGTAAGGTTCCCTTGAGCAGTAAGTATGCAATATCTATCTTTATCCTTTTTGATTAACTTTGGCTTGAAGTCTACTTTATTTGATGTGAGGATGGAAACCCCCTGCTTGCTTCCACAGTCCATGTGAATGATATGATTTTTCCCAACCTTTCACCTTCAGTCTGTGTATGTCTTTTCCTATCAGAAAAGTCTCCTGTAGGCAGCATATTGTTGTTGTTATTGCTGTTGTTTTTAATCCAGTCTGCTAGCCTATGTCTTTTGGTTGGTGAGCTTAAGCCATTAACATTCAGCATTATTATTGAGACATGGTTTGTATTTCCAGCCATATTTCTTTATTTTTGTTATTTAACTGAACTTGATTTTCTTCTTTGATTAGTTTTTACTTTAGGGTACTATCTCCCTCTGCTGATTTTCATTGTTGTTTTTTTGTTTTCTCTTCATGGAATATTTTGCCAAGAATCTTTTGTAGTGCCAGTTTTCTAGCTATAAATTCTTTTAATTTTTGTTTATCATGGAAGGTTTTTATTGTATCTTCAAATCTAAAGCTTAATTTTGTTGGATACAAGATTCTTGGTTGGCACTCATTTTCTTTCAGAGCTTGATATATGTTTTTCCACGATCTTCTAGCTTTCAATGTCTTTGTTGGAATATATGCTGTTATCCTAATTGGTTTTCCTCTATATGTAATCTGATTCCTTTTTCTCATGACTTTTAAAGTTCTCTCCTTATTCTATATGTTGGGCATTTTTATTATAATGTGATGTGGTATGGATCTGTTGTAATTTTGTACATTTGGCATCTGGTAGGCTTCTTGAATTTGGGTTTCCAATTCCTTCTTCCTGTTTGGAAAGTTTTCTGATATCATTTCATTGAATAGATTGTTCATTCCTTTGTTTGGGCCTCCATGCCTTTGTCTATCCCAATAACTCTTAAATTTGGTCTTTTTATTTTATCTCATATTTCTTGAATATTCTGCTTGTGATTTCTTACCTTTATCACTGTGTAGGCTTTGTTCTTTTTAAGATTATATATTTTGTCTTCATTGTCTGATGTCCTATCTTTCAAGTGGTCTACTCTGTTGATGATGATTTCATTTGAGCTTTTAATCTGGTTTGTTGTTTCTTTCATTTCAAGGATTTCTGTTTTTTTTTTTTTTAAACCTCTATCTCCCTGTTGAGGTGATCTTTTGCTTTCTGTATTTGTTTATGTAGTTCCTTGTTGAATTGATCTTTCACTGCCTGTATTTGCTCTTTTATATCTTCCTTGAGTTCACAGAGCATTTTAACCATGTATATCCTGAACTCCTTTTCTGTCATTTTTTTTCTGGTGTGGCTGCCAATGATTCTAACAATGTGGTGTCTTGATTTGTTTGTGGCACTTTCTTCCCTTGTCTTTTCATGTTGCTCGTGTGTCGTGTGTCTTCCTTTCCAGCTCTGTGGGTCTGGGGTGTTATTGTTTCTACCTTATAGGTTTGTAGTGCTCCTTTTGGGTTCCAAGATCACTCCTTTGTGGGGAAGGACAATGCTAAATGATACCAATATCAACAATATATTACCTATGAACAATTTGTTGTTATTAAGACATTTACAGTTTAGTCTCAATGTCCCAAAATGTTAGATTCAATTATTATTTAAAATATAATCAGTAGTTTCATAAAAAGGTTTACAGTTTCTGATGGTGGACAATGAACTGGGGGTGGGGTGTAGAATGATATGCTGAGGAGGTAGGATGTGAGGATATAGAGTTAATAAATCTTAGGAAGTGTGAAAGAGAAATCTAATGAAGAAGGTTAGTAGCAAGAGAATAGACAGGAAGTAATTTAGGGTAGACAAGAATGTGGGAAGGAAGTAGAGTACATAAAACAAACACACATATGTATTTAGAAAAGTGCAGGATGTTAAAATAGTAAACTTTGGAAGGGGAAATAAAAATAAAAGAAGAAAAAAGAGAAAAAGGGGGGCATATACAGCACTTCTATATTATATTATTCAGATGACTCAGTCATCAAAATCCTATTTCATGCAAAGTTCTTGGTTTTACACATGTTGGGGATGTGAGGGCCAAAGGATAGAGGAGTAGAAGAGAAAGAAAAAAAAAAAGGAATACTCTAAAGAAGAATCTAGGGTTGTTGCTAGTTTTAGAGATCTGTATCTTTTCTGTTTCTCTTCTCATCTAATATGTGGGGTTGTCTGTTTTAAGCTGGTGTTTCTGCCCTCTGGATGGTGTAGGTTACCAGGATGGGAAGACTGGTCCTGTTGTATGGTGTCTGGAAGTGGGGAGTGCCACCCGCCAGTAACTGCAGGGAGATTGCACCTCACAGGTCTCTTTTTTGGGACCACTTGTGTGACTTGAGTGCCTGGTATTGTCTCTCTCTCTTGTCTGGAGATTTCCCAGCTCCTGGTCTCTCTGTTAGTTTCCAAATTTTAGTCCCATTCCCTCTCACTTAGCAGTTCCCACCTGCGGGACCTCTCACACTCAGGCTCACACCAGGTGGATGGCGCCCAACTGGGAGAAGTTTTTGTGTTGAGCAGTCACTGTGAAGTTATCGCCGCTAGGGGTGGGGGTGGGAGTTGGATACCTGGTATCTGGCCAGATGGAGATCCAATCTGAGAGCTGCCTACACCAAATATGGTGAGAAAGGTTATTCAAGATGGAGTTGGCCTGGTTCCAGTGTCAGGGTGTCTGGTGAGGTGGGGGGAGCTGGGAGATGGCGTTGTGCTGTGGGTAGGTCATAGGTGAGTGACCTGTGTGGTAGCAGAGTGCAGTCTGGAGTTCTGCAGAGGTGCTGATAGGTGATTCTGCTAAGATGTTTGCAAGCCTTAGCATGGGCTAGAACTGTGGGCTTTGGGTTTCGGGAATCAAGGGTCCAGAGTTCTACTTAAACACTGAGTCTCTGAGTCCTGTGCAAGGGTCATAGCGTTAGTGGTTTCCATGGAAATCAGCTGTATAGGGGTCCTCTTATACTCTCTGAGATGCAGTATTCCGACTAGATGAAATCTGGGTCACAAGTGACACAGGATGATATTTCCCTCTGGCCTACCATCTTGGAATCCTCACCACATTTTCTTTATCCATTCATATGTCAAAGGGCACCTAGGTTGGTTCCATAGTTTAGCTATTGTGATTGAGCTGTTATAAACATTGATGTAGTTGTATCACTGTAGTATACTAATTTTAAGTCATTTGGGTATAAACCTGGGACTGGGATAGCTGGGTGAAATGGTGGTTCCAGTCTAAGCTTTCTGAGGAATCTCCATACTTCTTTTCATAGTGGTTGTACCAATTAGCAGTCCCAGCAGCAGTGTATAAGACTGCCTTATTTATGTTTGCTACCATGCTAGATATTCCTCATTTCTTCCTTCAGATCCATTCTCCTACTTTTTCCAATATGTTATATGCTTTGGGAGGCTAATCTCAATGAACTGCATCAATAGGGTCCCATTGCTCTCTGGCAAAGTGAGATACTTATTGGTATAAGAGGTCACAGTATTGATTGCTCTGATCCTCTCCCTTCCAGTCAAAATTCGGCAATGCCTGCTTTCCTCCATTATGGATTTCAGTTCCTTTTTGGGTTTCCCCTCTCTATAGATATTAGTTTTCTTAGGGTACCAGTGGTTAACTACTTGGGAATCTCCAGACCTAGTTGCTATTTATGCTCCCTTGTTACAAGCACTATGCTCCTTGTTCCTTAAACCTACCCATATATTCTGCTCACTGTTTTAGTCAGCTTTGTTTGCTGCTACCACTAAAAGACTTGAACAGATCAACTGTAGAGAAGAAAAGTTTATTTATGGGCTCATGGTTTCAGAATTCTAAATCCATACATAGCAAGATCCATTCCTAGGGGCTCAAGGTCAGGCAGGACATCATGGTGGAAGAGGGTTGTAGAGAGAACCAGCTCAAATGATGATCAGAAAGAAGAGAAAGAGGGGGTGAAGGAGAGGGAGGGGGGAAGGGGCAAGGAGGGAGGTCTCCACTTGCCAGATACAAATATATATGCAAATGCCATATCCCAATTCCCACCTCCTCCAGCCACACTCTACCATTTCAGTTACTACTCAGTTAATATCTATGAGGGAATTAATTCACTGATTATGTTAAGACTCTCACAACCCAATCATTTCTCTTCTGAACCTTCTTGCATTGTCTCACACCTGAGCTTTTGGGGGATACCTCACATGCAAAACATAACACTAACTCTCTTCAATTAACCTACTCTGGTATGGCATTTGCTTTCTGCTAGAAAATTATCTGATACCATTCTCAACAGGGCACCATAATCAGTGATTCTACTTATTATTGTTTATATATGCACATCATGGTTAATACATGGTATTTCTAGCACTGGACAATTTTCAGTCTTGTTTGCCTTTATAAAACTTCAGTTTAAATATAATATGAAGACTTCATGGATGAATATATGCTTATATTTCAAAAGCTGAAGATTTGAACTGAGAAATCATAAAAATCTCACTCACACTAACAACAGAATGCATAAACATCTTTCATTGTTCCAGAATTTATCAAAATAAGAATCTATTACTAATTGGCTGAGGTCTGAAATTTTTTGCACTTTCATGTTATCAGTTTTAGGGTCATATTTGCTGTTCTAAAATCTGGCTTTAAGCTTCTCAGACTCATGTCTATATGATTCAGGAAAAGAGGCTCAGGCTTTACTATAGTTTATTATATTTTTTTATGAAGGGAAGTGATGAAAGAAATATTTCAGATAGGGATTTCACTTACTAGAAAAATTACTTGATTTCATCATTATGGCCTTAATAAATTCAAGATTAGCTTTATTAATTTCCCCAGGTAATAATGCTGCATAGTAAATTTGAGGACAACTCTGAGAATAAAACCAAACTAAAAGACCATTTCTATGGGAGGAGGGAGTGTTAAAATTGATTTATCTGAATGTTCAAAAAAGGTTGATATAAAAATGAGGCTAATAATTTTGGAATAACAATTTTGATGTAATTTGCTATGAATTTTGAAGAAGTTGTTGCATTTAAAATTAGCAATTATTTAAATTAAGGATTGCCTACAATTTTGTAACAAATGTAATCACTATGGAATGGTGTTAAATTTTAAAATTTTTTTTTAGTTGTTGACAGACCTTTATTTTATTTATTTATATATAGTGCTGAGAATCAAACCCAGTGCCTCACATATGCCAGGCAAGTGCGCTACCGCTGAGCCCCAGCCCCAGCCCCACCCCCTGGTGTTAAAAAAATTAAGAAATGACATGTGCTTCTCCACTTACTCATATTGACACAGCACATTTGACCTCCTGTTATTTTTCCTTGTGCCCACTTTTTGCTTCTAGTTTCTGATCTTAAAATCAAAACTCCTGCCTTTTTCATTTTGCATGGTGTCTAGTTCTTAGCACAGTATCTGACTCATGGAAGAAGTGTAATAAGTTGGTTTTTTTTAATAGTGAATGAGTGGAGAATGTATTTTGGAAATCAGATAAAGTGTTGTGTGTGTGTATGTGTTCATGAAATGTTTAGACAACAATAAATGATTCAACAGCAAAAATGAGCATTGTGGCATTGAGTTCTCAATGAGGATGCTTCATGGTATCTAGAATAATCATGTAGTTCATTAAACTATGAGGGGAAATAAAAAGTCAACCTGAGATAGACCTTGACATCTGTAAGAGATGTAATTAATGAAAAATGATCTGGCAGGAATACCAATGGCTAGAGATGTCTGTTCCAGGTAAGTCAGACATCATGAAATATGTGTGGAGAACAATAATGATAAATTATAGAAAGCTGAATACTTTGCAGAAGGAGAAAGAAAGTTGAGCAGTGAAAATTATGGTTTGGAAAGTTTAAAGATCCCGAGAAACCTTGACTTAACTTTCTAAGTGATTAGCAACCACTCTAAGCTTACAAGGAGAAGGGCGGATTGAAGTGTAGCAGTCTTCTCCTTTGATGTGAGGGTCACAGGGCTCAGAGGGAAGGAAGGACATAATATGTTTCAAATAATATAGGTTTTGTGTTCTCTTTTAAATGAGTCCAAATGAATGGGGAAGAAGTAGTGCTTTTTCGTTTCTTATTCTCATCCTGGGCCCCAGGCATATGGGAGGCTGGGGAAAAGTTTGAAGTCTAGAAAAATGTGGGTAAATAGAGGCAATGGGAAGTGACCATTGGTCTCTATTTCTTTGGAAGCCCCAGAATTCTTTTAAGTCATCAAAATCTAGAATTCTCTGTGGACAGATACTTCTGCAGAAAATGATTTGAAAAAAAATCTTTTATTATCTAGAGAGAGGCATAGGGAGAATTTTCTTCACTGAAATAATATCTTAATTTTATTTTACCCTAATGAATGAAATGTGGTAACATAGCTTCAGAGTGTAAAGTGGCAGTGTCAAAGTCATGATATTGTCCCTCCATAACTGCAGTGTGAGTAAGTGAGCTGACTAAATGGCAAGCACATTCCCTTGCTGGGGAGGGAAGAGCAAGAGCATCACACATTTTGAACAGGAGCACAAGCTACAGAGCAAGATATGCCAGAGTGAGGGTGGGTGACATTTGAAAATAGAAATACCAGTTATACGAGTGGGCTTGCCACCCTAGCAAGACTAACTGCCCTTCTTTCTGTCATGCCTACTCCAACCAGATTTTCACTGGTTTCCACTGCACTTGGCAAGCTGAAGTCCTAAGCCAGGTTCGAGATGTTTTGCTACTAAACTTTCATCACAGGCAGCACAATCTGCCTGCAAGGCTGCAGGGCTGTATATATGACTGACACGTGGAAGTCAAGCACAACTCAACACATCTGTGCTTTTGCAATAGCAAGGGAGAAGAATGTCTCTGTTTCTTAAGGGAAGAAAATAAAGGTAACTCTTCCACCAAGTGAAGCTCTGGGCAAGGTTAAGTTCAAGGACAGAGTCTTTTAGGGCTGTGTGGAGACCACTCTCTAAATACCTCTGAGGTCACAGACTATTTCCAAATTCACAGTGATGTCTGGTGACAGAAGTTTCTAGGCATTCAGGCAATTTAGGGAACAATCAGCCAGACAATATGGGGGTGCTCACAACAAGATGCCTGCTGCTGAGGTAACGCCCAGCTGTGATTTTATTTCCCTCTGTTTGGATAACACAATTCGTTCTCACCACATTAACTGAAATAGACTGCCAAAGAAATGGCCAGTTTGAAAGAACACACACTAAAAAAAATCAACATTCCAGGACTTAGTGAGATCACTGCAGCAACAAGAACATATTTCCAAATAGCCAGAATAAAACAGCAGTTAGTCGAGGAGAGAAGATTTGGCCTTGCCAGATGTGGCATCATCTCACATGAACACACACAACTGTGGAAACGAGGGCAAGCATGAGACTTCCATTGCAAAATTATGTGCTTCTTGGAAATGTCAACCATCAAGCACGGGACACGCCCCACTGCAGCCACCAATTTTCAATAGCTTCCAATCATTCCTGATTTTCTCTCCTATTATTTTTCCCCTTGAACAATAAAAAAGAAGAATCCAGATTGGTCTAATAACTCTTAATATTAGTCAATATATATGGACATAAAAAATGGGTTTGGTTAATAAATAAAGAGCTTTGGGTCATTTTTCCTCCAATATGGATGTTATTATTCAAATGCAGGGTGCTCTTATTGTCATAGTTCTGAAAAAACTGTTGGTGATTATTACATAGCTGATTCGTGCAGCAGAGTTTATAACTTGTTTTAACATTATAACAAGTTTATAACTTGTCTTTCTGGCATGTCATTTTTTGGTAGACTTGGTGCTGTATGGAATTTAGGCAGAGGAAGAGATGAAAAATTTAAGGTCTACAATGATATTTTTCCTCATAACTTTCATGTACATCAAAAGCATATGGAGTGGCATTAATATTAGAGATCCCTAGACCAAAACCTGGCTACCTATATCTTTATAATTGGGAAATGATGGTGGGGCCATAATTTACAAACCCATTATTCTTTCCTTGCATGAACTCTTCCAAGCACTTCCATTATTCATGTTTCAGCCATGTTTTACCAGATGAGACATAAATTTTAAGTGTTCCACATATGGTAACAATATCATGCTTTTATACCATAGAAAGTCTTCTTCCCTTATTTTTCCTATTGAAAAAAATGTGGAAGAAAATTGCAAAATGGGAATATTATGCAAAAATATTGATGATCTCTCTGTTGCTACTCAGATACTTTCCACATTCTATGCTAACCCTGTATTTCACTTTACCTATCAAAAAGTTGTAGATTTTTCCAAGTAACCTTATAGACAGAAACTAAGCTTAGTATTTTACTGAGCTGAATTTGATAATCAAAAATTTACATTTATGAATTGATACAATCTATCCACAAAGGAACTGGTTAATGCTTTCATCAAAAGCAAAAGCATAACATGAAAAGGCAACTGTAGTGTAATTTATTTCTCAGTCCTTTGAAGTATGACTAAAATATGACTCAGCCTCCCACCCCATATTACACAGTGCTGTTCACCCCTGGAGTTAACATTCAATAAAAATCTGAGGGAGAAGAAAAGAAGGGAAAATGTGACAGAGCCAGGACCATTTCTTCTCTTAGAGCGTCACATAGTAATTTCAGGATGGGTACAGATCACAGGTGTCTCATTTGCACTCCTGTCATTAAGGCAATGTGGCCAGACAGTAGGGCAGCAGAAGAAAAACTTGTATTGAAGGGATCTTGGGAAAAATTCAGTCTATGTGATTCTGACCTAAATTTTTTCTTCATTTTGAATACCACCTAGAAAATTCTGTAGAATTATATTTTAAAACAATAAGAGCATTTTCAAAGTGAAAATAATATGTATTTGATCACTAAAGAAAGAAGTTTCTTGCTCTTTTAAAAAGAATAATATGTCTGTTTGTTATTTCATCTTCCCAAGGCTTAAGCTGGCACTTTTAGTCTCTGTCCACTGCTCCAGTGAGGGAGCACTGGGGCTGAAGCTCTGATTTTTAATCCAAAACTTCATCCTCCAGCTGTTGAGGTTACCAAAGGGACTATATGGGGATCAAAGAACTTTCTCATGCCTGTTAGATGGGAAGGAACAGCTGATTCCCAGAGCCATGGCTGGGCCACTTCTAGTTGGTATAATTCATCCAAAGAAAGACATGAAGATGAAGGGGATTGTCATGACTGGGTAGGGAAGGCGTTTACTCAGAACTCGGAGGAACCCAAAGACAGAGTGGAAACAGATGGGGCTAGAGCTGCACAATAAACAGGTGGTCATTCTCCACTGTGTGAGGAGGAAATGATGCTGGAGTGGAAGATTCCCCACGATAAAATAGAGCTGGCAAAGGATATAAGGGATTTCAGTCATTATTTCTGCTTGTGCATTTCTTTTTCCTTTTTTAAAAAAAACTATCATAAAGTTGCTTTCTTTGCCTTCTTTTTAACATTTGTGTGTTTGCTTCAATTTCCCCAATAAGAAAGCAAAAACTAGTGAAAAGGCATTTTGAAAGCTTTTGCTCAGTTTGCTTTGGAATATTTTACCAACTTGTGTGTATTTTTAAATTTTATTCACTATTAAGTTTTGTAGCCAACAGAAATTATAGTTGTAGTGAATTTCTGAGAATTAGACAAATACATACATTTGAGTAACAATAACCAGAAACAAAATACAAGAGTTCCATCAATCCCACAAGTTCTTATATGCTGCCTAAACAATCAATCCCCCTCTAACCCCTGGCAAACGTTTTTGACTTTTAAAATGTGTTTTAAAATATCTGAATATATTTCTCTTTTCTAAACTACTATATAATGGAATTATAAAGTATGTTCATGTTTTTCAGTCTAGTATCTTCCATTTAACACAATGCACTTGAGATTCATTATCTTGTGTAGTTCAGAAATTGGTTATTTTTATAGCTGAATAGTATTCCATTTTATGGATGTGTAGTATTTTGATAATTATTTCATTTTCTTGTTGATTAATATGTATTAAAACTTATTAGTGAGATTCAGTATGATATTTCCACACATGCATTCAGCATGCATTATTCAATCCACCTCTCTTTATCCACCCTCCTCTCATATCCTTTACAAACTCTATTAATCACTATTGTGCATTCTGGTCAACATTTTTTAGTTTCCACATGCGACAGACGACATGTAGTGATTGTTGTTCTTTAATTTATTTCAGTTGACATAATGTCCATCATTTCCATCCATTTTGTTGCAAATGACAAGATCTCATTCTTTATGCCTGAATATGGATAACTTATTTTCTTTATCCATTCATCTGCTGAGTGACTCCCAGACTGATATCTTATTTTAGCTATTTTAAATAGTGCCACAATCAACACAGGAATGCAAGTTTCTCTTTGATATCATGATTGAATTTCCTCTGAATATGTACCTAGGAGTGGGATAGCTGAATCATACGGACATGTGGAAGACAGAAATGGGTTCAATGTGAAAAGAGCACTTTCTCCTATACAGTTTTCAATACTCTGGTAAATGTGAGTTGAAATTAGGCAGAGAAATCATATATTTGCAATAGAGGTAAATCTGGTTGGTTGTATCCTAAACCATATTTTATTACTATCTGATATCATGAGTTATCAGTTGGTTGTTCCCACTTAAAAACTATATGTCAGTGGGCATTTGTTGTATTTCTAAAGTTACTCCTCATAGTAAAAAAAAAAAAAATCCTCTTGGGAGAGTTCCTATTTTCAGCTAGTTGACTTAATGCAGCATAAACCAAGCCATTGCATGGTTTCCACAAACCATGTCATTGGTCAGCTTCCGTGGTTACTAATGAATTGGCAATCAACAAGTTCAAACTAGGTGTTTGGTTAAATGTTTTCATTTTTCTATGTACAATTTCATTAAACAAATTATAAAGTCAAAACTCTTTCGGTGGAAAAATTGTTACTTTCTTTGCATCCAATATGTGCATACTGATTTAAAAAGACAAAATATTGTCAGAATGGTGATACAAACATATAACCAACTTTCTGCAGAGCAGACACATGATAGACAATGACAAGCAAGAAGGTGACACTAAGATGACCCTTTCGAAGTGGTGGCTATAATTGAATTTTCACTGATGAATACACCTCCAACAATCTATGTATCCACTAGTTCTGAGAAATCACCTTCATTAATCTCCTTACTTTCCAACCTTCTGAGATGGGTCATTTTCTTTCCTGTAAATATATGTAAATTGTGTGCAGGTGTTCTGGGTAGACCCAGAAGAGGGCAGAATGTGTATTCATTAAAATGTAAATTTTGGTTGTTTATCAGGAGATATAAATACAATTCTTTTGAAAGAATTTAAGAGAAGAATGTGAATATACTATAGGCAAAGTAATCATATAATTTATAAAATCTTGGATAATTTTGTCAGTAAATGGGGAGATGATTAATTACAGTGGGATATCAGACATATATTGAGATGGCCCTATTCAAAAAGGAACATCTGTCACAATTTTTAGGGGACCTGATAAAATAGAAAATATAGGGTATTTAGTAGGAATCCTAAGATAAATGGAAACAAAATAGATAAGAAAAAGATAAAAAAATGTTTTTAACTTCCTATAAGTCGATTAACCTTATCTAGAGGTTAATGATATGGTTTAAAGAGTCCCTAAGAATGAAAAACATTCAGCAAGTTATTTTATTCCTTTGATGAAAAGAATGAGAAAAAAAATCTCATTAGGTATGCTCAATACATATCTTAGTCTTCATTTAATTCATTCTTTTGATCATTCTAGAAATATTTATGGAATCCTTACTAAGTGTCAATACTATATTGGATGCTGGTAATTGTCAGATTGAATAATCCAAATAGGTTCTGCTTTAGTAGAGATGACATTTTAATATGGGTTCAAGATAAATTAGCTGCCATAATACTTCTTGAGAAAATTTAAATCTGTAGGAGCATATAGGATTGGTTTAAGTATCTCAGGAATGATTTCTCTGAAAAAGTGACATAAAATCTGAAACCTGGAGGAGTAAAATTTAGCTAGAAAATATGGTGACAGGAGCAGAGCGGATAGGCAAGAGAATGAGAATGTGCTAAGACTCCAAAGAAAAAGAATGTGGCAATTCAAGTAACTGAAAGAAATTTAGTATAACTGGATCATGTTTGTTTTATAAAATAGTGAGAGATGAGGCTGGTAAGTAAAGCCAGATCATGAAAAGTCAGGCAAACCAAATTAAAAATTTTTGACTCAATCCCCAAAAATTGGGAGACATGGAGAAATTTGAGCAATAAAGTTCTATCAGATGATTATTTTATGAAAGACAGTATTGTTCCAATGTGACACACAAATAATAGGGAAACAAGAAACAGGCAAGAGAATAATAAGATGATTTTGAAGTCATCACAAGAGGTTCATTGTAGTTGGGATGCAAAACTTCATTCAAGAATATTTAGATAATATAACTGAACTGTATACTTAAAAATAGTTAAAATGGTAAAGTTTATCTTACATATATTTTACCATAATAAAAAGAAGTATTTGAGAAATTAGAATCATGGATTTTTTGAAATTTATTTATGGAAATCATGGGACTTGTTTATTGAGAAGGATACACAGATCTCTGGTAGTGGAGTGGTTCATGGGGCTGTCCTTTGAAATAAAGGACATCAGAAGAGGCAGATTTCAAGACTTGAAAATAGTAGAAGACTTACTGTACTTTTTTTGTATTTTTTTCAGTTATCTTCATAATTGAGGAATTGCATGCATAATTCTGGACAACTTGAATAAATATTTAAAAAGTCAAAATTATATTCTTAAATTCAAGTCTGCCTTTACCATGTGGATAAATTATGGTCCCCATTTTTTTCCATAACAAAACTATTAATAAGATCAAATATGTTTGTGAATAATTATTTCAATTGTAAGGTTAGAAATGAAGATGACTTTCAAAATAGTTTAATTTTCATGGTAGCATAGAGAATGCACAAATAATTATAAAATGTGCCAACATTGAAGATTAGATAACTTTGGAAAACTATAATATCCACACACTTCCCAAACTATGCAGTATTTCTTAAAAATGACCAAAAAAAGTGGCAGAAACTTACAGAATGCTACTAAACAAAAACTGGTGGGATACATGGCTCATAAAGTTAGAGAAAATCTTACAAGTTGGAAAAAAGGAGGCAACTTATTGATGAAAAAGGGAGTTTTATACTAAAATTGGTACTGTGGGTAAAAAATCATATAAATAAGAATAAATACTTTAAAATACAAAATTAAAATTAAAAATGAAATAATGGAGAAACTTCTCTAGGACACATATCTATGAAATTAAAGAATTACATACTGAATAGGAATAGATTGAAACCTTTTTATTTCATCTTGTACAGCAGTTTAGTTCATATTCTAAACATTTTTTTTTTCTCATTAGAAACACTCAGTTTTAAAAAGACACTGATTCCTGGGTTTTTCTCCAAGAACTCTGAGTTAGTTGTTTTGAATTGATGTCTAAGCATTAGAGTGTCCTTAAATTTTTCTAGTTAACTTACATGGAGTCAAAGCTGAGAGGTACTGAACTAAAGAGAATCAATTGATTTTTCTAGAGAAGACCTTTACTAGGTAGAATTTGAAAGAGAAGAGCAGGGAAAGAGGTAATACAGAATCTCCCAAAAAAACTTATAGAGAAGTAGCAAATGGAATGGAAGACTTCTCAGGAAGTAAATACACTAAATACTTTATATATCATAGGAAAAAATCTCCTTGGTTTAGTAAATAAGGGTGTCTATTCTTCCTCCCCTGTAGAAACTTAACCTGATTATTTACATTTTCTGCCTCTGCACACCAGCTTTAGAGTGAGCACTACAGGTGGGGAAGTAGAACTATGCAGCAACAAGGATAACCACATAAGTTGTCTCCTATTACCAGCCTAATTTTTAAAAAAATATTTTTATTTATTTACTTTTATGTGGTGCTGAGGATCAAACCCAGTGCCTCACATGTGAGAGGCAGGCACTCTACCACTGAGCTACATCCCCAGCCCCAACCAACCTAACCTTTACTTCATTAAAAAGTAACTGAAAATCCAGATTCACTGGGTATGGAGGAAAAGCAATAGCATTAAAAATAAGGAGCTTGGGGGGAAAAAAAGAAATAAAAGAAGAGGAAAAGATGACCTTGATCCTAAACAAACAAAAAATTTTAAATTAGAATAGAAATTCTAAAAAATGAATAAAATTTTTAAGCTTCCAATTAGTATTCTGAGAGAAATTTGTTCATTAAATTGATACAAGAACAAGCTGCAATAAAAAGTGGATAAATATCAAGGAGGCTCTCCTGTGTGCATGTATATTATAATATGATTGAAGATCTGATCAATACAATGGACACAACTGAAAATGATTTAATAATATGAAGGTAAAAACCAAAACATCATGATATGAGAAAAAAGGAAGAGACATAAAATATGAAAAAATGCAGTAGTAAAAAGTAAATAGATATGAAGAATCATCCTTTGACTTCTGGAATATAACTAAAATAAATTCCAGAAAGCAAAACTAACCCAATTCTCAACAAGAAAAAAACAGAAATAAACAAGAAACAATATTAATAAATAAAACAAACACACTTATAATTTCTGGGAAAAAAAAAGAAAATTAACTCCATGGTTTAAAAGTCAAAGGTTGAATATACAGATGACCACTACTAGTGACATAATATAGAAAAATTTTAGAACTTTAAGAAAAAAAAAAGGATTCCAAAACCATGAACAGGGTTGGAGACAGTAAAAACCTACCTGTGAAATTGTGAATATCAGTTTGGACCAGACTTCTCATCACTAACAATAGAAACTAGAAATCAGTGATCCGAACTTTTCAAAGTCTAAGATAAAAAAAAATGGTGTTGTGAATGGATAAATATGATTGTAATGCATTCCACTATTGTCATGTATGTAAGAAATAAAAAAAATGATTTGGTACCCAGAATTATATATCAATTTTTCTATATGTATTTTTTATTTGATAAATATTAAAAATGTTAATATCTGTACAGCTTTTCTGTAAGAACTAACTCAAAACTCAACAAAATTCACCAAAAGAACAAAATTATAGAAAATGAAACGGTGTGATATACACTGTAGTTAAACAATTACTAATACATAATGTTTAAAAATGACAATCAGGAAAAAATCCTTTGTGAAAAATATTAAGAATTGCCTGTGAGGAAATTAGAGAGAGTGAGAATATGTTATGACTACTGTTGTTTTCAGAAGGAAAATATAGCTATTAATTTTATCTTGACATTGGAAATACAATGGAAGTTTGGATATTAGTTTGAAGTAATGATACAGAAAATTTTAAGCATGTTAATGTTTCTTGAATTGGTAGGCACATAGTAATCTAGTATTTGATTCCCTATATATTTAAATCTTTAATAATTTAAAATAAAAATGTTAATGTAAATATTACAATGAACCAGAAGTGGTGGCATGTGCCTGTTATCCCAGAGGCTCAGAAGTCCAAGGCAGGAGGATCATGAGTTCAAAGTCAGTCTCAGCAACATAGTAAGACTCTAAGCAACTGTTTTAGTCAGCTTTTCTCAGCTGTGACTAAAATACCTGAACAGAACATTTTAGAGGAGGAAAAGTTTATTTGTGGGCTCATGATTTAAGAAATCTCAGATTATAGACAGCTGGATCCATTCCTGGGGGCTCAACATGAGGCAAAATCATGGCAGAAGAGTTTGGTGGAGGAAAGCAGCTCACATGATGATCAGAAAGCAGAAAGAGGTTCCACTTGCCAGATACAAAATATACACCCCAAAGGCCTGCCCCTATTGACCCACCTCCTCCAGCCACAATTATCTGCCTTCAGTCGTCACTCAGTTAATCCCTATCAGGGAATTGATTCACTGATTGGGTTAAAGTTCTTATAATCCAATCATTTTACCTCTAAACCTTCTTGCATTGTCTCACATATGAGATTTTGGGGATACCTAATATCTAAACCGTAAGAACAACTTAGCAGCACCCTGTCTCAAAATAAAAAGATCAGGGGGCATGACTCAGAGGTTAAGCACCCCTGGGTTCAATCCCCGTACCCCTCCCCCCAAAAATTACAAGGAATTTTATAAATGAGTACTAGAAAAAGAAAATAGAATATAAGAATTTTGACACAGAGAACTTAAAACAGAATAAATTAAATTTAGAAAATATAAAAGAATCACAATATTTACAATTTCTTACAAAAAGATGAATAAGTATAATATTGATCTTAGGCAAGATAGAATTCATGATGAATGCATTAAGTAGACACAATTATTTGTTATGTTGATAAAATTCTTTGAATTGTTTCGTCCCTAATAATTTGTCTTTAAAATACTTAAGGCAAAATATGAATAACCATTTTAAGGATAAATTAACCAGTGTACCACCTTAGTAGGATATCAACAAGTATTTTAAAACAAAAGAGAAAATACACCATAATAACTAACAGTATGGGAAGTTTGAATAGTATGAATGAGTAGGAAGGATGAGTGCAGGGGATAAAATGTTTTTAAACATGCTTGGAAAAATCAACTCTATATTAATAACTCAAAACAATTTAAGAATATACTATAAAAAAGGAAAAAGAAAAACCTCTGTAAGTTATGTTCACTAAATGTAATACAATAAAAATGAAAATAGGATGTTTTTAAACTCTAAACTAGCCTTTATAAAGGTTAATAATAATAGTGAAAAGAATGATAAAGTAAATGATAAGAGTTGAAAATAACTATAATTGAAGCAATAAACTATGTGAAAATGAGGAAAAGTGAAATAATTCACGTCAAAACTTTGGAGTAAATCAAAGAGGGAAAAACAGACTCAGATACATGCATTTTTAAAGATATACAAACACATATTAAAATATATTCCAAATATATAAAAACATATGAAGCAGAAAGAAAAGGAAAAATCAAATAGTGGGAAGATAAATAAGTCCATTATTGAAATAAAACTTGATAAGAGAACCAAGATTTTCTTCCTCTAGAAGTTTCAGAAAGATTGTTAGAATAGTTAATTTGCACTTATTTTGAGAGCAGAGATGGAAAGGAGAGAGAGGGAGAGAGGGAGGGAGGGAGGGAGAGAGAGAGAGAGAGAGAGAGAGAGAGAGAGAGAGAGAGAGAGAGAGAGAGAGAGAGAGAGAGCGCAAATGCACAAGCACCCAGAATGAAAAATGACTCATGGTGAAATATAAAGGAGGTACTATAATTTTCTACTACACCAAGAAGTGAAAACTTAGATAAAATATTTTTCTTCTGAGATAAAATAAATTATTCAAACATAGGTCAAAATGATAGAAAAGCTGAATATGCAACCAACTAGTCTAGAAGACTTCAATGTGCAACCTGAAACTTAACAAAACTCCTTGAAGTAACAGGGAGTAAGATCCTTGATATTGGTCTTGGCAATGATTTTTGTGGATAGAACACCAAAACATTAGCAATAAAAAGTCAAAAATAAATAAATGGAATTACATCAAACTAAAAAGGTTGATGCAAAGGAAACAGCAAAATGAAGGACACCTTATTGAATGGGAGAAAATCTTATCTCTGTTAAGGTGTTAATATCTAAAATATTACAATATAAGCAAATAGCAAGTTAAAAATTACTTGTAAAGTGGAAAATATTTGCAACATATTTAATAAAGATAGTTGCAATATATTGAGAAATGTGTTCAACTATACTGAAAATAATCCAATTCAAATCAATTCCATAGGGATTAATGATAAATATGTTTCAGAATATGAGCAGGAAGAGATCAGCAGAAGATCTTAAAGGACCTACACTCCTCTAGAAAGATGTTCAAGATCACAGGTAAGACCAGGAATGCATATTCACGTTTGCTTGTTACACAGTGATGAATTTTTAAAGATTGGCAATGTGGCCAAAGAGACAAGGATGTGCTGATTCTCACATACTGTTGTTTTATGTTGGTACAGCACTTGTAGGGGATGTTGGTAAAATTCCCTAAAGTTTTAAATGTGTATGTATTGATCCAGCAATTCCAATTCTGAATATCCACCTTAAAAATCACTCACTAGGAGTGTACTTAATGATGCATAGGTGATTTTAATGATGTTCATTGCAAGACTCTTGGCTACCTTAAATATTTGACTGAGATGCTAAAAGTTGTTACTGTGAAGAGTAAAGAGTGATTTTACATTTCATATTTGAACTTTTTAAAAGCTTTGCCAAACCACTTGACATCTGAAAATACATCTGAAAATCTCTTACTGACTTAAGAATTTGTTCAAGCTGGCTAAGTGGAATACAGTGGATTTCATTGATTTTATTGCTTTTCAGTAATTTGTTACTGAGCATAGGGAAATAAAAGTAGGTGAAAATATTATCCTAGAGTGCTAGATATTGACATTTATTTAAAATAGTGTTTAAATGATACTATTTATGGGAGAGTCTTAGAGTTTGGGGAAATGCCTTCTGTGCCAGTGAGTTGCTTTGTCAAGTTTGAAATCTTTTATTTCTGTGGATGACAGAGGCTGCACACTATCAGGCCTGCTATGATATCCCACACAGAGAATGACTTTGCGGATTGAATTTAGAAAAAAACTGAAAATGGGAAATGGTATCTTTGACAAGTGAATATTTTCAATTTATGTAATATACTCTGGAGCTAAAAGAAAAGTAATGGACATTTCTTTAAAATTCAGATTGGTTTTTCAATCAGGCTTATAAAATTACTACCATCATATCAATGTTGAGAGGCAGAATAATTTTGTAGATAGAAAGCAGGTTTAAGGAATTACCTTGTTTTAGGACCTAATTACATTCTCATCTGACTTGTGTATTACTATTTTAAATTGTATGTGTCCACAACATTTAATGGGACTTTATGTTTTTTGCCTCATTAAATGTATGAGTCAGGTGATATAATTTTTAAAGTGAAATCTTAACTCTACTAGTCACACTTACACTTTTAAAACAACTAAAGGGAAGAAACCTTATAAAAAAGAAGGCTGAAATGCTGGAGCAGATGAGATCTAATATTATCTTGAGCAACAGCTTACAAGAAATTTATGTATAAACATTTCTGATTTATTTCTACATCTTGGAATTATGAAACTTTTATTTATTGCCCATAAGAACTTAGTCTTTGCTTTATGGCTCAGCAGAGAGAAAAAGATCTTCCCCACATTTGAACCATAAATTTTATGAAACAACTATTTTACATTCTCACCAATAGTGTATGGAAATTTCTATTATGATGTTTTCCTGGCAACACTTGGTAAAATCAGACTCTTTAAGTAGATTTGGATCAAATGGGTATATAATGATATCAAGTCTTTCATATATATTTTTAGTATGCTATATACAGCTAATCCTTGGTATCCATGAGGGATTTGTTACAAGACCCCACATACATACCAAAATCTTCAGATGTTCAAGTCCCTAATACAAAATAGTGTGGGTATTTTCTTATAACTTATGCACATCCTTCTGTATAATTTAAATTTTCTTTAGATTACATATAATACCTAAAAGAAGGTTAGTGTTAAATAGTCATTTTACTGTGTTGTTTAGAGAATAGGAAAAGAAAGAAATCTGCATATTATAGGACAGACTCAATTTTTTCTGAAATTATTAATCTGCAGTCAACTGAATCTAAAGATACAGAACCCATGGATATGGAATCCATGACTATAGAGAGCAAACTATATGTATGTGTGTGTGTGTGTGTGTGTGTGTGTGTGTGTTTAAATATTGTCAGTGCTATTTAAAAAATAATAATGCATATACACATGTACATATGTATATATGTATAAATGTATATGTCTTCATTCTGTATATAAATACTAAATTCATTAGAACTAGTATCACTCCATATTCCAAGGCTTATATTTTAACTTTATAGCATCTTTTGGAGTAAGATTTTAATTTTGCTGAACATAAATTTATAACTTTTATTCTCAATTTCTTTGTTTTGTCTTCTACTAATCCCATATCATTAATATGTTTTCTATATTTTCTTCTAATATTTTAAGTTGTTTTTCATACCAGCTCTCAATCCATGTTTGATCAGTGTAGTACACATAATAAAAAAATGTCTTCCATATGACTGGCTGAATGCATTGGTGTCCTTCCTAAAATTGAGTAGCATATTCTTTCCCCCATGCATTTGTAATATACCCTCTCTTCTAATAAAATATCAGTGTGTATGCATATGTGGCAATGCATGAATATTTACTTATAGAATCTATTTCTTGCCATTATTATATTGATTGTCCCTAAATTACTGTCAACCTCAGATTTTAAAAAAATTATTATATACTTTTTTGCCACAAAAGAATGAAAAATGTTTGAGGGGTTAGATATAATTAACCTGCTTTGAACATCACACAACATATAAATGTATCAAATCATAACATAGTACTCCATAAATAGGCATAGTTTTATGTGTAAATTACAAACAATATTATATACTTACACATCTTATCATATAGTACAATGTATTCCTAGATATTTTCCAAAATTATTTTACTATTATGGCAACTTTAAATTTCCATATGCATTTTTGGATGAATTTCTCAATTCCTGCAAAATAATTTTTGTAGAAATGCATTGAAGTTAGATTAATTCAGGAAAGTTGGACATATTTAAAACACATGGTCTTTCCATATATGCATTTAATATACCTATACTTAATATATCTATGCTTAATATATCTATCTAAAAGTATTAGCTCCTCTGGTGTCTATATAAATGCACTTTTATTAACTTCTACATTTGGTCTGATATTTTTTTATTAGATTTCTTCCTAGGTTCCATTTAAATATTGTCAATGCTATTTAAAAAAATATTGTCTGTTATATACATTTTCTATTGCTTTGGAGAGGGGGTGATTGCAAGGTATGGACATACTTTAGGCAAAAAAAAAAAAAACAACAAAAACAAAAAACATCTGATAGATAGTGCAATTGCTTTGAGCTAGAAACAGTAGGGAGCTATTATCCCTCAGAGCCTGAAAGGTCTGGATACACTTTTTGGGAACAGATCTGTGTATTCCCATGATGGAGGCAAGAAATCTTTGAATCCTTTGAAGGATAGGGGTAGGTACTGAGGATGATGAGCCAGGGAAATCAGTATTCTCTTATTATGTTTTTTTTCTTCTCCAGTCTCTTGCTAATGCCTCTGACATTTACTGAACCCAGCTTAAAGCCTGAGGACTGGGAAGGCTATGAATTCAGTCCATAAAGAATAGCTTCCTGAGCTACAAAGAAGGATATAAAAGGATACAAAGCAGATTTGGGGAGCAAACAGAAGATATGTAGGACAGCACTCTTCCTATTTATTTTTTTAATTTTAAAAAGCTGTTCTAATTGGTTATACATGACAGTAGAATGCATTTTTAATATTTACTTAGTTGTAGATGAACACACAGTATCTTTATTTATTTTTATGTGGTGCTGAGGATCGAACCCAGTGCCTCATACATGCAAAGCAAGCACTTTACCACTAAGCTACAGCCTCAGCCTGCATTTTTTAATATTTATTTTTTAGTTGTAGTTGGACACAATACCTTTATTTTACTTATTTATTTTTATATGGTGCTGAGGATCGAATCCAGGGCCTTGCGTGTGCTAGGCAAGTGCTCTACCCCTGAGCCACAACCCCAGCCCAGTAGAATGCATTTTGACACATCACATGTAAATGGAGTATAATTTCTCATTCTTCATGGTGTAGAGTTACACTGGCCATGTAATCATGTATGCACATAGAGTAATAATGTCCAATTCATTCTACTATCCTTTGGCCCTCCCCTCCCTTCACTCCCTTCTGAATAATCCAAAGTACCTCTATTCCCCATCCCCTACCTTATTGTGAATTAGCATCCACATATCAGAGAAAATATTTGAACTTTGGTTCTTTGGGATTGGCTTATTTTGTTTAGCATTATATTCTCCAGCTCCATACATTTACTGGCACATGCCATAATTTCATTCTCCTTTAGGGCTGAGTAATATTTCATTGTGTATATATACCACATTTTCTTTCTCCATTCATCTATTGAAGGGCACCTCATTTGGGTTCCACAGTTTAGCTATTGTGAATTGAGCTGATATAAACATTGATGTGGCCAATGTCACTGTAGTATGCTGATTTTAAGTCCTTTGGGTATAAACCTAGAAGTGGGATAACTGGGTCAAATGGTGTTTCCATTCCATGTTTTCTGAGGAATCTCCATCCTGCATTCCTTAGTGGTTGCACCAATTTGCAGTCCCACCAGCAATGTATAAGCGAACCTTTTCCCCTACATCCTCACCAACATTTATTATTAATTGTGTTCTTGTATTCAGCCATTCTGACTGGAGTGAGATAGTTTTGGTCTGCATTTCTCTATTTGCTAGAGATGTTAAGCATTTTTTCATATATTATTTGACCATTTGTATTTCTTCTATGAAGTGTCTGTTCAGTTCCTTAGCCTATTTATTGATTGGGTTATTTGTTTTTTTGTGTTAATTTTTAAAAATTCTTTATATATCCTGGAAATTAATGCTTTATCTGAAGTAGGACAGCACTCTTTTAAGTAATTTATATGCGCTATCTCAATCTTCCCAATAACCTTATGAGATAAATATATTCATTTTATAAATAATTAAATTGAAGTACAGAGAGATTAAATAACTTTACTGAAATTTCACTGTAAGTGGTGGTACTGACTGATTGATTGCTAAATTCACACCTTAAACATATTCTTACATTTTATATGGGAATGGTGAAATAACATTGATAAGATGAATAAATATTGCACCATTCTTTCATACCAGATGAAATTTTTATGTAAATTAAATTAAAAATATAAAATAATGTAGGGATAGTTAATATATTCAGTCTACTCATTTAGATTTTCTTTAATAATAATCTTTTTAATTATTTTAATAATAAGCTTTGTAATTTAGAGGACCTTTGTAAAAGTCTTCTAAAAGGATCTTGCATAACTTTTGTTAAATTTATTTTAACTACTTTTTTTATAACTATTATAGCTTTTTTAAAAAAAAATCTGATCAATCTTTGTTTAGATCTTTGCTTTCATAGCTTGGGAGAATACATATCGTTAATATGCTTATACTAACACAAAGTGATCTACTAATCCAATGTCATCTATATAAATGTTATAATGGCATTTTTCACAGAAATAGAAAAAACAATCCTACAATATGTATGGAATTGCAAAAGATCCCAAATAGTATAGGCGATCTTGAACAAAAAACAAAGCCAGAGACATAACAATCTCTGATTTAAGAATATATTAAAAAGTTACATAATACAAACAACATGATACTGGCATCAAAACATACACATCAACTGATGAAATGGGACATAAAGAGAAAACTGAATTCACATTTACAGTCAATTGGTTTTTGACAAAAGTGTCAAAAACACACAATGGGGAAAAGACAATCTCTTCATTAAATGTTGGGAAAACTGGAAATTCGCTTACAGAAGAATGAATTTTGACCCTTATCCCATACTGCATACAAATATCAAGTAAAACAATCAAGATGCATTAAAGACTTAAATATATATGCTGAAACTTTAAAGCTACTAGAAGGCAACAGGACAAAAGCTCCATGATACTGGTCTGGGCAATAATTCAACTTAATAGCAAGAAACAACCTGATTAAATATATACAAATGGCTAATAGGTTTACAAAAATATGCTCAACATTTCTAACTGTATGGGAAATGCAAATTAAAACCACAATGAAATACCACTTCACATGAATTAAAATGACTATCACCACAAAGATGAAGCTGAGCACATTTGTGCATGCCTATCATCACATTGACTCAGAAGGATTGCAAGTTTGAGGTCAGCCTAGAAAACTTAGCAAGACCCTGTCTCAAAATAAAAAAATAAACAAGGCTGGGGGTATGGTTCAGTGGTAGAATGTTCCTGGATTCCATTCCTAGTACTGGAAAAAAATGGGTGAATGAGAACAAGTGTTGACATGAATGTAGAGAAAAGGAAACTCTGGTACACTGTTAGTGAGAATGTGAACTAGTACAGACATTTTAGAAAAAAAATATATGGATGTTCTTCAAAGAAATAAAAATGGAGTTATCACATCCAGAAATCCCAATTCTGGGTATATGCCTAAAGGAATTGAAGTTGATATCAGACATGAGACCACACCCTCTCTCATTTTGTGCACTACCACAGAGCCTTGCAGTACCAGGGCCTATTTTTAGAGTCTGATGTCATCTTAAAGCAACATGGGGTTAAGCTGTAGTTAACATTATGGTTTTGACTTGCTTTTCCACTTATGGAAAATGGGGTTATATTTTTCTTAATATGAAGATAATCTTCAAATTAACACTTGTTGAGGATTTTCATGTTCTTGGATTTAGAGGGGTGCCAGTGCCATTCATTATGCCACATTACCAGAATCAGCCTACCTTGCTTTTTCTGCCTGTTGAAGTAAGGTTGCTAAAACGCAGCTCAAATCTCTTCATCAGTAATATGAAGGAAGTGCTGTCGTTTTATTTAAGGGCATCATACACGACAATGATCTAAATCATTAGAAAATCACACTTTTCTGTGAATAGTGTCCTAAATGGATGCTAAAGGCATTGATACTTTAATTTTCTTTTATATTTTTCTATAATGCCTACTTTTTAAAATTCTGGCTTAATGTTCATGAATGTAATGTTATTTCATGTTTCTTAGTCCAGAGGAAATTTAACACCAAGGCTTCATTCCAGTAATAGCCTCATAAACCTGTTTGAAAAGTAATGTGATTTCTATTATAATTGGTTTGTTATTATACATGACAGTCTCAAAGAAATTTTGAGTTTGTTCTTTTTCAGATAAAAATTGATTTATATATATGTAAATGTATATATCTAAATACACATGCAAGTCATATATAAATATTTTCTATCTTTTAACCAAACAATGGAAATATTGTAATAGTGACAAAATTATACGAATATAAAATTGTCTATATTATGAAAGCATTATTTCAGCCTGCACTTAGTACTCTCCTAAGGACATTTTTGGCATCAGTTTTGCTGGTCCAAGCTCTCACATTTTATAAAGGAAACCTAGTGGGTAGGCTTTCCATGCTCATTGACTTTTAAAATACGTTGGGATGTTAAAAAGAAAAAAAAAACCCAAACACTATTTATCCAAAGTAAATACAGTTAAATTGTTTCATAAGAATAAACATTGATACAAAAATTGGTTGTATCTTAGCCAGTGTATCTCATGAGCTATTCAATTGCTTCAGTGAATACCTAAAAAGTGCTGGGGATATGGCTATTGTTATATGAGTGTTTAGTTACAAAAAATAACCCCAAGAAAGGTACAGCTCATAGATTTAGACACCTTAATAGTTAAACACAGTGGGAATGGTAATCCCAGCGACTTGGGAGGCTGAGCCAGGAGGATCGAGATTTCAAAAGTAGCCTCAGCAATGGAGAGGTGCTAACCAACTCAGTGAGACCCTGTCTCTGAATAAAATACAAAATTGGGCTGGGAATGTGGCTCAGTGGTTGAGTGCCCCTGAATTCAAACCCCAACACTCCCCCCAAAATAGTTAATCACAATTGTATCATTCTTTAGGTGACCTTATGAAGGTGGATTAAAAGCATGTAGATATTTAGAAATCAAGTCAGACTTGGGTTTTGTTAAAACAAAAAAGAAGTTGTGTGGCACATTTTGAGTGTCAATGATGAATACTTTTCCACATGAACTACATCTGTTGGGAGAATACATTAGTGATGGAATACTAACACATCAGCTATTCTTTGGAATATATTTTATTCTTTGTCACATTTGTGGAAGAATAATGTCCACATTAAGGGAATTGATAATTCTAGAATACTTAGTGTTTGTCAGGCCATATGTGGCATGCTGGGTTCAGTTATGGGTACCACATTTTGGGAGAAAGACTGGAATATGTTCAAAGGAAACTCAGTGAGTGGTTGAAATGATGACACAAGAAGAATAAATGAAATTTTTGGAAATGTTTTGCTTGGAGATCAGAACACATGAACAGCATGTATTGTTTTTTAAAATAGGAATTTTTACAAGTTATTCATTACACAGTTCTTGACCAAATATCCCACACCAGGCATTGAATGTGGGATCCAGAAGGAAGCAACAGTCAATAGGAAGGGGATATTATTATTTTTAAATATAAGGAATAGTTATAATTCATAGTATAGTTATATAAATTCAATAAAAATGTACCCCTAAAATGTGATAGCAGATCATATGAGGGAGGAGGTATTGAAATATATTTTAAGTTGCTTCAGATTCAAAACTAGGTATAATGGGTTAAAGAAACAAGATATATAAAGATATATATATATATATATATATATCTCACAAACACACACACACAAACACACACATGCACACACATATTTAAAAACAGTATAATGAACAGATTTCTGATTATATTACAGAAATTTTCTGCAGATATAAGATCTATACTAACTCATGGAATCACCAAAACAATCCTTTTAGTTGATACTATTATTGTCATTTTCCCTGATGAGGAACTGAAGCACAGGAAATTTAAACTTGCCCAAGTTTACATAGCTAGCAAGTAATGGAACATAGTTTGTATCCACATGGTCCAGTTCTAGAAAACAGGCATTTTAACCACTAAACCACACTGCTACTGCAGGTAGATTACCTGCCTTCTCACAGGAAATTTTCTTGTAGTGTCCATAGTTAGCTGTCAAAAGTGACACTTCCCAGATTGAGAAGGAATTTCCAAGGACCTTTTAGCATTTTTTTTTTTATCTGATTGTTGAGTCTGTGACAATGCTGAGCTAATCTTATGAGCAATCAGTAGTAAACGAAGAATAATTTATTGGACTTCTATTTTAAGTCAAATCAAGTATATACCTCTGTTGCTTGACAATTGATGATTTTATTTTCTAGCTAGCACAGCCTTTTATTTGATCAATGAAAATATCACCTATCTTAATATTCTACTCCCTAAGAATCTATTCCTCATGTCATTCAACAATTCCTTGCTATTTGCCTGTGTGTTTTCCTACAAATTTCCTTTGTCCTCTCTCTCTTTTTTTTTTTTGTACTGGAGATTGAGCCTAATGTAATTTAGCCTCTGAGCCACATTCCCAGCCCATTTTTTAAAAAATATTTTTATTTAGAGGAAGGGTTTTCATGAGTTTCTTGGGCCTTGCTAAATTGCTGGGGCTTAAATTTGCAATCCTCCCACTTCAATCTCCAGAGCCACTGGGATTACAGGCATGCACCACCATGCCCAGCTGTCCTCTATATCATAAGTGAGGTCTCCAACTGCAGCTATTGAGCTAGATTCCTAACATTCATCTCCTGAAGGAATATGTTTGAACCTTGCTGAATGTCTTTGCAACAAATCTTTTCTTATATTGATAGACTAACACTTTCCAAGAAGTTTTGGTTTGGGGATATTGTGTTTTAGCTCCTCAGTAAAATTTATTTAAAAATATTACATGTGACAAGTAACAGTGCTACATTAATGCTTTGTTTCCAGAAAGGATGCCTCATCACCACACAGGAAGTTCACTAGTTTGGACAGGAACTTGATATGAGTTTGGTACAATATTCAACTCTTCCTCCATACATGCTCTCAGTTAAAGACCTGGCTTCTCATTTTAGTGAATGTGGAAGAAGATAATTTTCACTAACTACCATTATCAGTACTTGCATGTCTATTCACACATTCTGTTTTCTTTTGAGTCACTACAAACTAACTGCTGTCTTGGTAAAGATGAACCTTCCCAGGTGTGAACTTTCAGTCTCATCTCTTTCTGCCTACTCAAGGACTTTGGTACAGTAACATTACCTTTTTCTGTATCAAAATTTATTTAGTAAAATTCAGGTGTCTCAGGGAGAAACAGGTATAGTAGAGGGCAAAGTCAAGAGTTGTTTTATGAAATGACCTGTGGCATGCTTGCCAAAGTGGAAATATCAAATTGGTAGGTTCATAAATGGGTGTGGCCTACCAACAGGTCTGTAACACAGACACACAATTTTAGGAGTCAAAAGTACATAAACAAAATTCAAATATATAAGATGTGCCTAATTAGAGATAGAGAAACAGAAGGTTACTGACTGAATGTTCGAGACCACACAGAGAAGCTAGCATAAATAGTGTGAGTGGGAATAGCATTGGCAGCAGGAAGAAGTGTAATGTAATGAAGAGTAGACAAGGAAGTGTTTCAAGAAGAGAGTAGTTGATGATGCTGACTGCTGCTGAGAAATACATTAAGAAAGAGAGATGAAAATGCTGGATTTAGCAACAAGAAAACAATCCCCCTTTGATGAACAAATCACTGAGCAATACAAGGAAGAGCATCCAGAATTTTTCCAAAAATATATTCTATGAAGAGGAAAATAAAAAGTGAGCAATACATGGAGGAGAACATTTGTTTTCAAGGGAATGCCCAGCAATGAGTGTGATTGGAAATATTATCAAATCCCCAAAGCAGTGAAAGTTATACATGATAATCAGATGGCAAACATAAGATGACATTGTTTAAGGTTGTATTGAAAGAAGTAAAAAATACTAACTGGATAAATATCACATATAGATTAAGATTGCTTAATGTGAACCATTATTAAGTTTGACAGAATTTTTCTGAATTGTGGACAGAGAAGAGTTCTGAGTAATGTTCTCTGGGATGGGTAGAGACAGACTGGTTTTCTACAAGGACAATCAATATTATTGATGTCTCTAAAATCTATCTTTAGTGCAACAGTTACTAAGAAATATTATATCCCTTAATTTAACTTTGGGAAATGATGTATGCCTTTTTTGATCAGGCATTTGTTCCTAAATTTTTTTTTAAAATTGCACTGGGAGTTTATCGTCAAAATTCACAGATCTTTCAGCATTATTTTCATTAATGGAATTTCAGATACAGCTAATTAAATAACATTCCCGCTGGTTCACGTGTAAGGCTACAAAATTTGCAATGATCATCATAACTACTTGGATTGCTGCCTTTTTTTCACTATAACGTACAATTATTAGTTGATTAAAAATAAGAATTTTCCCTGCCTTGTAGGTACAAATTAAAGCCATATCAAATATCATAGCAAAAATTAAGGTTTAGCAGATTCAAATGTTAGATGATAAACCTTAACTTCATTCTGCATAGTTAATTATAAACCTTGATATAATAACTAGGAATTTATACTTTTTCTGTTGTTAATTAATATTATTGAAAATCAACAATGATTATAATTATTATTGTGCATAGGACTATTCTTTATATATAATAGATGAGCAATAGGATCTGTCATATTATTTTAAAGGTGGTATTTAGAGATCATGACAAGACTTTTTATATTCAATTATTTGAATCACTGTCACTTGTTGCATGTTAGGTTTCTACAACTAAATTTGAGCTATTCAGGCTAATCTATATATAGAAGGCATTTGTCCTGGATGTATAAAATATAGGGTAAAGCCTGTTTTCTACTCAAGATCGGAGAGACAGCTGGATAAATTAAATAGTGAAAGATAAAAATTGATTAGTAAGATAAAGAAACGTAACTAAAGACTCTGTATTGTACTCCTTCTGATCTTCCTCTTTTTAATCTTCCATTATCAATTACATATGTAGTTACCCTACCTGGAAAAGAGCACCACTTTGAGTCTCCTTCCCGTTCTTATCTCCAATTTTCACCTCTATATTATTTATAAGTGTGACGTACTCTTTAGCATACACAAAGTACAACAAAATTTCCAGATATATAATGTTAGATCATCTACTAGACCCCTGTAGGCATTTAAAATATATGTATCTGTGTGGGTATAACTTCTAAACACAGTAATATGGGGAGACAACTGTCCATCCTTTAAGGTATTATCAACTTTTACAGTGAGTTCTATGTGTTCATTCATTCTTTCTTTCTTCTCTCTTTTCTTTCTTCTTACTTTCTTTTCTTTCTTTGACAAAATATTACTATGTTGTCCATGCTAGCCTGGGCTTAAGGCTCTTGTCTCAGCCTCCCTAGTAGCTGCAATTATATGCACAAACCACACTGTGCCTGGCTCTACTTCTTTTTAAATATGAAAGCAAGTGAATGTGATTGAAAGTAATTTCTAATACAGAGATAGGAAGATACATTATTCCAAAATTATCTTACATCCTGTTCTAGTGTCCCTTAGGAAAGGAGGAAATGATGCAATTTGAAAGTTAGGATGGATAATTCTTTTCAAAGTGCTGTAGCCTGATATTGATCATTGGATCAAATGTCAACAAGTTTTTGTTGTTGTCGTTATTCCTACCTTCCTTTTTAATGTTTGTACTTAGGACATTTCTCTTAATGGACTCATCTAGGAAATGGAGATAGCACACCTGTTTTAACTGTGTCTCAGAGTTCTTATAAGGTTCAGACAAATTAATTTATGAAAACATCATTTATAATTAAAAATATAAGGGCCTATTTTTATTAACACTAGATTTTTTTCTATTCTACAAATTGCTTTAAGAAATTAATCTTATAAAAGATGAATTAGATGATCTAAAATGTAAGTTACTTAGTCCAGCTTCACATCCATTCATATATTATGAAGTAACTGATGTTCCATGGAAGAGATCCAGGGTCATTACATCTTATAAAGGTGAGAACACAATGTAGAAGCATCATAAATATTAAACAACTATATAAAGTATTTGGAAGTATCTATTGAAATACATTGCTGGGTCTCTGAAACACCCCTTAGCTACTTTGAATTATTAATAGAGGTTGAAAAAAACAATGACAGTAATATGAAGACCATTCAGATCTTTTAGGGCCTTTGAGGTTCATGGGGGATAAATGAATACATTTCTAAGATAAGTATCCTTTTTCATAAAAAGTATGTAAAAGTAATGCATGCAGTCTTCATAAACCATCACTTGTAAGTTAGGATAATTTATTTTTGCCCCCAGATAAAGTTAATAGGGATATAATATGTAGAAAAAAAAGCAGTGACCAGTCAGTTCTTCTCTTCTGCATGATACTCTACATGTGACTGAGTTCAGTGGGATGAGTTATCCTCTCAGAAAAAGTTTTTTACTGATAGGAATGAGAATGGCATTGAAGCATAACATAAGCAACTTGATTTTTTTCTGATCAAAATATCTCTTCCCCCATACTCCACATATAGGTATCAATTATATATTAGTACAAATGGCATTATTTTATTTGGTTAATGTTAAATGGTGAGTAATAAAAAACTTAACCAAGGTAGCAAAGAAAGAAGAGATTCCATGAAAGGAAATTACCCTTCCTTAAGAGGAGAAAGTGCCCAGAACGAATGAAGAAAAGTTTGACACCTCAACCATATGACAACTTAATCATGCTTCTGAGACATGGAGGGGATGAAATTCTGGAAGAAGTGTCAATGACCATCTATGTTAAATTCTTGCCTTTTGACTACGTAGTACAATATTATCCCAGTATTCTATATAAGACAACTTATGTAAGTTAAGATGTAGTTAGGGTTCCATAGCCACAAATGAAGGGGTTGCAATACCAAGTGATGAGAAATCATCCCTTTCATGTTTAGAGAGAATATGAATTCAGTAAAGAAATGCAATGATGTATCAACTAACTTAGAGCATTTGAAGTTTCTCTCCCCTGGGCAAGCGTTCCCCATTCATAGATCCTAATGTCTTCCTAGACATGTGCCAGGAGTTTTGCACATGTACATTATTGGTTCCCTTTCAAATAATCTTTTGAAAAATTTTGATTTATGATTGACACAATTCAATTCTCCCATCTGCTAATTATTAGAAATCTCTTGATCTGAGTTATCAGGAGAGATCCTCTCTACTGCTGACCAGAAAGCAATTTTGTGAGAATGAGGCTCTGGCCATACTTCAGTGAGATATGAAACCTGTGTTTTGGTGTGTTAAGGACTGAAGTGTCATGGTTCCAAGTCTCTGGTTGGAACAATAATTCTCTCCTTTCTTGATATGTAATTTGTGTTCTTAAACCTATTTGGAACAATTTTACATTTACAGAAATATTGCAAAGATAGTAAGACAGGGGCTGGGGTTGTGACTCAGTCATAGAGCATTTGCCTAGCACATGTGAAGCACTGGGTTCAAGCCTCAGTACCACATAAATATAAATAAATAAAGATAAAAGATAGTAAGACAGTTCCCACATACCATTTCTTCAGTTTTCCAAAATATTAGCATATTACATATCCATCTGTGTTACATTTATCAACACTAAGAAGTTAATGTTGATACATTTCTATTAACTAACTTTATTAAAGATTACTCAGATTTTTCTACCTCTGTCATAACTCAACAATGTCTCAGTATCACACAAGAGTAAAAGCCACCATCATATATTGACCTATCATACTACATCATTTGTGCCTCCACAATTGTGATGGTTTGGATAGAGTTTGAGTGTCTCTCATAACTTCATGTGTAGAAATTTAATTCCACCCACCACTGCCAAGAGCTACAAAAAAGTAGAAACGTGGTCCTATTATAGTTTTTAGAAGTAGGGTCTTTGGAAAGTAATCAAGATTAGATGAGGTCATTTGAGTGGAGATCCCAGAATTCAATCATGGTAGCTTTATAAAAGAAAGACTATAAGAGACAAAGAGGCATACATTCCCTTTGTCTTTCAATGTGATGCTCTATGCTGCTTTGGAGCTCTGTCATTAAGAAGGCCATCAGTAGATGAGGCCCTAGAACTTGCACCTCCAGAACCATCAGCTGAAATAAACTTCTTTTCTTTATAAATTAGCCTGCCTAATGTATTTCATTATAGTAATGAAAAACAGACTGAGATAACAACAGATTACCTTTCTAGCTTCTTATTTGACTCTCCTGCTCAGCTCCTTTCCTTGGTCCCTAGGCTGCACTTATAATCGACTTTCCTGCTATTCTTTAAAAATACCAGATATACTCCTGCCTTAGGCCTTTGAATTGATTCTTCCTATCAAATGGTGCTTGTGGCACTCTTCCTCAGAAATATCTAAGACTTGTTCTCTCATCTCCTTCAAGTGTTGTCTTAAATGCCACTTTATAAGTGAAACCCATACTCAACTTCCAAACCATTCCTTATCCTAAACTCCCCATTCTTATTTCTGTACTTATTTCTCTCTAAAGCACTTATCTAATTTTTTAATTAAGTAAACTTTTCATTTTATAATAGGCTTTGGTTTACAGATAAGTTGCCAAGATAGTACAGAGAGTTTTCATATATCCCACACCCAGTTTTCCCTATGTTAACAATCTTATATCTGTTATAACTAATAATTTAACATTACTATTGAATATACTCCACAGTTTATATGTGTTTCATTAGTATTTTGTCCTAATGTCCTTTGACTATTTCAGGATCTTATCTAGGATACCACATTATATTTTTTCATGTAACTTTAGTCTCCTCTGGTTTATGACATTTTATTAGAATTTCTTTGTTTTGTTATGACCTTGTCAGTTTTGAAAAATGCTTGTCAGATAGTTTGTAGAAATTCACTCAATTTAGACTTTTCTGATATTTTTATCATGGTTATATAGGGGTTTTGAGTTTAGGGGAGAAAACCTGTGGAGATAAAGTGCCATTTTCTTCATCTCATACCAAGGAAACACACTGTTGACATGATTCGTCACTGTTGATGTTGACCTTATTACTGGGGTGTAGGTAGTTTTGTCAGATTTCTTTACTATAAAGTTAGTCCTTTTCTTTCTTCTTATACTGTACTGTTTGGAAGGAAAGAGCCCAAACATAAAACAATAGGGAGTTATGGTACATCACCTTTGAGGGCAAAGTATTTACATAAACTATTTAGAAGTCTTCTACATGGGTGAATTGTGTATATCTACCATTTATTTACCTATTTCATCATTTATTCATATCAATATGAATTTATGGATATTATGGAACTTATGCTTTGGGTTACAATCCAACATCTCTTTTCCTTTGTTTTCTTATTATGGTTTGTATGTGAGGTGTCCCCCAAAAGCTCACAAGAAGAGACAATGCAAGAAAGTTTGGAGAAAAAATGATTGGGCTGTAGCCTTAACTTAATAAGTGAATTTATCCCTGATGGGATTAACTGGGTGATGACTGGAGGCAGATGGGGTATGGCTGGAGGAAGTGGTCAATTGGGGATGTGGCTATGGAGTAGATATTTAGCATGTGGAGAGTGAAGTCTCTCTCACTCTGCTTCCTGATCATCAAGTGAGCTGCTTTCCTCCACCACATTCTTCCACCATGATGTACTACCTCACTTCAAGCCCCAAGGAATGGAGAGTGCTCTGTATGTATTGAGACCTCTGAAACTGTGAGTCCCCAAATTAACTTTTTCCCCCTAAAATTGTTTTGTTCAGATCTTTTAGTCGCAGCAACAGAAAAGCTGACTAAAACATTTCTTTTTTTCCTTTACCTCCTCTACCCATCCTTCTCTTTCTTCTTCTTTGTGGTATTGGGGATCTAACCCAGTGGTGTTCTACAACTGAACTACATCCCCAGACCTTTTTATTTTATTTTGAGACAGGGTATTATCAAGTTTCAAAGACTGGTCTTGAATTTGTGATTTTCCTGTCTTTGCCTCTTAAATTTCAGGGATTATAGTTTTACACTAGCATGCCTGGCTACCAATTTATTTCTGTTGTTGGTCAAGATTTTTTAGTTTTTTGGGCTGGGGTTGTGGTACAGTGCTTGCCTAACATGCATGAGGCACTGGGTTCAATCCCTAGCACCATATAAAAAAAAAACTAAATAAAAAATCAAGGTATTGTGGATTACATAAAAGTATTTTTTTTTAAAAAAAAAAAGGATTTTCTAGATTTTGTCATTGGGGACTCTTTCAGTTAGCTCCTGTATCCCTATGGCATATCTAATACTTTTGATTTATAAGTCTTTCCTTACCTTCTGGCACTACAATAAGTCCCAGACTTATCTTGGGTGGTATATTTTATACCTCTGCCTTACAATTAGCAATTTCTTTAAGAAACTTTTTTTTAAATAGTTTTTTTTAAGAGAGAATGAGAGAGGGAGAGAGAGAGAGAGAGAGAGAGAGAGAGAGAGAGAGAGAGAGAGAGAGAGAGAGAGAGAGAGTTTTTAATATTTTTTAGTTCTCGGCGGACACAACATCTTTGTTGGTATGTGGTGCTGAGGATCGAACCCGGACCACACACATGCCAGGGGAGCGTGCTACCGCTTGAGCCACATCCTCAGCCCAAGAAACTTTTTTTTTTAGACAACAACAACAAAACTGGAAAGTGATATTAGAAAATAAAATCTGGGTACTGGTTATATTAGTTGCTATTAGGGTGTCATTATTTCTTGGCTACACACACACACACACACACACACACACATATATATATATATACATATTGTATAAATATATATGTATATATATATATGTATATATATATATATGAAAGTATTTCTTTATCTATTAATCTGCATCTGTATTAAGTTAAACATGAATTAATACTGATGTCTCCAGCTGTACTTCAAAACAACATGGCTCATTCTGGCTTCCCTTTTTGCTGACCTATGACTTCCTACTTTGTGAGAAACCTAGCTTTTATTATCTACCTCCATTTACTTGTTTGTTCAATTTCTAGTTGGAATTGCTAACCCATATCTCCATGAGATTTTACATTGGGCATCATGCCAAGCCAGATGGCTAGTATCAGAAGGAGATAGTAACCATGAGAAAGTAACAAAAGGAAATTGTAAAAAGCAGAAAAAAAACTAAAAATAAATAAATAAACAGCCATAGTCACATACAAGAAAAATTCCTTTCAGAAATTCTCTTGAATAGACCTGACCGTAGTAAGGAGGATAACAGTGACCTTGAAGGTAGGTGGCATAAATTTCTCAACCTGCAATGCAAAGAGAACATCAAACCAAAGGTCCAGAAGCTCAAAGGACAGTGAGCAGGATAAATCACACACACATGCACATGCACAGCCATATAATATTCAAATTGCAGCAAACACACTGAAAAATAAAAAGTTTAAAACATCCAGAGAAAGGATGAATAAAATTGATAAAACTTTAGTATCAAGGTCAAAAAGAACAATATAAAGTATCAATATCAGAAATAAAGGAGGGGTCATCACTACTAATTCTAGAACATTAAGGATAATAAGAGACTATAATGAATAATCCTATATCCGTAAATTTAGTAACTTAAATGAAGTAGACAAATTTCTTGCTCAACTATTCATAGAGTTACCATGTTAATCATAATTATTTAAATGCAGTCTGATCATTACAACATTGATGACATACCTGAATTTGGATCTGTTTGTTTTGTGTTTAAATTTCTTTTTGATTTTTGGTATTTTTTTTCTACTTTTGCTTAAAGCCAGATTTGTTATATATAGTGCTAAATAATGAATTAAATATACCTTTAGTCCAAGGGCATCTTTTAATTTAGCTAGCAGTTGTGTTTGATTTTGGTTATGGGTATGGGTTAAACAAATTTTAAATTCCGCTAGTGTCATTTTATTGGTTTCCCTTCTCGGCTTGGGGCATTGCTTTATACTACTCCATAAAGTCTGTCTCTTGCTGCTCTCAGGGCCAGAAAGTCCTGATCCTGTTCCTGAGGCTTATTATTATAATAATGGTAGGATATGGGGGAAGAGAAGCTTTCTCCTAGCTTATGATTAAGTCTGAGTCTCTGTAGTGCCTTGTGGGCCTGTGCCTCAGGAGATGGGGCCTTTACAAATATTTCTACCCCTTCTCATGGGTTACTGTTTTCTCACCACTAACCTCTAATGCTTTCCATACTGTAGTAGTTATCCAGTGTCCCCAATTGTCATTCTGGAGGTCATCTTCCTTGTATATTTGTTGATTTTTTTTCTTAAGTGACAAAGAAAAACTGTGGCAGTGCACATTTTCCTTTACCCAGGTTGAATTGGTGCCAGCTGGCAATATCAAACCTCCGAGAGATTAAGCCCTTTGTTCCCTAAGAGATCTAGGTGGATTTAACCATGGCAACTCTTTCTATCCCAACCTAAGGCCATGGTGGTGAGGTTGGGAGCTTTCCCAGGAATCTTGGTCCTGTGAGACCTGGGGTTTCTGTAGGGAAAAGTCTATAAAATTGTGTGTACCTCTCCATGATTGAAAATCTTAGTAGCTTCTCACTGTCATGACCACTCTAACTCTCTAGTAACTCATCAAAATTTCTAGTTAACTGCTTGTTCAAGCTTATATAGCATCTTCCCTGTGATTCTTCTTATGGGTAAGTAAATACACAGGTTGTCTCCTGGAGGAACCTATCTCACCAGATTTTGGGATCATCATTTGTTCTACAGTCTGATTTCTAATGTGTTGAAGAAAAGCTGTCAATGCTCTTATTTCCAGGTTTTTCTTCCTATGAGGATTGGAATGATGGCTTTAAGCATTTCATATATCTAAGCTAAAACTAAGTCCCTGCAACGCAGTTTTAATAAATTATAGCATCTCATTTTTAAATTATGAGTCAGTGGTTACCCCTCTTCTAATTCAGTTTCTACTTTCTTCTAAGATTCAAATATTCATTATTCTCAACCACAGTATATAACATCCACAAAGTACTTACCCAAGTCAACAAATTAGTTACTTATTATTATTTAAGTTGAGAATTCAAATGGATTTAGAGATAACTTTTCATGTTAGACAACAGGATTGATACTGGTTATATAAAGATCCTTCAGAGATTATGACATTACAAGAGTTTTGGTTCACTTCCTGATCTACTAACTATAGGAATAACTTTTTTATCTACCTTCTATTGCACACAGTAATTTTCAAAATAATGATGTCTTATATTCAGATAAAATGTTTATATGTAAAAGTTATGCTTTTGACCCATAAAGAATTATTTTCATCTAGCTTTTATTCCTACTTCAATGAATTTTAAATTCCTACTGGAATTCAAGGGAAGTAAATAATTTGTCAAAGCACATGAGGCTGAAATGGAGAAAAAAATCAGGACTAAAACTCAGTTCTCATACTTTTAAACCTCATATACCCTCTTCTTCACTTGAGAAGCCAGCTGTTTTTAGCATGATGCTGACCACTTGATATAACTGCCTACACTATTTTTAGTACAAAAGAATGCACACCTGCTTTTCAGCTTTGCAAAGCATACTTCCCAAGGCAGGCTTTTGAACAAAGTGAGTACTCAAAAACTTTGCCTATCTATCATCTGCTCACTTCGTTTGCAATTTTTTAAAATTGCAACTACTAAATGCAATAGAAACAAGAACATATTATACAATATTTAATATTATGTAAAGTAGTAGGAGAATATTTACTGGAATTACTTACATGTATTAATTTTTAGCTACCTAGTTTGGACATAATTACACTTTCTTGTTTTCCTAATGTATCATGTGCTCTTCTACCACAGGTATGCTGATCTAGCATGAATTATGGTTACTCGTGGACATAAGCAGTTACTTTTCTGGAGTAGAAACACTTTAAGGAAGGATATTATCATTGTTGTAGCCACAGGACTTAATAAATTTGGTCCCAATTTGCATCTGTACACATTGGTCTAAAGGTTTCTTGTATATAGAGACATGAAACCTAACTTGATGTGTAAACAGACAGTAATCTTCTGATAACAAGTAGCTGAGTCTCAGCCAATCACAAGCGACCAACTGTTAAAAAAAATGTTCAAATAAGACAGATGCAAGGTGTAGCCAACAAGGCTGTGATTGCACCTCCCTTCTGGTTTTTGCACATCACTACCCTGCTTTTAAGAGACTTACCAAAAGAGCCATCATGGATACTCATTAGTGTTGTGACTTCGCTGAAAATGTGTTTTTATTATGTTTTGTAGATTTTGCAATCAGGTTTTAATTCTGAAAAAGATGCTTCCAACGATGAAATACCATTTTAGCCTTAATGCTTCAGTAGTATTCTTCCCAGATAATTCTAGGACAGCAGGGGAAAATTTTTAAGTTTCAAGGTTTTTGTTTGTTTGTTTCTTTTTGTTTTTTGTAGGCAGAATCCTTCTATGTTTACCAGGCTTATCTCAAGTTCCTGGGCTCAAGTGATTCTTCTGCCTCACCTTCCTGAGCAACTAGAATTACAGGCACATGCCACTATGCCCAACTTAAAATTCTAATTTCTTTTGCATCCAATCCAAATTCTTAAGGTAGTTAGGTCATCTCACCAGAGCATGTACTCAAAAAACACTTATTGGGCTTTTATTATTTAGTTTGAGAATCATTTTTTTCCAGTTCCTACTATCCCTTTTCTTTTCTACTCTCATCTGATGAAACACTGCAACTGCCAGGCCTGGTGGCACATGCCCATAATTCTAGCTGCTCAGGAGACTAAGGCAGGAGCATTGTTTGAGCCCAGGTGTTTGAGCTCTGGGTAATATAGTGAAACCCTACCTCAAAAACAAAGCAATAACACCGCAACTAAGTAATGTTATTAATCTTAATTCTCCTTACCCTCAAAATAGATGTGACCACTTTTGCTTCACACTCCATAATTTGGCATGAAGTGGAATATTGTAGAACTGGAAGTGGGGTAGAGTACCTAGAAAATAAAATGATATCTGTGGAACACCATGCAATATTCCTCTGCAAAATTCCATCATAATAGTTAAAATAATTTCAGTTGTTTAAAATGTTATTTTGCACACTTAACACATGTAAAAAGTCTTACTATGTGTAATATTTTCAAGGAAAGTCATGTTCCTAAAGTTTTGCTATAAATATTTGTTACTCATTTATTTAGTTGTGCCACTTATTATTATACAATCAATCAACAAATATATGAAAAAATGTTCACCATTGCTAGTAATTATAGAAATGCAAATCAAAACCACTGTAAGGTTTCATCTCACTCCAGTCAGAATGGCAGCTATTATGAAGACAAACAACAATAAATGTTGGTGAGGATGTGGGGAAAAAGGCACACTTATACATTGCTGGTGGGACTGTAAATTGGTGCAAATTGATCCACAGCACCACATAAGAAAACAACAACACCACACAATGGAATATTATTCAGCAATAAAAAAGAATAAAAATCATGACTTTGCAGGTAAATGGATGGAGTTACAGAAGATAATGCTAAGTGAAGTTAGCCAATCCCAAAAAACCAAATGCCGAATGTTTTCTCTGATATAAGGAAGCTAATTCAGAGTGGGGTAGAGAGAGGGAGCATGGGAGGAATAGATGAACTCTAGATAGGGCAGAGGGGTGGGAGGGGGAAGGGAGGGGGCATGAGGTTATAAATGGTCTTGAAATGTGTGGTCATTATTATCCAAAGTACATGTATGAAGACACAAATTGGTGTGAATATACTTTGTATATAACAGATATATGAAAAATTGTGCTCTATATATGTAATAAGAATTGTAATTCATTCTGCTGTCATATATAAATAAAAAACAGAAAGAAAAAAGAGAACATAAACACCAACTCAAATTCATTATTTTAAAATATTTTGATATTTTAATACCTGCATCTAGTGCCTGATATGGATGTACCACAATTCCTCAATTCATATCATTCAGTTTTTTGAATATTAAAATAAACTATATAAATCTTATACATTATGGTAGAAGTCAGATACCCACAACACAGATTTCAACATTAAAACAAATAATATATATTAATATAAAACTCAGATACACAAAACATCTATCTATTCATATATCAACAATCTATCTCTTAAGAAAATATATCAAGGAGTGAGTTTGCTGAGCCAAAGTTAATGTTTATCCTGTTCAATGTATTGTGTTATGGGTTGAATTTTGTCCCTTAAAAATATGTTGATGTCATAAACCATGAAAATAGTGACTTTTTATGTTATCTAGAAATACGGTCTTTGCAGAAGTAAAAAATAAAAATAAAAAAATAAGACAAGGTCATACCGGATTAGAGTGGAGCGTAATCCAATGACTATGTCCTTATAGCAAAAGGGAAATTTGGACACAGATACTTAAGAGAGACGGTCATGTGAGGATAGAGGTAGAAGTTGCACCTATGAGTTAAGCAACACCAAGGATTTCCAGCAACTGCCAAGATAAAAAGTAAATGAAGGCTCTTTTCTTAGGGACTTCTGAGGTATCATAGCCTTGCTTACATAGTGATTTTAGATTCATATCCTCCAGAACTGTGAGAGAATACAGTTCAAATGTTTTAAGCCAAGTTTATAATACATTTCTAGAGTAGCCCTAGGAAACCGACAGCTGTTGTAAGAGTAGTATCCCAAAAGATAAATGTTCTTGTCTCATTTCCTGATTGATAATGGAATTCTTTTCAATGATTATCATTTACAGTATACTCATTGTTGGTTTTGGGTAAGAAATCTGCCTTGAGATTTTTCTTTAGTTCTTATTTTACAAGGCAGTTTTATTAATAAGTCTGCGTTTTATCAAATTTTTTTCAACATTTATTGATATGATCATAATGCATTCTTACTTCATTTTTATAGAATGAATTATGTTGATTTTTTGTGATAATTGGCCCATCTTCCTATTCCCAGAATAAACCCTACTTCTGACTTTATTTTCTAAGATTTTATTTTTAATTCCTCATCTATATCTATAAATAAGATTGGGCTATACTTTTTACTGCTGTTATCAATTTAAAAAATATTTTAATATCTTTATTTTGTTTATTTTTTATGTGGTGCTGAGGATTGAACCTAGTGCCTCACATGTGCAAGGCAAGCTCTGCCACTGAGCCACAACTCCAGCCCACTGTTATCAATTTTGATATTAAATCATATTTGCTTTGATAGTAAATCAAATAAAAATATATTGGAGAACTTTCTATTCACCTATAATACTGTATGTTACATTGAAATTATCTTTATCCCATAATCTCATATAGAACTCACATTTTAACTCTTCTTTTTATGGCTTTTAAAAAATGCATATTTGAAAAACATTAATTTTTACCAAAGTAGAAAGTATTATATGATGAATCTTTTCATATTTGCTACTAATCTTTAATTCAAATTGGAGTTTTAATTGGCAGGTAACTTTAATAATTTGTCTTCCTAAGTAAGGCCATCAGACAGACATTAATTGAGAGTAGTGCAATGTCACACTTTTCCTTAGGAAGATAGAGACTAAACACTTGATATGAACTTAAATCCTGGCTCCTTAAGTCATGATTGAGTATCAGTTGCTCATCTCTGGTGATAATGGAGACAATGGTAGTGTCTGCTTCCTAGGATGGCTGTGAGGATTAAATGAGTTAATATATATAAGTCATAAAGGAGGGGGACTCTGTGGCCCCATCCAGATATCCAGTTCAGAACTAAAGCATTCATTTTCCACAGCTTTTGGGAGTTGGCTACTGATGGCTCACAATTGGGTCCCCCCATGGGACTACCCTCCAATAAAAGTAATTGCTTTGAACTTGTTTATGCTCTATCATGGGGCAGCATAAGACCAAAAATTGTTTAATTCTATCTGGTCCACTTGCCTCAATTCAGGACAACTCTGAAGAGACATCCAACTTCAAAGCTCCCAGGGTGTTGATTGAAAGCTCTGTTCTGGCTGCTAAGTCCAACTTGTTTTCCTGCCCAGTTCTGTTTCCCTCATTCTCTCAGTAGGTAAAAAGAGAATCATTGAAAAGACTACTACATGCCATTTGTTGCTAAGTCTGTTTCCAGGGTGGCATAGCCTAAAATAATGCTTAAAACATCACTTGGTAAATATTCAATAAATGCTAACTGATATACAAACTACTGATATTATTATCATAGATCTCAGATAGTGCTGTGTCTCTCCTGCTAACCTTAGAAATCCATGCAGTGATGGGTTCTCCTACTTAGTCTTGGCTAAAATCGTGCTTTTTTTTCACCCTGGTGCTTATGTTCTGACTCTTAACAGTGATGATGTAAGAAGGTTTACAGCTCCTAACATGGAGGATAATTCCACTTGAGCAGAATAACAGCATTTACTATGTAACATCATTGATTACCTCCAAAAAATAATAGAATTGGTTATTTTTGTTTTACAATTCAAAACTCAATATGTTGTAGGTTATGTTGGTAAAAGCTGTCAGACAAAATATATTTGAAGCCAAGAGTTAAAGGAAGAAAAGAAAATGGACTTTAAATGTTGAGAAAATATTGATTAATGTTTTCTACAATTCTGAATTGTAGTGATAAACCTCCTCGATCCAGCTAGTAGGAATCTACATTGAAACCTGTGTGTATGGATGTGTGATATGCCAGGAAAACTACTTGAAATATATAAACAGATATATTTCATTCCACATATGTGCATCAAAGAAGTGAAGCTATTAATTATGTGGCTATTGTGGTTAATTGAAGATGAATGATAATGCCTGAATTTGGTATGAGGGGGTTGAGATATTTTTTATTAATTTGACATTCTTCCCCTAAACTGCCCACAAAGCAGAATTAGCATCCATCCCAAATGTTAAACAGTTATTTACAGAAGTACCAAAAATCTGATGTTAACAAATTGTCATCAACTTGATTTTTAATTTTATTATTATTAATAATATTATTTTAATTTTATGTTTAAATTTAAATTCATCCAAATAAAGCTATGTGGTTTAATTATTATTATTTGGGCAGTGAGGAATATCATTTATGTACACTATTTATAGAAAAAGGAAATTTACAATTTATATGAGAGCGTTTTTTTTTGTGTCCTTCTGAAAGCTTATTATTAAAGTTTTGCTGTCTAGTTCTCATACCTGTGCTAGAATTTAATGGTTTAATTATGTCACCAATTATTCCTTTTCAATATCCTTTTGATGAATCTGTGGAATCCTCAGCGATTCTGAAGAAGTGAGATTGATAGGGCAAAGGAGATACATACTGAAATAAGAAAATACCATATTTGCCCTTTGTTTTGAGCATTTCAGGGAGAAAAATAAAGTCAATGCCTTTAATTATATAAACAAAAATGTGTATAGATGATGAGCCCAGAGGAGAACAGGATCTGTAATCTCTATCAAAGATTGGACATTAAAAATGAGATGTCCAGATTAAGCATACTGCAGAAAGAGCCAATGTTTCTTACCCATTTGTAGCCAATTTAATAAAAGTATTCTGATGTTTAAAAAACATAAAAAATTTCAGTAATAATTCAAAACCATAAATGCTGTTCCTAGCAAACTTAACAGGCTATGTAAATTCCAATGTAAAACAAATTGATAAGCACCATGTTTGCCTTAGAGGCAAATTTAAATTTCTAAGAGGGAAAAAAAGAGTTGAATGCACTATTTCAAAACATTTAACTTGTTCTCAAAGCAGCAGTTTTATTTCATGAATGGTGTGGGTGGGCTCTGGAGACACAGCAGAGCTACCTATCTCAATGGACTGGCTATTATTTGAAATCTGATTGGCTACAATCATGCTCCATTTTGGATACCTTCAAATAAAGACTAAGGAGTCAAGAAAAGGAGAATTAAAAGAAATTTGGGAATAAAATACAGCAGTTTTAGAGATTGTTCTGTAAGTAAAATTTATCTCAAAGTCAGAAAGTTTTTTTTTTAAATATGCTTTGACATTTGCCAAACTAGAAATTGGAGAATCAAATGTGGTGTCCTCTGAATGTCCTCTTATTTGAAACCAGAGCAGAAACGATTGAACTGCTATATCAGGAAGAGTCACAACAAGGTACAGCATGATTCAAATTCCTCCCAAGGTCAATTCAAGTCTAGCCTTCAAGTTTTTCTCCAGGTATGTATCCTTCCACGGAACTATGGTCATTCCTTTGTTTTTTACTTTTATTTGACAGAAACATTTTTAAAATTTACTTTCTTTTTTGGTAGGGGATTGAACCCATGGGTGCTTTACCACTAAGCTACCTCCCTAGTCCTTTCAAAAATTTTATTTTGAAACAGAGTCTCACTAAATTGTCCAGGTTGGCCTTAAACTTGCTATCCTCCTGCTTCAGCTTCCAGAGTTGCTGGGATTACAGGCAAATGCCATAAAATTTACTTTTTTAAATTTTTATTTATTTTTTTAGTCATACATGACAGTAGAATGCATTTTGATATATAATACATACATGGAATGTACATACATCAATCATATTGTCTATTCTATTCTGCTGCCCTTCCTATCCTCCCTAATCCTCCCCTCCTCTCCCATCCTTTCTCTCTATCCAATCTAATGTGACACACTTTTTTTTCCTTTTTCTCATTACAACATCATATATGTATTCTGTATAACAATGAGGTTCTCCTTCCATCTTCTGTGCAACTTTTACTTTTTAAATTTACTTTTAACAGTTACATAAAAACATAAACATCATACAAATTTATGGAGTACATGTGATGGTTTGATACATCTTTTGTAATATTTAAATCAGGGTAAGCACATATATTTCCTCAAAATTCATCATATTTTATGATGAAAACATTCAAAATTCTTTCTTGTATTTTTTGAAATATGCAGTACATTATCATAATCTATAGTCAACCTATTGTGGCCCACCAGAACTTCCTACTCATTCCTAACTGTGACTTCATACTCATAGATTGACCTCTCTCATTTCTCTTTTACTCTGACTTTCCCCACATTTTGGCATCCACCATTCTACTCTCAACATTCATGAGATCAACTGTTTTAAACTCCACATGTGAATGAAACCATGTGGTATTTATCTTTGTGTGCCTGAATTTTTTTCTTTTAACCTAATGACTCCCAGTTATAAACATGTCACAAATGACAGGATTTTATTGTTTTCTATTGCTGAATAATATTCCATTGTGTATCACATCTTTATCCATTCATCAGTGGATGGATATTCAGCTTGTTTCTATTTCTTCAATATTGTAAATCATGCTGCAATAAACATAGGAGTGAAAATGTCTCTTTGATACACTGACTTCATTTCCTTTGGATATGTACCCAGTAGTAAAATTTTTGGATCATGTGGTGATCTATTTTTAAATTTTTGAGGATCTTCACACTGTTTTCCATAATTAGAGTAGTAATTTACATTTGTGCCAATGGTGTGCAAGGGCTGTCTTTCTCCACATCCTTACCATCACTTCTTATCTTTAGTCTTTTTATAATATCTGTCCTTTCTGAAGTGAGGTTATATTTCATTGTGGTTTTACTGCACATTTCCCTAATGATTAGTGATGTTGAACATTTTTTTTGCATACCTGTTGATCATTTCTATGTCTTCTTTTGATAAGTCTATCAACTATTTTTTCAAAATCAGATTTTTTTTGCTATTGAGTTTTTTGAGTTTTTTATATTAACCCCTTATCAGATGTATAGTAGGCACATATTATCTCCCATTTTGTAGGTTGTCTCTTCATTGTTTCATTTGCTGTGCAAAAGCTTTTTAGTTTGATGTCATCTCATTAATCTATTTTTGTGTTTGCTTCCTTCCTGTGCTTTTGGGGTCCTGTCTGAAAAATATCCTTTTCCATTCCAATGTCCTAAAATATTTCCCCTGGATTTTCTTCTGTTAGTTCCATGGTTTGGGGATCTTACATATAAGTATTTAATCCATTTTTAGTTGATTTTATTTATAACTGATTCCTGAATCTGAAATGGCTTTAGAGATAATCCTGATCTATATTCTTAAAAATCTGTATGAACCCTAGTAAAAAAATACTTAGTAATCACATGTTATGAATAGGAAGAGATAAAAATCTAATATATATGAGTGACTAATTCATGTGGAGTTTAACACAAATAATTTCACATACACAATATCAATTACTCTTTTTAAACCCTCTCAGAGATCTGTATATGGGCCCTCATTTTGACCATTTATAAATGTGAGGCTTAGAGGGTCACAGTTGAGAAATAGAAAATACTTTTACTGTGGTATGATATGGAGAATTACCTCCATCTTCTTCAAAAATATTCCATGGAGCTGGGCATGGTGGCACACACTTATAATCCCAGAGATTTGGGAGGCTGAGGCAGGAGATTGTGAGTTGCCTCAGCAATTTAGTGAGGCCCTAAGCAACTTAGTGAGACTCTGTATCAACAATAAAAACAAAACCAAAACAAAACAAAACCTGTGCAGATTTATTGACAAGAAAATTCACAAACATGAAAATAAGAAATAATCTGTAGAAGATATGGAAGAGTAGACTTTTTAAAAGTAGAATAGATGGAAACAGAGAGGATATGAAGGACATTGGCAGTGATGAGACTTTTATGTACAAAGGCCCATAGGTGGATAATCAAATGTGAGTTAAGGAAAAAGCAAAAACAATAACAACCATCAAACAATATGATGGAAGAGTTCAGTGGAAGGAAAGCTTAATGCTGAGTTTAAAGTTAATCTATACATGTTAAATTTCAGCTCACATGACCCTTTTGTTTAGCATGTATAGTATTATGGGAGGATTAACTGAGTCTTCTGTTAATCTGACATGAATAAATAGAAAAGGAAGATGGATCATAGATACGGGAAAGGAGACAAGGTGGGTAATGTCAATGAAAATTTTATAAGCCAGATATTTTTACAGTAGACTTATGATTGGGAGATTTTTTTAAATTGGTTATTACATTAAACATATCTTACGGTTTGGATGTGAGGTGTCCCTCAAAAGCTCACATGTAAAACAATGCAAGACAGTTCAGAGAAAAAAAGTGATTGGGTTGTAAGAGTCTTAACCCAATCAGTGATTTAATCCCCTGATAGGGATTAACTGAGTGGTAACTGAAGTGGTAGGGTGTGGCTGGAGGAGGTGGGAATTTAGGCATGGCTTTAGTATATATATTTGTATCTGGAGAGTGGAGTTTCTCTCTCTCTGCTTCCTGATGTGAACTGCTTCCCTCTGTCACTATCTCCTGCCATGAAGTTCAGGCTCATCTCGAGCCCTGAGGAATGGAGCCAGGCTCCATTATATGGACTAAGACCTCTGAAACCCTTAGCCTGCAAATAAACTCTTTCTCCTCTATAATTGTGTTGGTAGGGTCCTTTAATCATAGCAGTGAAAAAGCTGACTAATACAACATCTGATCTATCTTACCTCTAACATTAGCTTTATTTATTTTTATTCATTTTTTTTTGGTACTAGGGAATAAACCCGGGGTGCTTAATGAATTAGTTACAAGTGGTGGCACATTTATAATCCCAGAGGGTTGGGAAGCTGAGATAGGATCTTGCTAACTTTCTTAGGGCCTAATTTGCTGAGGCTATACTTGCACTTGTGATCTTCCTACCTCAACCTACCAAGCAGCTGGGATTATAGGCATGCACCACTGTGCCTGGCATTAGGTTTATTTTTCTAACAGAGCAAATGGCCATATGCTTTGTACCTTTGAACAACACAAATTTATAAGTTATAGAATTTAGAAGGTCAGAAGTTCTAAATGGTTTTCAGTAAGATAAATATGAAGAACCAGATGAACTGTATCATTTCTGGTGGCTCTAGAGGAGTGTAATAGTTAGATTTCCATTACCATAATAAAATATCTGACAAGGCTTCTTATTAAAAAAAGAGGTTTATTTAAATAATATGTCTGTTAGTTCAAAGCCCAAACAACATAGTGAAAGCTTGGCAAAGGCTTCCCCTTGGCTTTATTGCCTTATGTTAGATAGCAATAGTGGAGCTCATGAAGGAGGAAACAGATTAGGATCCATAGCAGGAAACACAGAGAGCTGGGTAGAGCCAGACTTACTTATTTTTTTTTAAAATAGAGTATATATTATTTTATTTTTTTAAATTTGTTTTAATTAGTTACACATGACAGTGCAATGATCTTGACATATCATATATTTTTGAATCAGATGGGATATAGTTTCTCATTTTTCTGTGTGTACAGGCAGACTTACTCATTTTTTGAGAGAGAGAGAGAGAGAGAGAGAGAGAGAGAGAGAGAGAGAGAGAGAGAATTTTTTAATATTTCCTTTTTAGTTTTCGGCGGACACAACATCTTTGTTTGTATGTGGTGCTGAGGATCGAACCCGGGCTGCACGCATGCCAGGCGATCTCGCTACCGCTTGAGCCACATCCCCAGCCCCAGACTTACTCATTTTATAACAGCCCTCATTTTATAACAGGAGAAATCTAAAGATCTAACAAGAACTACCTTCTGATAGTACGTCCCCAGTGAGTTAAAGACTTTCCACTAAAGCCCCACCTCATTTTTAAAATTTTAATTTTATTTTTTATTTGTTTTATTTTTTATATACAGGACAGCAGAATGCATCCCAATTCTTAAAACACATATAGAACAATTTCTCATACTTCTGTTTGTATATAAAGTATGTTTACACCAATTCATGTCTTCATACATGTACTTTGGATAATGATGTCTATCATATTCCACTATCTTTGCTAATCCCCTGCCCCTTTCCTTCCCCTCCCACCCCTCTTCCCTATCTAGAATTCATCTATTCCTCCCATGATCCCCTCCCTACCCCACTATGAATCAGCTTCCTTATATCAGAGAAAACATTCAGCATTTGTTTTTTTGAGATTGGCTAACTTCACTTAGCATTATCTTCTCCAATGCCATCCATTTACCTGCAAATGCCATGATTTTATTCTCTTTTTTTGTTGAGTAAAATTCCATTGTGTATGTATGCCACATTTTTTTTTTATCCATTCATCCATTGAAGGACATTTAGGTTTGGTCCACAGTTTAGCTATTGTGAATTGTGCTGCTATAAACATTGATGTGGCTATGTCCCTGTAGTATGCTGTTTTTAAGTCCTGTGTGTATAGTCTGAGGAGAGGGATAGCTGGGTTAAATGGTAGTTCCATTCCCAGATTTCCAAAGAATCTCCATACTGATTTCCATATTGGCTGTACCAATTTGCAATCCCACCAGCAGTGTATGAGTGTGCTTTTTTCCCCACATCCTCACCAACACATATTGTTGTTTGTATGCATAATAGCTGCCATTCTGACTGGAGTGAGATGAAATCTTAGAGTAGTTTTGATTTGCATTTCTCTAATTGCTAGAGATGTTTTTCATATATTTGTTGATTGATTGTACATCCTCTTCTGAGAAGTGTCTGTTCAGGTCCTTGGCCCATTTATTTATTGGATTTTTTTTGGCATTTTGCTTTTTGAGTTCTTTATAAACCCTAAAGATTAGTGCTCTATATGATTCTGATGTGTGAGGGGTAAACATTCACTCCGAAGATGTAGGCTTTCTATTCACCTCACAGATTTTTTTTTATGAGAAGAAACTTTTTAGTTTGAGACCATCCCATTTATCGATTCTTGATTTTAATTCTTGCGCTATAGAAGTCTTATTAAGGAATATGGGACCTAATCCCACATGACAGAGATTAGGGACTACTTTTTCTTCTATTAGATTCAGGGTCTCTGGTTACATTCCCAAGTTCTTGATCCTTTTTGTTTTTGTGCATGCTGAGAAATAGGGATTTAATTTCATTTTGTTGCATATGGATTTCCAGTTTTCCCAGCACCATTTGTTGAAGAGGGTATCTTTTCGCCAATCCATGTTTTTGGCACTTGTGTCTAATATAAGATAATTGTAATTTTGTGGGTTAGTCTCTGTGTTCTCTATTATATGCCATTGGTCTACCAGTCTGTTTTGGTGCCAATACCATGCTGTTTTTGTTATGATTGCTCTGTAGTATAGTTTAAGATCTGGTATAGTGATGCCACCTGTTTCACTCTTCCTGCTAAGGATTGCTTTAGCTATTCTGGGTTTCTTACTTTTCCAGATGAATTTCATAATTGCTTTTTCTATTTCTATGAGGAATGCTATTGGCATTTTAATCATAATTTCATTAAATCTGTATAGTGCTTTTGGAAGTATGGTCATTTTGTTAATATTAATTCTGCTATCCAAGAGCAAGGTAGATCTTTCCATATTCTAAGGTCTTCTTTGATTTCTTTCTTTAGGATTCTATAGTTTTCATTGTATAGATCTTTCATCTCTTTCATTAAGTTGATTCCCAAGTGTTTTTTTTTTTTTTGAGGCTATTGTAAATGGGGTAGTTTTCCTAATTTCTGTCTCAGAGGATTTGTCACTTATATTCAGAATTGCCTTTGATTTATGGGTGTTGACTTTATAACCTGTTATTTTGCTGAATTTGTTTACTAGTTCTAGAAGTTTTCTGGTGGAATTTTTTGGGTCTTCTAGATATAGAATCATATCATCAGCAAATAGTTCTAACTTAAGTTCTTCTGTTCCTATACATATCCCTTTGATTTCTTTCATCTGTCTAATTGCTCTGGCCAGTGTTTCAAGAACTATGTTAAATAGAAGTGGTGAAAGAGGGCATCCCTGTCTTGTTCCAGTTTTTAGAGGGAATGCCTTCAATTTTTCTTTATTTAGAATGATGTTGGCCTGGGGCTTAGCATATATGTTGAGATATGTTCCTGTTATCCCTAGTTATTCTAGTGTTTTGAACATGAATGGGTGTTGTATTTTGTCCAGTGCTTTTTCTGCATCTATTGAGAGGATCATATGATTCTTATCTTTGAGTCTACTGATGTGATGAATTACATTTTTTGATTTCCTTATGTTGAACCAACCTTGCATAACTAGAATGAATCCCACTTGATCATGGTGGATGATCTTTTTGGTATGTTTTTGTATTCAATTTGCCAGAATTTTATTGAGAATTTTTGCATCTATGTTCATTAGAGATATTGGTCTAAAATTTTTTTCTTTGATATGTCTTTTCCTGGTTTTGGAATCAGGGTGATATTGGCCTCATAGAATGAGTTTGTAATTGCTGCATCTTTTTCTAATTCCTGAAATAAATTGAAGAGAATTGGTATTAGTTCATCTTTAAAGGTCTAGTAGAACTCGGCTGTGTAACCGTCCAGTCCTAGGCTTTTCTTAGTTGGTAGGCTTCTGATGGTGTCTTGGATTTCATCACTTGATATTGGTGTGTTTAAATTGTGTGTATCTTCCTGATATAGTCTGGGCAAGTCGTCATATGACTTAAGAAATTCATCGGTGCCTTCACTATCTTCTCTTTTATTGGAGTATAAGTTTTCAAAATAATTTCTAATTATCCTCTGTATTTCTGTTGTATCTGTTGTGATATTTTTTTTTCATCACATATGCTGGTAATTTGAGTTCTCTCTCTCCTTCTCTTCTATTAGCATAGCTAAGGGTCTGTCAATTTTGTTTATTTTTTCAAACAACCAACTCTTATTTTGCAAATTTGTTCAATTGTTTCTTTTGCTTTGATTTCATTTATTTTGGTTCTAATTTTAATTATTTCTTGCCTTCTACTGGTTTTGCTGTTGATTTGTTCTTATTTTTCTAGGGCTTTGAGATATAGAGTGAGGTCATTTATTTGTTGACTTTTTCTTCTTTTAAGAAATGAACTCCATGCAGTTAACTTTGCTCTTAGAACTGCTTTTATAGTGTCCCAGAGATTTTGATATGTTGTGTCTATGTTCTCATTTACCTCTAAAAATTTTTAATCTCCTCCTTGATGTATTCTGTGACCCATTGTTCATTCAGTAGCATATTGTTTAGTCTCCAGGTGATGGAGAAATATTAAATTTTATTTTGTTATTGATTTCCAATTTCATTCCATTATGATCTGATAAAATTCATGGTAGTATCTCTACTTTTTTTGTTTGCTAAGAGTTGCTTTGTGGCATAGTATATGGTCTATTTTAGAGTAGGATCCATGTGCTGCTGAGAAGAAAGTGTATCTGCTTGATGTAGGTTGAAATATTCTATATATGTCATTTAAGTCTAAGTTATTGATTTTATTATTGAGTTCTATAGATTCTTTATTAACTTTTATTTTGAAGATCTATCCAGTGGTGAGAGAGGTGTGTTAAAGTCACCCAAGATTATTGTCTTGTGATCAATTTGACTCTTGAACTTGAGAAGAATTTGTTTGATGAACATAGCTGCACCATTGTTTGGGACATATATATTTATGATTGTTATGTCTTGTTGGTGTATGGTTCTCTTGAGCAGTGTGTAATGTCCATCTTTATCCCTTCTAATTAACCTTGGCTTGAAGTCTACTTTATTTGATATGAGGATGGAAACTCCTGCTTGTTTCTGCAGTCAATGTAAATGGTATGATTTTTCCCAAACTTTCACCTTCACTCTGTGTAGGTCTTTACCTATTAGATGAGATTTCTGGAGGCAGCATATTGTTGGTTTTTTTTAAAATCCAATATGCTACTCTGTGTCTTTTGATTTGTGAGTTTAAGCCATTTATATTCAGGGTTACTATTGATAAATGGTTTATATTACCAGCCATATTTGTTTATTTTTTGTTATTTAACTTGACTTGATTTTCTTCTTTGATTCGATATTCCTTCAGGGTAATACCTCCCTCTATTGATTTTCATTGTTACTTTTTGTTTCTTCTTCATGGAATATTTTTCCAAGGATGTTTTGTAGTTTTGGTTTTCTAGCTATAAATTCTTTTAACTTTTGTTTATCATAGAAGGTTTTTATTTCATCTTCAAATCTAAACCTTAATTTTGCTGGATATAAGATTCTTGGTTGGCACCCATTTTCTTTCAGAGCTTGATGTATATTGTTCTAGGATCTTCTAGCTTTCAGGGTCTGTGTTGAAAAATCTGCTGTCATCCTAATTGTTTTTCCCCTATATGTAGTATGATTCCTTTCTCTTGTGTCTTTTAAAATTCTCTCCTTATTCTGTATGTTGGGCATTTTCATTATAGTATGCCTTGGTGTGGATTTGTTGTGATTTTGTACACTCAGCATCTTGTAGGCTTCTTAAATTTGGATTTCCAATGCATTCTTCATGTTTGGAAAACTTTCTGATATTATTTCATTGAATAGATTGTTCATTACTTTAGTTTGGACCTCTATGCCTTCCTCTATCCATATAACTGTTATTTTTGTTCTTTTAAAGCTATTCCATATTTCTTGAATGCTCTGCTCATGTTTTTTTACCATTATAACTGTGTGGTCTATGTTCTTTTTAAGAGTATATATATATTTTTTTTTTGAGAGAGAGAGAGAGAGAGAGAGAGAGAGAGAGAGAGAGAATTCTTCAATATTTATTTTTCAGTTTTTGGCGGACACAACATCTTTGTTTGTATGTGGTGCTGAGGATCGAACCCAGGCCGCACACATGCCAGGCGAGCGCGCTACAGCTTGAGCCACATCCCCAGCCCTAAGAGTATATATTTTGTCTTCATAGTCTGATGTCCTATCTTCCAAGTAGTCTACTGTGTTGGTGATGCTTTAATTTGAGCTTGTAATTTGGTTTATTGTTTCTTTCACTTCAAGGATTTCTGTTTGGTTTCTTTTTTAGCACCCCTATCTCCCCGTTGAGGTGATTTTTTGCTTCCTAATGATGTGGTGTCTTCATTTGTTTGGGGTACTTTCTTCCCTTGTCTTTTCATATTGCTCATATGTCTTCCTTTCTAGCTCTGTGGGTCTAGATTATTGTTGTTTTTACCCTATAGGTTTGTAGTGCTCTTGTAGGGTTCCAAGACCTCTCCTTTGTGGGGAAGGACAATATTAACAGATCCCAATATCAACAATATACCTCCTATGAACAATTTGTTGTTAAGATGTTTACAGTTTAGTCTTGATGTACAGAAATGTTGGATTGAATTATCATCTAAAATATAATCAATAGTTTTATAAAAAGGTTTGAAAGTAGACAATAAACTGAGGGTGGGGCTTAGGACGATAGGCTGAGGATGTGGGATGTGAGGATATAGAGTTAATATATCTTAGGTAGTGTGAAGGAGAAATCTAGTGGGGAGAGGGTTAGTAGCAAGAGAATAGACAGGAAATAATTTAGGGTAGACAAGTACAGGGGATGACAGTCGTAAATAAAACAAACATATATATGTATTTAGAAAAATACAGATGTTAAAACAGTAAAATTTGGAGAGGTAAAGGAAAATGAAAGAATAAAAAGGAAAAAGAGGGGCTGAGGATGTGGCTCAAGTGGTAGCACACTCGCCTGGCATGTGTGGGGCGCTGGGTTCGATCCTCAGCACCACATAAAAATAAAATAAAGATGTTGTGTCCACTGAAAACTAAAAAATAAATATTAAAAAATTCTCTCTCTCTCTCTCAAAAAAAAAAAAGGAAAAAAGGGTATATACAACACCTCTATATTATATTATTCAGATGACTCAGTCCTCAAAGTCTTATTTCATGTAAAGTTCTTGGTTTCACATATGTTGGGGATGTGAAGGCTGGAGGATGGAGGGGTAGAAAAGAAAAAAACCAACCAACCAACCAACAAACAAAAAACTCGAAGGAAGAAGCCAGGGTTGTAGCTAGCTTTAGAGATCCTTATCTTTCCTCCTTCTCTGTTCATCTAGTAGGTGGCCTATTCTGTTGTAAGCTGGTATCTCTGCCCTCTGGATGGTGGAGGTATCCAGGGTGGGAAGACTGGTCCTGGTGCAGGGAGCCTGGTGCGGGGAGTGGCACCCACCAGTCCCTGCAGAAAACTGGACCTCACGGGTCTCTTTTTGGAACTGCTCACTCTTGTGACATAAGCGCCAGGTACTGTCTCCCTCTCTTGCCTGTAGATTTCCCAGTTCCTGGTGTCTCCCTCTCCCCTAGCAGTCAGTTCCCAATTGAGGAAACTCTAACCCTGGGGAATCCCCTGGATGGCTCCCTGGTTGCCCTACACACCTATGTTGGGCAGCTACTGTGTTGTGTTACTGCCACTAGGGAGGGGGGAAGGTTGGAAACCTGGTACCTGGCCAGTGGCAATCAAATTTGAGAACTGTCCCCACCTAACATGGCGAGAATATTGAGCCAAGATGCCAGCGGTCTGCTTTCAGCACGGGGGTGTCTGGTGAAATGGGGGGAGCGTAGTGAGGTGGGGGGAGCCAGGTGATGCTGTTGTGCTGTGGGCAGGTAGCAGCTGAGTGGCCTGCGTGGTGAGTGGAGTGACGTCTTGCGATCTGTAGATGTGTTGATAGTGAGTCTTGCGTGGATTGGAACTTCAGGTTTGGGGTCTTGCTCTAATGCCGGGCATCCTACTCAAGTGCTGAGGCCTGGAGCCCCACATGGGGTCACAGTGCTGGAGATTTCTGTGGAGAGCCCCTGGATAGGTGTCCTCTAACACTCTCAGAGATGGAGTATTCCGTCTAGGTGAGATCTGTAGGCACAGTGGTGGAGGGCTCAGAGCAGCTCACTCCTAGGCTTTACCTCTTAAGGGTTGCATGGCACCACAAAATAGTCCCACTTTGGGAACCAAACCTCTAATCATATGAACCTTTGTGGAGTCACTTGTTAACTGTCTCCAAACCATAGCAGTGAGAATTTCTTTCCTTGATTTTCCTAGCTTCTACAGTTCACTTGAGTTCCTTAGCTCATGGACCCCTTCTAGTATTTGCGTTATTCTGATTTCTGCTTTCCTCACATATTTTCTGATTCTGACTCTTTTCTTCCTTACCTTACTTATAATGACCCTTTTGATTACATTGGACCACCCAGAGAATCCAATATGATCTCTATATTTCAAGATCCTTAACTTAATTAGGGACATCAGCAAAGTTCTTTTTGACGTACAGAGCAACATTTTCACAGGTTTCCTGGGCTTAGGACATGGACATCTTTAAGTGACTGTTATTTTGCTTATAACATGGCAAAAATACCCACTCCTTTAGAGCCATCCATTCACCTATTCAAATTGCTGCATAAATGCAAAATTACTGTTCATATCAGCCTTAACTGTGTCATTGCATCAATTAAACCCTCTGTGACTCAACACCATCATTTGCAAAACTGAAATATTTTACACATATTTAAATTTTGTTGGGGTAATTAACAAGATAATATAGGTGAAAATAACTGCTATTAACTAAAGTGGCAACAACAGCAATAATAATAATGACATTCTGTAGTGAGAACCAAAAATTCCTAATGAACATTAGTTATACTAAAATGCATAATAAAGTCCTTGTGACAGATTGAATATACATATATTTTTGATACTGGGGATTGAACCTAAGGGTGCTTTACTACTGATCTACATCCCCAGCCTTTTTAATTTTTATTTTGAGACTGAGTCTCACTGAATTGCTTAGGGCCTCAATAAATTGCTGAGGTTCTCTTTGAACTCATGATCCTCCAGCCTCAGCTGCCTGAGTCACCAGGATTATAGGCATATGCTTGGCACATTGAATAATTTTTATTAATTTGAAGAAAATTAATTTTAATACAATCAAATCATTGTGGAAAATAATAGAGTCCATTTATTAAGTTCCCTTATTAATTCTGACTCAACTTTCCTGTTAGTATTTCTACGTCAGAGAGTGAGTTTGGTGTGCTCAAATATTTCAAGAATTAATTCATCAGAAATTTTAGGTTAATTCTCATATTTGCATACTAGATGCTGATATTCTGATGATGCTTTTGGGTGAGTTCAGTATGCTTTAGTTCAGGCAGATCCTCTTAAAATTGTACCATGTAATGGGGAAGATATCTGGTAACTTAGATATATCCTGAGGTTTACATTCAGACAGCTACAGACACTTACAACATAATTCATACTCATAAGTCTTTGAATATCTGCTAAAATGCTAACATAATTTCCACCAAGTAGTTCTAAAATTCTTTGGAATATGTGATTTCCTTGAGCTCAAGGCAGTTTGGTAATGAGAAATAAATGGAGTCTCCAGATGTCTGCTCCATCCACATGTCCAATTTGCATCTGCATACCTGTCCTTCTGTGTGAATAAATAAACATTACTGTCTTCTAGTCGTGAATATTCTTTAAGACATAAAATTTCAAGTTTATTGTGTCCAGTTATTATATCAGCAAGATCATAAAGCCTTGTAAGCCATGAGGGGTTCAACAAGTCAGATCTTTCAGAATCCATGAGTTCCCCAATACCTTTGCTTTAAGAAAGAATTTCAGTAAAGTTTTTTAGTCTTGACACTTAACTGCATTAAAATAAAATCTGAAAAATAGCCAATAAATGGAAAATACAGAACAACTCCAACATACACCTGCTGTGGTCCAAACTACAAATTTTGAGAATGACTTGATGACAATTGGGTACACCAAACTTTCTTTTTAAAATGAAATTTTAAATGACATGAAACTTTAAAATGTTCCCATCTTTCATTATAGGCAATAAATATGTGACCAATTGAAACTACTTCTTTGTTTAATCCAGACTACTAAGATTTCTTGCCAGCTGTGGTTATACTCTGTTAATAATGTGCAGCATAACTAGTGAAGTAATGTTTTCCCTAATACCCCAGATGGGCTGCATGTAGCCTCCTGGCATATGCTGGAGGATACAGATTCAAAAGACTAAGAGTTGTATCAGGTCAGGGTGTTTGGGGAGATTTGTGAAAGCATCATTTGACTCTATGGGAATAATGAACCATTAAGCTGAAGATACAATATAGAAGAGAGTTTCCATTACTGAATGTTTTATAAACCAGTTCCTCTGCTAATAACTTTACATATGTAATTGTATTATTTCCTCCTGACAGTATCTTTTATGTATACTAGATGGAGGTAAGTGCAAAAGAGAACAATTAAGCAGGGAAGAAGACAAACAGTATAAGAAGAGGTGTAAAATAATTTTTAAGAAATGACCAAGGAAAAAAGATGACATCTGAACACAGCCCTAAAGTAGGTGAGTAAGCAACCAACAGGGATACACACATACCTGAGGCAAAATCATTGAATGTCTGTGTAAAATCCACAGGGAGGAAGTTTACCTGCTATTATGTTATGACAACTGAAAGAAGACTGATTTGATGGAGGTCTAGTAGGGAAATAAAGCAAAAATTTAAGAGAGTGAGGTATGAAGGATATATGTCTAAGGATTTGTATGTTATAGGAGCTGTGGCTTGTACCACTATGAAGATGGCATGCATCATTTGCCCTTGCAGATAACCTTTCCACCTGTCTCTTTTCCACTCTTAGTGGACTTTGGGAGGCAGAATCTGTGGATTGTACCACCCTGGATCCCATGTCTGATGGCTTCCATTCATTCAGATCTGGCCAGTTGAAAGAATACACCGGCAGATCAGAGAAACAAGAACCTCTGTCCTGGTTATGTATATCCACAGCTCTCCTCAAGCAAACTTCTCACATGACTGGTTCTCACACTGTCCTCGTGAAATTGTTGCTTCCCTTTACTTATTCAAACCTGGGTAAGGAAAGGCTTCCAGCTATTGGTAGTTCCTATTTGTTTTACTGTTTCCTATTGTTTTCTTTAACCCCCTCTAAGTATAGTCTCTTCATTAGACTGTTCTGTTAAATATTCTCATTATATTCTCTCTCTCTCTCTCTCTCTCTCTCTCTCTCTCTCTCTCTCTCTCTCTCTCTCTCTCTCTCTCTCCCCTACCTCCCTCTCCCCCTTTTGGTACTGTAAATTTAACCCAGAGGTGCTTTAACACTGAACTGCATCCTCAGTCCTTATTATTTGAAATGATATCTCAATAGGTTGTTTAGGGCCTCACTAAGTTGCTGAGGCTGGCCTCAAACTTGTGATCCTCCTGTCTCAACCTCCCCAGTTGCTGGGATTACAGGCCTCTACCACCACTCCTGGCTTCAATGTATAATCTATTCTACTCTGCCAAAACCCTTGCTTGCCTCCTTTTAGTTAATTCTCAAAACAACAACCAAGCCTTCCTGTTTTTGTTCCCTGGCCATCTTAGCAGCTGCTTTTGATTGTGTGCCATCTCACACCTAAGGCAGCAAGATGGTGGCCATGAAGAAGATGAAAAAGTTATTGGAATCAATGAGAATCACCTGAATCAAACAGAAAGCCATTAGGAAGGTTTTGAACAAAGTGTAGCATTTCTGATATTTTAAAATAATAATGTTGTCGGCCTTTTTTTTTTTGTAAAACTAGCCTTGGAAAGTGATATTAAAGAAAAATTCTGCATGATTTAGTGATTTGCTTTTTACCAGCCCATTCAGGCATGCTTCTGATTAGAGAATCACTGAATTAATGATATCCAGGTGCTCTGTAATCTTATAATTATACTCTATAATCTTCCCACATGCTGTGCCCAATTCAATGTTATTGCCATTGTGGTGATGAACACCTGTTTTTACCAACATGGCATAGTACTCTATTTTGGATTTCTTCATGACTGGGCAGTTGTTAGCAATGATCACCAATTTTTCTTTTTGCTGTCTGATCATCTTCAGAGTCAGCTTCTACTCACAAGGTCCATTATATACTTTCTGCTTCTTATGTTGAGTTGGAGTCTAGAATTGATTGACTCCAATGACTTCTTCATCTTCTTCATGGCCACCATCTTGCTGCCTTAGGTGTGAGATGGCACACAATCAAAAGCAGATGCTAAGATGGCCAGGGAACAAAAACAGGAAGGCTTGGTTGTTGTTTTGAGAATTAACTAAAAGGAGGTAAGCATATAAACAGCAAGACTATTTAACAACAATAACAAATTCTGGTAAAGATTGTAAAATATACTAACAGAGCCTGATATAGAATATAACCAAGAGAACATTCATGTTGTATATCATATTAAAGATCTCATTATCCTAGAATTTGTCAACTCTGAGTATTAAAATTGATTGTTTTGCTTATTCTTTGTTGTTTCCAACTGCCAGTTGAAGAAATGAAATTAAAATAAAATCCCCTCAAATATGTATAATTTGGCATTCATCAGTCTCAATCTTTGTAATCTAAATTTTAGCCTGGAGCTTTAAAGTTTTAAAAACTGATTAAATGCAAAACAATGCATAGAATCTTATAAATATTGAGACAATAATGAATGATCAAAGAACCAACAGTGATACTATTGCAGGGGCTATAAAATAGACATTTCAAAATATATGAATAAACATTAGAGAGAGTGAATGGAAATATGGTGACATGTAAAAGAAAGTACTAAGATCATACAAATTGTAGCAAAAAGGCAAGATTCTCCAGCTACCACTGAACCATGTACCTCTGAGGCTTGATCTTCATTATCTACTACTCTGTATTTGTTGTTAGCACACGGAGGGAGTTTATTATCATACAGACAGAACATGAAAATTTGTAAGAAGATAGTAAGATCTAATTGTGTCTTCTCATGGGGCATATGATCTTACTGAGATGACAACAATGTCCAAAAAAATGAAATCCAGTTTTGTCTTCTGTTTCTGTTTATGGTGCAAGCCTAGACTATCAATCCAAAATTGCACAGTATGAATAAAACAAATGTTGTAAAAGTATTTTCTGATCCTCAAGATTACTTAAACAGGGTCAAGTGCTGGGGAGTTATATTAGCCATAATATATTGTTATATTATGTACATGTACCAATATGTAACAACAAACCCCACCATTATATACAAGTATAATGTGACAGTAAAAATTTGGGATAAAAAAGATTGCTTAAACAACTTTGCATTTGTTATGAGAGGGATGCCCGTTGACTGACCACATCCATCTTGTCAGATGTGAAACCTAATCCCAGCAATAACTCAGGGAAACCCTTACTGACCTTGTGACTCTCGCTCTCTTAGCTAAGTTACAAAGGGTGAATTTATAAGTGGGGACAGATTTTGATGTAGTTGAAAGTCACATGAACCAGATGGTTATAGACAGGCCAAGCATCCTGTGCCTGTTCAGTTTTTGTTTGGGTCTGGAATAGAAGCCATGCTGTCTCAGCACAAATAAAACATTTTTTTTTAAATGAAAGAAAGGTTAGACACTCAGCTGTGCCACCTGGCACCATTAAAAGAATGAGCTTGAACTGATCATGTTCAAATGGATATTTTAAGTGTAAAATCAACAGAAGTAAGTGAGAGAGAAAGAGAGGGAAAGAAAAACTAACATTGTCATAAAAGAGATAGTTAAAATGACCTTGCTAGAGGTGTGCTTTCCACCTGGCATTGTAAATGCCAAAAGGGTGATTGCTTCTCTTTACTTTCCTTTATATCAAGCCAAGACAGGGCAGAGGCAGATAAATCCTTAGTAACATGCACTAAAACAAATTCAAGGGTGGAAAGGAAAATTAACATCCTGGGAGTGTGAAAATTCTTCAAAGCTTGGTGATAGCCACTGTCCTGGATCCAAGTTTGAATTTTAATTGGTAGGAAAAATGCAACACCAAGTAATTAAAACTTTCTTTTTGTAATTTGCACAGTTTCAAAAAAATCTCTATTTCTTTCCAAAGGCTATGTAGTTTGCCCCAGTATCAAGTTGAAATAATCTGACTTTCCCATGAGTCTTCTTAAATAAGTTCATTAAATATCAGGCAGACTGCTTCCTTCTAGGGCAGAAGGAAGTATGCATTTTGCTTAATTATGAGTAAGTAGAACTAGTATTTATATTAATATAAGCATTTTCTGTCATTCATGATGGAGAATTGGGGGGAGAATTCAGGAAGCTAAATTCCCTGGGATATTAGGAGGGAAAATAAATAGAGTCAAATCAGAGAATGCAGATTGACAAAACAAAACAAAACAAAACAAAACTGGGCATGGTCGTACACACCTATAACCCTAGCAACTGGGGAGGCTGAGACAACCTGGGTAATTTAGTGAGACTTTGTCTCAAAATGAAAAATAAAGAGGCCTGGGGATGTGGCTTAGTGATAAAGTACTACTAGATTTAAAAGTTAGTACTAAACCAAACCAAACCAAAGCAAACAAAACAAAACAAAAAATAATAAGAAGTATGCTCTCTCTGATAACCTGAAGATCAGACTGAAGTCAAAATTCTATTATGTTTGACTAAGGACAGGGCAAGTTCTAGTGAGAGCTGGGGGAAAACATTGTCATTTTTTTCTATAGATATGTCATCTTCCTTTTTAAATTACTCAGCAGCTCAGTACAAAATCTCCTGATCGGTATCTCAGTTATGTCTGTTTTCTGTGTGAAGTTAATCCCACGTGGAGTTTTCTATATAATATTTATATTTACGGATTGTTTTGTCCTCCTTAGAAAATAAAGACTTTATCTTTGTTAAAAATATATTTATAGGGTCCATTAAAGGAAGTTCATTTGGAAGCTCAGAACAACCTTGCTTAATTGGAAGGGATTAAAAACAAAAACATAGGTGGTTTAGGATTGGTGAAGGGGCAGAACATACTGTGGATCTCAAATTCTTTATCTGTCTCCAGTCCTCATTTTTGCATCTTGTTTTCCATGGCAATAGACCATATTTAGCTCAGAAAATAGATGTCATATGCATCTCATCTTTTGTTCTATGTGCAATTGAGGAGGTGAAGCATTATTTTCATGCACAGAAAAGATTAAAATAAAGGCTATGAGTAAACCAAAGTTTAAGCAGGAAGGAATTAAAGAAGGCAGATTTACAGAGCCTTCCAAAATACTTGATTGCAAATTCAGAATTATACGTTTTTTGCATTATTTGCTTTTACATGTCAGAGCGGGGGTTGAAATGCATGGAAGAAAGTTTGTGTCTTTTATCTATGGGAAAAATTAGTGCTATCATTTTCATGTTTCTTCTGACTGCTATTTCTGGTGATTCTAAAGCTATTAAATGCTATGAAATGTAAACTTGTTCTAATACACTCAAGGAACAGCCAATTTACACAACAGCTGGGGAAAGAAAATCACAGCCACTCTATTGGACCAGCTGAATTGTGAGAAAGGCATTTCATACCCCTCCAGCTGACGCAGCATGTAGATCAAACTGGCAGCTATATTTTAGGGAAAATATGTCACAACAGACAAATGTAAGAAAAGGACAAATCCACAAAAAGGATCCTCTTCAAATGAATCACCATAGTAGGAAAACTGCAGAATGAGTAAAAGGTTAGGCATCATCCCCTCAATATTTAGAAAGCCCCTCATAGCCATTCCAACCACCAAAATATTCAGTAAATTTTTAGAATTCACTCACAGAAAGAGAATTCATGAGCCAGAATTTCCTAAATATATTCCCCACTGGTATCTTTGTACTATCCTTAGGTATAAAATTCTCACAGAACTGTCAATAATAAGGTGGATCTACAAGCAAAAAGAAGATAAAAGGGGAAAAAACCCATCAGTATATATTTTGTGTATGTACCACTTAGGGCATACAACTCCACACTTTAGAAATATGCTAAATATAAACCTATTTTAAAAATGTGCTTGGCACATTTGCCAAGTGACGCATTGTATTGAGCTTACCACGTGGCAAATGTTATTATCTGTGAGTCAGGTACTATTATTTCTTCCATTGGGACTGATGAGAAAGTACCTTCTTCAAGTTTACACAGCAGAGGCAAAGCTGGGTTGCAAATTCAGATCAATGATATGCCAAAGATTACCTGGTAGTCACCTACTTTTACTTGAATTACTCTGTGATGGTGAGATTGCTAGAGTTCCCAATTCCCTGAGGAAGTAGGTTTGGGTGTTTTGTATGTGTAGATGTGCAAATGCATGCATGCTACCTGGTGACTGAACCCTGAGATGCTTTACTACTGAACTACATCTCTAACCCTATCTATCTATCTATCTATCTATCTATCTATCTATCTATCTATCTATTTATTTTTGAGATAGAGCCTTGCTGTACCCAGGCTATCCTTCAATTTGCAATTCCCCTGCCCTAGCCTCCTGAGTAGTTGAGTTTATATATGGGCACCACCACACACAGAGGGTTTGTGGTGTGAACAACTTAGAATATCATCCTATGTCCTCCACTCATTTCTTTTGGCAAGAAGTCATGGAGCCATAGAGATGCAATCTAATTCCTTCTTTGGATGATAAATATTCACATATTTGGAAGTTCTTATCAATATGATTCTGTATTCTATATCTTCCCTTCTTATTACTGAAGTTTCCAACTGTATTTCACATGGCAGGTACTGGGTCTCTGAATTTCTAGCTCTTGGGAATATTGCATGTTCTCTGTGCTCCAATCTTTACAACTCTAAAACGACGTCCATATTATCTATCACTTAGCTTAGTTGAGCTGGTTTAATACTGAATTGATGTATGTAAACTCTTAACTACCTGACAAATAGCAAGCAGTCAATAAATTTTTGTTATTAAGAATATTCTTCTTGGGCTAGTGTTGTGGCTCAGTGGTAGAGCACTTGCCTACCATGTGTGAGGCACTGGGTTCAATTCTCATCACCACATATAAATAAATTTAAAAACAAAATAAATAAAGGTCCATTGACAACTAAAAAATATTTTTTGAAAAAAGAATATTATTCTTGTTATTATCATTACCCATAGAATAATTGTAGTGATTCATTTATGATCACATAGGTAAAATCTCTGGCATAGAGCATGGAACAATCTAACCATTTAATATATGTAAAGTTCCTTACTATTTCCATCACCAAGGATATAATGTATGGGTAGGCTCCATAACTCCTTTCAGTCCTGTGGGAGTTTATTTTTTTCTTCAGTTTTCACACTTGATGGGTTGCTGCTACAATAGACCCGTCGGATTTCTTAACAATCTATTAGCAATAGATTTTTGTTATGTATATTTCCTTCTTAGACAAATATGACCTCTGACTTTGTAATGAATGCCATTCCATTCTATTGTATGTCAACTGCAGAAAAAAAAATCAACAATCTGCTGCAATGCCTTGATAAATGTGTCTTTCCATGGGACCATTCATTATGATTCTGGAATGTTTGAAGAATGTTCTTGAAGACAGTGGTGGACATTCTCCACACCCACCAGTGGGCCAACAGCAGGGTCTCAGCAATGAATGTGTGTCACAGCACAGATGCTCAAGATTTTCATTAGGCTCTACAGCTGCAGCATGTCAAGGGATGCTTTCCCAGGAAAAAACATAACAGTGTGAATGAACCTCCATGTGAAGAGTAAACACGTTTTACTGTGAAATTTTATGAGGTAATTTTCTAGGCATTTTCTGCTTTCTCTATTGTTTTGATCAGCTGAATAATAACTGAAACTATGTCACATGTACACACACGGGACACACACACACACACATATATGAAACATGTGTTTAACAATATTGAACACATTGAGAATTTTCTCTCTCTGTCTCTGTCTCTGTTTCTCTCTGTTTCTCTCTCTCTCTCTCTCTCTCTCTCTCTCTCTCTCTCTCTCTCTCTCTCTCACACACACACACACACACACACACACACCTAATTAGTGTGGGAAAAACAATAAAAAAAAACCCCACAGGGCACCTGCATCATCTGTTCAATAACTGCCGTGAAGTATATGCATGATAGGAAGACAGGGAAGCCAAGTGCTGAGCCAGTTATCTGGTAGTACCAGGTGTAAGCAGGCCTACATCATGGGCACTGCTAAGCATGTAATTACATTATGAATGGTCTTCATGCAAATTGGCCATGGAAACATTGGCATATTTTCATGCTGAAAAAGGAAAGAATTATATCATTCTTCACATTCTGAAATTAAAAACCATCCTTTTAAAAATAAATTTTCTTTTATTAGTGCATTATAATTAATAGTTGGGTTCACTTAGACAAGATCATACATGCATAGAACTTGATTTACTCCATTTTAATCCCCAGTGCCCTCTCTTTCCTTCCCACCCTCTATTCCCCTATTTTACCTCTACTGTACTGATCTTCCCTTCACTTGCTTATTTATTTGTTTTTTTTATTGGTGCTTTATAGTTATACATAAAGGTGGAATATATGTATTTATACATGCACATAGTATAATTTTGTTAAATTTATTCTGCATTCCTTCCCCTTTCCTATCCCTCCTTCCTCCTTCTTAATCTCCTTTTCTTTTCTATTCATCTTCCCCATATGTTTACAATATCTGATCCTCCGCCTTTATCCCTTCACTTACTCGTATTCTTTCTCTTCTAAAACCAGCTATATTTACTTTAATCACCATTTTCAAACTCATAAATCTACTAATAAAGTATAGGAAAAATGAATTTTAAAACATTGAGTCAATCAATTTTCATATTGATTTTTGCTTCCCAAAATATATTTAACTACAATTCTATAAAGCTTAACATGTTCAATTATTTTTCATAATTATATAAAAATTATTAAATCCTGGAATTCAATATAATCTTTCAAAGTACAAGTACTTTCAACTACTACCATCAATATTTTCTAACCACAGATGTTTTCACCCTATAAAACCTAGCTACATGATTGCAAACAAAAAAAGTAGATTAAAGAAAAACAATAAATAAAATGTGATTCATATGAACAGACGGTCTCATTTTTTGACATTGTTTTGGATGTTAGATTTTCTATTTACTTTTAATAACTAGAGTTATTATCTTTCATACACTGAATATGCATGGGTTTTTGCATTTATTTTATGTCTTTTTTCCCCTTTTCTTAGGAAAAATTCCTAAGTCGTTTAATTATCTATTGTAGATATTTGCTGCCTGGATCATCAGCATACCTATGCCTGCAACAAAATGCAGATGATCTCAGAGCCCTTTGTTGAAAACAGACTGGTTGAATGTTATATATCCTAAAGGTACCCAGGATTGTTTTCATCAGGCATGGTATGACTATTTTGAAGGTATGATTTTTTATACTCACAGATCTCTAGAAATGGGAGGCACATCACACTATGCAAGACTACTGCAGAAGCACCAGGGTTAGTTAGGAAGGGGCAGGGGAGGGAATGTGTACAAGGGCTTTTATTGTGGTTTCTGCAGGAAGGAATGGGTGAGTCCCTATAAGCAGATATAGGATTGGCTAATTTGAATAATTTCAGGAGGCTATGAGCAATATATGTCCCTAGTTGTCTGGAACCTGGGCCTGGATTGTTTAGGGAAGGTGAATAGTGGTCTGGAATATAACAGCCTGATAATAGATATAGTTGAGTGTGTGGGCTCTAGATTGATGGGTTTGCAAATGAAATCTATGCTCCCAGGGTAGTGGTTTGCTCTCTCTAGGAACTAGCTACTTCTGAGTGGGTCATCCTCTCCCAAATCAGAAAGACTCTAAGATCCAAAATGTGAAAACAAGAGAATATAGAAAATACTACTCATTATTAATGAGGTTTAGGTGCCCACAGTGAGAGAAACACTGGCTTGTGAGTTCCTCCAGGGAGATTTGTTTTATCTCTCATGTCCATCCAGAGCAGAAAATTTGGCCCTTGGGAAGTGGTTATAAATATTTGGTATATTCTGGGTCATAGACTTCACTACTGGTAAATTCTGCATGAATTTGAATTATATAAAATATTTTAGGAGGAAAAACAAAACCCTGAGTTATAACTGTAACTTCTTTAATAATAACACCAATTGGTAGCATTTATTTTGGTGTACCTCAGATTGACTAGGTTGCTGCCTATGCTTCCAAATAATTGACAGGGATGAATTTCAAATGGAACATTGGATTCAGTGTATGAGCTCTTTGATGAGCAATACCCCCCTCCCCTGCCCTGCTTACTTCCTAAATCTATGCACTTCTCTTTCCTAGCATCTGTGTATCTGTTTATGCTCACTACCATGGTGCTTAGGAGATCAAACACATCTGTCAGTCAGTCCGACAGCAACCATTTATTGAGCACCCAGGAGGGTACATAACCCACAGAGTGAATCAGAGTGAATAACAAGAACCAAGCTAAATTACTATTGCCAAAATGAGTGGAAGCAACAGGCTCCTCTTTAAGGATGAGCAAATTCAAGTTGTTCTCATTTTTAAAAGATATTTTGGGAATAATGAATTCAGAAGATTTTGTCAAGCATTATTCCTTAACTTTTTGGAAATTAGATTGTCCTTAAAGGAAATCTGAGTGCATTCAGTTTAGGCTCATTTCATATTACTTCATCAAGTTATGAATTTATAAAAGCTGTTTTACATTTTGTAAAATCCTTTGTGACTTTTTTAGTGAAAGTTTTCTTTTTAAAAATTGAAAAATATTAGTGGAAATTAATGCCAACCGTGAGACATCTCTTTAATACATAAAGTGTTAAAGTTCAAACAACCCTTATCTTTTTTAAGAAGAGTACTAAAGTTTGAGTTTGGTTTTGAGAGGGGTATGCTTTGGATTTGCTTTCTCGTTATGTTGCATAAATTCAGCTACCTGACATAAAAGTATAAACCTTTCAATAATCCATCAAGAACTTTGAATGCTGGTTGACCTTGCAATATCTTGCTATCCTTTCCTTTTGATTCCTCTGTCCCCAGTACACTAAGCACTTAATCATGGTTTTCTTTTAATCCCATGTTAGGTTAGATCTCCCTATTGTACTCTTTTTTTAAGTGTTATTCTGTGTTTCATAAAAGTTATTATTGTTTCAAAAAATGTTTAATGTCTGTCTTTCCTACTAGAATATAAATGCAAAAAGTCATGACTGAAGTCTGGCTTTTTGAAGGAATATAGCCCCCTAGCTTACTATAGTACCTTTTTCTTTGATTGCTCAGGAAATGTTCTGAAATAAATACATTAGTTATTGTTTTTGGATTTTTTTCTAGGTATGTAGAGCATGCAGATTGTACCTGATGATCTGTGAGTTAAAGCTGAAAAGGGGGAAAATTTAAATGCTTATCCCTCCTCCCTAGTCTCCTTCAGTGAGGGGATATAAAATTAAAAGTAAACCAGGATTGAACTCTCTCTCCCTGCCTATCCCACCCTCTCTTCCTCTTCTCTCCTCTCCTTTCCTCTCCCCTCCTCTCCCTCTCTCTGTTTTGGAAGATGAGGAAGGAGGAGAAATAAGTAGAGAATACCCAAGATCCCTGTGACCTTGACATGACTGACATAGAGAAGATATAATTATACACTAATTTGGAATAGCATATAACCTAAATTCAGTAAATTATAAGAACAAATAAAAAGATAATTTACTAATGGAAGAAAGAAATAGAATATAAATCTGAAGAAAGAAAAAGTAATTATTTTATTTATATTTTATTTGCTGTTTAGCTTGTGTATGCTGTCTCTTGAAACATTAATCTGCTTTAGTTAACAAGGTTTATCATATGATATCAAAATAAAAGATTGTTTTTCAACTTTGGATGAAAATTGCTTTTATATCTAGAATATTTCTTCTACTAGAAGCTTGATTGGTTACATTTTATTTAGTGGCAGCTGTTGGCTTCAGGGAATGTCAAGGAGAATAGAGGAGATGAGGAAGAGAGAGAATGTGCAAAAGAGAGAAAGAATCGACTCCAATTTCCTCAACTCCCCTCAGGTATTCTCAGTACAGGCTGAACTGAAGATGCAGCCGTAGCCAGTTGTCTATATATGTACACTGCACTTCAGCCTGCCCATGCTTAATTGTTATGAGTTGCCTATTTGTACTTCCCAAACTCAATACTTAGACTCAAGAGTGTATCTGTGTGGTGCTGAACAACTCTGCGACAAAGAGAAAAATCCATTTCATTACAACAATCTCTTTTTCTGTTTCAAAGATTACTCAATGTTTCTGAAGAACCAGGTAAATCAAAGTCAGGTTAGATGGTTATTAAAAATATGGAATTTGAACCTTGTTAAAAACCTCATAAATTAGAATTACTGGGTATGTAGTCTGGGAATATGCATTTTATTAATCTCTCCAGGCAATGCTGATAAGCAATAGGACTAAGAACTCTAGTCAATGTAATACTAAATAAGCAATGCAATTGACTTTTTAATGATTTTTTGCACCATTTATTGCTTCAAGCCATGTATTAAAAGTCAGAAACCCCATCTGTACAAGTTTAAAAGTGAGAGACTTACCTTTAAAAAAGAATAGAATCTGGTTTTAAAAGACCCTCTTCCTCATCTCCTCTATTCTCCTTGACAAAATGGGTCTTTGCTTTGTTCCTAACAGTGACTTTTGGAAAAAAATAGGCTGCTTATGAAACTATTGATATTTGTGCTTTCAACCCACAAAATAATGATTTTCTAAGGTTCAGCTTAATGATTTAACTCTCTGAGCACCATTTCCAGAATTTGTTCTCTTTAGTTATACATGACAATAGAGTATATTTTGATATATTATACATAATGAAGTATAACCTATTCTAATTAGGATCCCATTCTTGTGGTTTTACATGATATGGAGTTTCAGGGATCATGTATTCATGTATGAACATAGGAAAGTTATAAGGAAAGGGGAATGAGATTAAGAAAGACAGTAAAAAATATTTTCAGCATTTTATGTGGGATCATAACCCTACTTGTAGGGTTAAATGAGCTTTTATAAGTAATGCACTCTAAAGCTATAATGTGAGTTTTTCTTTTATCTTTCCTAGAGACTACATTATTAATAAATGTTGATCTTTATATTTGAGCATTGTACGTCATTGAAATGTGGCCTGCAATAATTTTCATTGCATATATCCATAAAATCTGCTTCATACTTTGGAACTCTGAATGATGACTACAAAAAAAAAAAAAACAAAATAACAACAAAAAAATAAACTCATCATATGAGAATTTTCCAAGGGACTCATCAAAGTTATGGCTTCTTATATGCTACAACAACTTCTTAGAGTTGTTGTCTTTTCATACATCTTCATGCCATCCCTTCATTTTTTTTGACTCAGCAGGCCACAGAGCAACTATTTTATTATGTTGTTCTCCCTCATTGTCTGTGCATCCTGGAAAGGAATACGCAATTTCAGGAAGACTTTTCCAATATTCACATGCTGGCCATACTCCAGGACCTCAAGATGGAGATTCCAATCAGCTATTTAAACTAAAAGGGGCTTCATTGCCATAAGTAATGAAATTACTGCCAATAATCATTGAGCAATCATTGATATGAAAGTGGTGTTATTTAAAATAAGTAGAGGTTGTGATCTTTAAAAATGTGAAGAATTTAATTTGGTCAAGCAAAGGTTGGCAGATAATTTATCAATACATAGAAAAACTTGGTGAATGACTCAAGTGGGATGGTTTGTAAGAACTGTGACCAGGAATTGGTGAGTTAGAGATGCTAACATTAGTTCAACAAAAACAAGATGAAGTATTTCAACCCAACTTTCTTTTCCTGGATAATTTTATTTGACTTCTAATGTAAGACATCTAATAAAGTCTTTCATAGGTTCTTATAAAAGAGTTGGAGAAAAGATGCTTTTGTGACTGAGCAATGAGGGAGAATTATTGCCTCATGAAAACTGCAAGGAGTTTTATTCACAGAGATGTTAAGTGACCTCTGCACAGTGATGTGCAAGAGTTGTGCTAGCTTTTGAGTGTTGATTGAGTGATATCACATTGGTAACTTGGAAATGATCATGATGGAGTTATTCACATCTAGAAAATTAGCCCACATTACAAAGTTGAGCTTTATTTTCTTCTTGAGACTCATTTCTTAAACATTTACTAGCATACTATTTTTTGAAATTGTTTATTTGTTCTTTTTATATTGCACATGACAGTAAAGTGTATTTTGACATATTATACATACATGAAGTATAACTTATTCTAATTAGTATCCCATTCTTGAGGTTGTACATAATGTGGAGTTTCACTAGTCACATATTCATGTATGAACATAGGAAAGTTATGTCTGATTCATTCTACCATCTTCCTTGTTCTTGCCCCCTCCCTTCCCTTCATTCCCCTTTGTTTAATCCACTGAATTACTATTTTCCCCCATCCTCTTGTTGTGTGTTAGCATCCTCATACCAGAAAGAACATTCAACCTTTGGTTTTGGGGGACTTGCTTATTTCACTTAGCATGATAGTCTTTAGATCTATCCATTTACCAGTGAAAGTTTAAAGTCATTCTTTTTATGGATGTGTAATATTCCATGATGTATATATACCACATTTTGTCTATTCATCTGTCAAAGTGCACCTAGGTTGGTCCCATAGCTTAGATATTGTAATTTGAGCTACTAAAAACATTGATGTGGCTGCATCACTATAGTATGCCAATTTTAAGTCATTTGGAAAATAAATACTTTATTAGACAGTATTCCAGAGTATGAGGAGTTTGGAGAGAAAAGGATGTCCCGTGTGCTAGGCTGAAGTGATTCCTAGTCTGATATGAGAAAAGGTATGTAGACAACAAAGCCCTATGTATTGTACTCCCTGGGTTTCTTTTTCGCTCTTGTCTTTTCCCAGTTTCTCTATTCATATATTATGAGCCACATGGGGCTTTTTACTATTTCTTAAACACCCCAGGCTTATGCCTGCCTCCAGCTTTTGCACCTGCTATTGTCTCTGCCGGGATTATTCTTTCTCCAGATCTTTGCATGCCTGACTCCCTCTCAATCCAAATATCACTTCTTCAGAAGAACCTTCCCTGACAAACTCCAATCTAAAGTAATCAACTTACTTTGCCCCTCAATCCTCTGTTATCACAAAAATCCATTTTTAAAAAAATAACTAATTTTAGACTGGTTTTAGATTTATAGAATGTAGAAAGAGTTTCTATATACACCACCTCACTTCCACTATTGTTGACATCTTGTATTACTATGATACATGTCTTACAACAGAAAAACTGACATTATCACTTTACTTTGAACTGAACTTCACATTGTATTTGAATTTTGCTAGTTTTTACCTAATGTTCTTTTCTGTTTCCAGGGTACAATCAGTATATATTATGTTTAGTTACCTTGTTTCCTTATCTTCTTCTGGTCTATGATAGTTTCTCAAATTTTCATTATTTTTGTGACCTTATATGTTTTAAAGATTAAAAATTAAAATTCTCCCATCACAGTTCTCTTTAGAAGAAAGTTGTTAAGTACACTTGACACTCAAAGGGTGGGATGTTAAGTTCAATTCCATGAGGACTGAGGATCTACCTAAATTGTGAAATTTTTGGTGGAATGTTTTGTAAAACAGTAGTCAATTTAGGTTTGTCTAAAGATTTTCTGAAGGTTAGACTGGGTTTATGGGTTTTTTGGGGAAGACATCAGAAGTGAGGTGCTATTCTCATGACATCATATCCAAGATATATAATATCAACTTGATAACATTATTGATGTTGTTAACCTTGACTGTTGATAAGGAGGTAGTGTTTACTGGGTTTCTCCACTGGAAAATTACTCCACTGTCTCTTCTTTCATCACAGTTAAGTACATTCCACACTCAAGGGGTGGTGTATTAAGTCCAATTCCATGAGGACTGAGGATCTACCTAAATTGTACTTTTGTAGCAGAGATCTGTCCTCTCTTCCACATTTACTTGCTTATTTATTTATTGCATAGGCACATGGATATCTATTTACCATTCTCTATTATAACCCATTACTATATTATTTTTTGATGCTCAATTTAGTCTGGCCACTAGGAACTATTTCAGATTGACTCATGTGTCCCTTTGGTGCACTGTTAACCTTTTGTTTTTTGAATACTACATTATATGTCTAGTACTATAAGATGCTTCAGGTTCATTTTCTGTAGTCTCTACCCAAGCTGTTTCTCCAAGAAGCACCAGTTACTTTAATTGGATAATGGTATTAAAAATTAAAAGCTGCTCACAGAGTGAGCTTGTTGCTACAGAAATATGCTTTCTTATAAGCCCTCTCAATGGGCAAAGGTAAGGAAAGCAAATATGTGTTCTGAATCATATATATGAAGTTATTTAAAATATTTAGGTACATATTCATCTTCATCTGCATTAAATTAAACTAAAAGAGTTTATACTGATGTCCCCAATTCTGATCCAGAATAAATGTTTTGTTTCCCTACCTACTTTGCTTCTCTGAACCTCTGCTCCAACAATGAGAAAACTGATTTCCACCATCTACCATCCAGTTATTTTCTGTTCCATCCCAGTATACCGATATATCAACTTTGGAACAGTTACTCTGTATTCCCATGAGAAATGACTTTACCCAAACTAGGTTACAGTGTGTATATTCTGTTCCTATTAGTGTTTAAAGTTTTCAGTCAAAACTTTTTATTTATTTATTTATTTATTCTTTCTTTCTACATATACATGACAACACAGTGTATTTTGACATATTATACATACATAAAATAAGTATAACTTGTTCCAATTAGGATCCCATTATTGTGGGTGTACATAATGGAAAGTTATACTGGTCATGTATTCATACATAAGGACAGGAAATAAAAGTCCATTTCATTCTATTGTCTTTCCCATACCCATCCTTCTCCCTTTCCCTTCATTCCCCTTTGACTAATCCAATGAACTTCTAATCTTTCCCTCCCTCGTTGTAGGTTAATATCCACATATCAGTGAGAACATTCTGCTTTTTGTTTTCGAGGATTGGCTTATTTCACTTAGCATGATATTCTCCAGTTCTATCCATTTACTGGCAAAAGCCATAATTTCATTCTTCTTTATGGCTGAGTATTATTCCATTGTGTATATATACCACATTTTCTTTCTTCCTTCATCTGTATTATGGCACCTAGGTTGGTACCATATCTTGACTATTGTGAATTGAGCTGCTATAAACATTAAAGTGGCTGTGTCACCATCGTATATTGATTTTAATTCTTTTGGGTATAAACTGAGGAGCAGAATAACTGGGTTAAATGGTGGTTCCATTCTAAGTTTTCTAAGGAAACTACATACTTCTTTCCAGAGTAGTTGCATCAATTTTCAGCCCCACCAGCAACAAATGAGTGAATCTTTTACCCCACATCCTCACCGACCTTTGTTGTTCCTTGTATTCTTGAAAATTGCCATTCTGATTGGAGTGAGATGATATCTTAGAGTAGTTTTGATTTGCATTTCTCTAATTGCTAGAGATTTTGACACTTTTTTATATATTTTTAACCATTTGAATTTCTTCTGTAAAGTGCCTGTTTGGTTCCTTAGCCTATTTATTGATTGGGTTATTCATTTATTGATTGGGTTATTTATTTATTTATTTATTTATTTATTTATTTATTTATTTATTTTGAGTTTTTTGAGTTCTTTGTATATCCTAGAGATTAGTGCTCTGAGATGCTGCTGGTAAATACTTTATCCCATTCTGTAGGCTCTCTGTTTATGTTCTTGATTGTTTTCTTTGCTGTGAAGATTATTAGTTTGATACTATTCCATTTATTGATTCTTTTTTTTTTATTGGTTGTTCACAACATTACAAAGCTCTTGACATATCATATTTCATACATTAGATTGAAGTGGGTTATGAACTCCCAATTTTACCCCAAATGCAGATTGCAGAATCACGTCGCTTATACATCCACAATTTTACATAACCATTTATTGATTCTTGATTTTACTTCTTTCACTGTAGGTAACTTATTGAGGTTAGTTCCTAAGCTAACATGGTAGAGAGTTGGGCTTACATTTTCCTCTAGTAGGCACAGGATTTCTGGTCCAATACCTAGGTTCTTGATCCACTTTCAGTTGAGTTTTGTGCAGGGTGAGACAGAGGTTATATTTCATTCTACTACATATGGATTTCTAGTTTTCTAAAGACTATTTGATGAAGAGGCTGTCTTTTCTCCAGTGTATGTTTATGGTGCATTTGTCTAGTATGAGATAACTGTATTTATGTGGGGTTTTCTCTGTGTCTTCTATTCTGTTCCATTGGTCTTCGTGTCTGTTTTTGTGTCAATACCATGTTGTTTTTGTTACTATAGCTCTTCTAAATGGAGAAAAAATGAAAGCATTCTCTCTAAAAACTGGAAAAAGACAGGGATATCCTCTTTTGCTATTTCCATTCAACACAGCCTTTAAAACCCTAGCCAGAGCAATTAGACAAAAGAAATAAATCAAACCATCCCTATTTGTTGACAATATGATTCTGTTTTTAGAAGACCTATAAAACTCCACCAGAAAACTTCTAGAACTCATGAGTTCAGAAAAATAGCAGGATATAAAATTAACACCCATAAATCAATTGCATTTGTATACAACAATGATGAATTAGATGAACTAGAAATCAGAAAAACTAATTCATTCACAATAGCCTCAAAAAATATACATCTGGGAATCAATGTAACAAAAGAGGTGAAAGACCTCTACAATGAAAACTACAGGACATTAAAGAAAGAAATTGAAGAAGACCTTAGAAGATGGAAAGATCTCCCATATTTTGGATATGCAGAATTAATATAGTCAAAGTGGGAATACTATCAAAAGTGCTATACAGATTTAATGCAATTCTTGTTAAAATTCCAATGACATTCTTCATAGAAATGGAAAAATCACTCATGAAATTCATCTGGAAAAATAAAAGGCCCAAAATAGCCAAAGCATTTCTTACTGGAAATAGTGAAGTAGGAGGCATCATAATACCAGGCCTTAAATTATACCACAAAACTTGTTTTTTTTTTCCTATAGACAAAACCCAGTTTTAAAGCATTATAATGCTCATTAGCAACTAGAATTATTATGATTTTTAATATATTGTTTGTGTTTCCAAATAGAATATGAACTCTAGGAAAACAGAAGATTATCATGTAACATCTTGCTAAACATTCTAAAACCAGCATCAAAGACAGTGCCCAGCAATCAAGAACACCAACAAACATAGTTAATATTCATTGTATAAAAAGATAAAATCACTCACAATACAACTTATCATTTGATTCTATTCATTTGGCTAAGTTTAATTAGGTACTAGATGGTCAACCCATTCCTTCAAAGCATGCAAGAATTTTTTTTTAATAAAATGCCATAGAAATGTTTTGTATTGGAAATAAGACTGAGAATAGGCTTGTACGTTCATACCTAAATGTCTGTTTCTCCTTTCTCTGTAGGAAATAATGTCTGAACCTACTTACTGAACAAAACTAATGAAGATAATGCTAATCACCATCTGACTAGAGCCTTAAAGCTGAACCCTAAAACACTGGTTATTTAATTCTTGATGACTTGCAGTCCATTCAAATAGGTTATTGAAGAGATGCAGAATCTTTGAGTAGGTATGTCCTGACCCCTCTCAACTCTCCTCAGTGTGGGTGTCCTTATCCTCTATTACAGATGGATCTATATTACATTTTCACATAAAGATGCTAAGCCCATACCCTTAAATTGCTACAGATAACCTATTATCCTGAACTAATGTCTACACTTAATGTCCACATTCTAGACAATTACTAACTGAAATAATCTTACATTTTCAAACATTTAGTATTTTTTACCAGTGTAACTGATCAAAAGTAATATATCAGGAATGTTGTTTGAATGAAATGTGTTGTATATATGTTATGATTTAAATATGAAATGTCTCCCTGTGTGAAAAGCTTCTGTGTGAAACAATGCAAGTATGTTCAGAGGTGAAATTATTAAAATTATGAGAGCTGTAATCTAATCAGTGGATTAATCTGCTGATATGAATTAATTATGTGATAACTGTAGGCAGGTAGGGAGTGACTGAAGAAAGTAGATCACTGGAGCTTATATTTTGTCCCTGGTGAGTGGTTTACTCTGCTTTCTGGCTGTCATGAAATGAGCAGCTTTCCTTTGCCATTCCCTTCCACCATGTTGTTCTACTTTACCTTGGTCCCAGGGTAAAGTAGAACCTCTGAAATTCTGAGCCAAAATAAACTTTCTCTCCTCTAACTTGTTCTCCTCAAGTCTTTTGATCATAGCAACAAAAAGCTGACTAAAGCAATATATTTTTTCTAGATATTTTTAAATTACTTTTAAGTTTTTACACCAGAAGATCTAATGCCTAAATCACATATTGACTGCATCCCTGATACCCCTATATGCAGAAATGTTTTTACCACTAGCCTTATTGAAGTTGAGTTTAACATCTTGTTAAACTGTGGGGTACTGTTGCAGGAAAAAACAAATCTATGAAATTAAATAAAGTCCCAATTTCTCATTTGATGAAGGTAACATTTCAAATTGGATGGCGGGGTTGGGGTAAAAATAAGGGATATTTTATCATTTTTGAGTTCACATGCCTTCCTACTATTTTGGGGGTTTTTAAAAGGCAAAATATATTACTTTTTGAACTTAAAATAACTGTCAGGAAAAAATATTCAAGAACTTACATGTGTACTAACTGAAAAGACATTGCTTATGTACAACATATAAATTACTTCTTTGTGACAATGTCCAAAAAGAAGAATAATTTATTTCATTTTTTTCTAGGAATAAGAATACTCCTAGGCAATTGTTTTGTTTAATTTTTAACCCTGAAAATTATGTAATTGTCTATATTTTGTATTTTATTTTAATTGTTATAATGATTAGAGTTATATTTTTGCCACATTTTATATTTATTCTGTTTTGTTCCAAATGGATGTATCCATTTAAGCTTCTTCATATCTTTTTTAAAACAATGTTAGGTGTAAGTAAATAATTAAATAGGCATAAATCATTAAATGATTAGTTCTATCAGACTATTGTATCCAGAATACTCATAGCAGATGATCAAATCACAGTTTTTTCCTGAATAATGTTGGACATGAGTGGAAGAATTCTCACTCTTTAGCTCCACTATTTTTTGGTGGGGATGGGGTATGGTACCAGGGATTGAACTCAGGGGCACTTACCCACTGAGTCACATCCCCAGCCCTAATTTATATTTTATTTAGAGACAGGGTCTCACTGAGTTACGTAGGGGCTTGCTTTTGCTGAGGTTGGCTATAAACTTGTGATCCTCCTGCCTCAGCCTCCCAAGCGGCTGGGATTACACCCGACCACTTTTCTTAGAATATATAACAATCACTTCACTTCATAGTTAAGAGCCACTGCACAAAGCTATCATATTTACTTGCAATCACATGCTGTCTTACATGAATTGCATTTCAGTGCCTCTAATGGAGATTTGAGAATTGTTTTAAACCCTGGAAAATATGAAGGTGACATGTTAATCTCAGCAGGAATGTCCTCTCAAATCCCCCTTTGGACCACTGCCCTTGCAAATGTCACATTGTTTCAGTTGTCCATTACTGCATAAAAATTTTTCCAAGGGCTAGGTCTGTAGCTCAGTGGCAGAGCACTTGTCTAGCACATGTGAGGCACTGCGTTCGATCCTTAGCACAACATACAAATAAATAAAATGAAGGCATGCTGTCCATCTTCAACTCCAAAAACAAAAAATTAAAAAAGACCCTCTCCCAATAAAGAATAAAACAACACCAGTCATTTTCTCCTTAAGGTTTGAAGTGTTGACTGTTCTTAGCTAGGAAGTACTTTTCTAGTCTTTCATGCAGTTTGACAGTGAAAGGGACTAGAGTCATCTGTGAGAATTCAGCTCATAGATGGCTGTCAGGTTATTCTCACTGAGTGCTGGGATTTTGGCAAAGGCTGTCAGTGAAACACCTACACAGTGCCTTGTTATGTGGCATGGCTTTCCAGAGTGAACATCCTGACAGAGAACACCAAGGGGAAACTACTGCCTTTTAAAACCTAACCTCAGAAGTCATGAAGCATCAATGTAGCCACATTATATTAATTAGAAGCTTGTAACTAAGACCAGTCTACATTCAAGAAGAGAATTAGACATCACCTTTTATAAGTAAAATTGTCTAAGAATCTGTGCTCCTGCTTTGAAGACATCCCACACATCTTTCTCTTTAGCGTTGATTCTTATTTGTTTTAGGTGACCTGCCTTTCCTATCTAGTTACCATTTTCTAGTTGGGTTCCCTCCACTGAGCCTCTGTCTTCCTATACATTATCACCACAAAACCTTCACTATGATGGCCTAAAACTCAATGCCTTCTTGTCACTATTTTCTGTTCTCAAAGTTATGCAACATTGCTGAATTCTGTTGTTTTCTTTGTGCTTAAGGGGACAATATACTGTGCTCAGATTAATTAATAAGAGTTTTCAGTCTTTATTGCTAATGAGCCTAAAATTTTAAGGCTTCTCTGGATCTAACAGCTATATCGATTAGAGCTTCTGGACATTAGCCATCATCCTAGTACCCTTAGTTAATTCAGCAAAGTGGAATGGAATCTCTCCATTTATCTTCTTGCCTTTATGCACTAGTCAACACTACTACCTCATAGACTATTTCACATTCTATTCAGTTTGTGATCTATCTGGTTGAGTAGGGTTAGATCAAAAGGCCAATTTTTTATCAGGACATAGTTCCAAATACTGAAAGATTTGTTTTTAATGTAGGCACATGAGATCACTGGAGAGAATCAAAGGATTAGTTTTTATGACACCTGCCCTATTTGTAGGGACTTACCAGAAATTTCTACCTAGAAGAGCATCCTTTGCCCTTTGAAATGTAAAAGCTGGAGAGAGGAGAGGAGGGAAAAGCAAACTATGTTATATGCATTTACGAATATGTCAAAGTGAACCCCACTATTATGTATAACTATAATGCACTAATAAAATAATTTTTAAAATCCATGAAAACACTCCATAGTACAATCTTAGAATTAGTCGAAACAAGACAAAATGTTCCTATATAGAAAATTAATGATAATTATGGAAATGATATTACAGTATTTTTATTAAGTGAATATTAATGATAGAATATAATGAATATTATGCAGGCTGTTTATGTACATGTATATATAAAAAATGTTTAATGGAAATAGAACATATTTTGTTAAATCAGCAATACACTATGCCATATATGTAAACCACTTATTTCCAAATATATGCAACTTGACATCTTAACTGATGTTAGATAATTATCCTATTAATATTTTATGAAATGAGTATTTTTTAACCTTTAAGCTACAAATTTTAAAATCAGGTTGACATCCTAAAGTATGGAATTTAATTTAATTTAATTTAGTTAAATTAATGTCCAATTTGAAAGACAACTCAACATCTTTTGCTCAGCACAGCTGTATAAAATTTCCAACAGAGGAGAAACTTCCCACTGTGTTTAAACTTTGGATTTATTTACAGAGGATTAAAAATACCAGCACTTTATAGTCACATGCTCCTACAAATTGCTTTTGAAATAATTCATGAAGTAGAAAAAATAAATTTTAATAATGGAACATAAACCAGTTTGGGTTAAGATTTAGTATTTGTGCAACATTAGGAAATATTTGGTGTATAAATATGTTTAATAGTATGCTTTTTGTTATGTTAGCATTTTCGTCATAGACTCTAGAGCATTTTAAACAGACTTTTAAAAATATTTCTCTGCTCTGATTAGGAAAATGCACACATCTTATGCCTGGCACTTCCCTTGTGGTTCTAGTAGAGTTACAACAGGGAATTATAGATCAAGTGAATCAAATTATAGATGGAAAAATAGAATCATTCATTGAGATGACTACAGACTACAGATTTTTAATGAAATATATATATATATATATATATATATGCATATATTCACCATGTCATATGCTTGTTGACCTTAAAAGGGAAAGTAAATTGCCTAAAATATACAATCATACAGGTATGGTCTCTCTCAGAGTTATCAATCAAATATTCCTCTAGGAACAGAAGAAATCAGAGGACCCCAACTCCACCTGAAACACTCAGACCAATATAACATGTCAAGATATGCAATATCAGAAACTTTAGTGCTCTGTTTGGTTGTTGTTAAGGTATCATGAATTGATACCATTATTATAATTTTAGTTCCATTATCAATCAGCTCTCCTTAAACCAACATTTTTTTTTTACTTTCTCCTTAAACTACAATTGAGTGAAGAATGTTTTCTCTAGATATCCATTTGCTTGTGGAGTAATGATAATTGTTACAGAAGGCCTAGGTAATAATTAATCATATTCCAAATTGGTTTATGCCACAAGGTGGCAGCCTTGCAAACCAGGTATTGTTTTTTAGCAAGTAGTTTGCAAGTACACTTGGAAGTGCCAATTTAATAAAGACAATTTATAGTTATTCCTTACTCTACCCATGTGGGACTTTAGAATCTTAGCTTACTTCCAGGTGATATAAAGAAGATAGGAATATGTATAGAAATATTTCCTGTTTTGTGTAGGAAATAATTTTTCTTGGAAGAAAAAAAAGGAAGGACAGAGGAACAAATATAAGCAGACTCTTACATTCTCCACTGGTGGCTGTAGAGTATAAGGATAACATTAAAAGCTGAGAAGGAGGCTCCTGAGAGAGTTAGAAAAGGTTCACTTCTTGGGCTGCTCCTCTTCTAAAAAACTTGAACAAGACTCTAAGGAACTTGAAACTACAATGAAATCTGACAGAAGGAAGCCTTGGAGCAACCTCAATTCTCATATGGCACAGGCATTGGGTTGGGATCTGGCTAGCCAGCCAAGGGGCTTACTATAGCTGTTTATCCAGCAAATATGATGGGGGATCAATTGTGATCAGTAGCCAATGGAGACCTGCTTGAAGTCCAGTCATATTGAACAAGTTGAAAGAGGACCATATAACTAAGTGAACCAATCACAGAGTTCAGCCATAACTGGCAGCAAGATTAATTACATACATGTTTGTGGGAACATTGTAACAGAGACAAGAGGAATGGAAGGTGTCATATCTAAGAACTTGGTTCTTTTTCATGTCACAGAAATCCTCAAATCCCCTCTCTCCATCAACCTACTCTGACACTAGGTTAAGGAGAGAAGTAGGAGATTTGGTGGGGGGTATACATAACATTTTATTCTAAATCTGATCATATGTATTTTTTGAAAAATGTCCTTTAGTATTTTTAGACTAACTTTAAACCAGACTTAATATTTAATGATATATATTTTTCTCCATTGACAAGTTGGTACTTAATGGTGATCTTTGAATGACAACAGAAATGGATTTCATTTAATTTAAGTTCCTTTACCCTGCAAGAGAGGAAAAAAAGCACACTCCCCTCTTGGACCAGGGCTGCTTCTCTTTTTTCTTCCATACCATGTTATTGGAGGAAAGGGAACATTAGAGCATCTTTGTGTTTTTAACATATTGTGCAAATTTGAATTGATGTGCAACTGTCTATTCATTTGAAAGGAAAAAAACCTTGCCTTAAATTCAATTTTTGAAATAAAATCAGTCCTTAAAGAGAGTAATAGTCTACCAAATTCAAGAAGCTTTTCTTTGAACATTAAATACTAAGTGCTGAGCTCAATTTGACACTATCATTTTGAAGTTTGTCCTTTGCTGTTTCATGCCCCACATCCCTCATACACCAAACTACTTTTCTGCCATTGTTGTAAGTGCTCTCTCTGGCCCCTCTGTCTCTCAATCCATTATCTTCTTTCTGTTTTTGCTTGTGTTTTCCTAGCTTGTACCCAAGAGTAGCTATGCTAATGATGGTGATACCTTATTTTGTACCCTATATTGATGCCCTTCCCTGATGAACCACCAGGAATACACATGTTCAACAAGTTTATGATTGCAACAAGAGAGACTAAACCATGAGGAACAATAAGACACTCCAATAAGCAGTGGGGGATTATTCTAGGATTTAGGATTATGTTAATTGATTTTAGAGAGGTCTCAAAGTAAATGTCTGTTCTGGCATGTGTTTTGTAGAAAGCAGGAACAATTTTTCTTAGTTGGTAGAAGGAACTTCATGAGCAGGGCTAGAGAATACACACAATCACTTAAGTTGGGGGGTACTGTTTTGTCACTTTTGTGGTTGCAAAGAGGCTTTGTTTTGTTGTTGCTATTTAAATTTCTGTTGCACTAAGATCCTAGAGTGGTTTTATTTTTGTCTTGTTTTATTAGAGTCACAGAGTATCCTTGTCCAATGTTGATGTTCTGTAAAATTATGTTTAACAAGAATCTACTATAACCTACCTGGTAACAACAAAACCAGTTATCAGCTGCTGACTCTCAGGAGTGTTATTTTCATTCTTTCTCATGTAGCAATTTTTATTTTCTAAACTACCTGATCTGCTATACCAATTCCCAAGCTTTTGCTATCAAGAGTTGATCTTAAGAAAATTATGATTATTGTTTTCGAAAATCCACTAAAAATTAATGTGCTCTTTCACTGCTCCATAATAATAATAATAATAATAATAATTATTATTATTATTATTATTATTATTATAAAGTGTTCCTCTTGTTGAATTTCTATTATAATGAATGTGGAAGCCATTCCAAACTATTTATACATTCTTCAAGAGTATAATTTAATTACAGCATCTTTTACTATTAATAGATGAATAATGTCCAAACTGGTTGAAACCTGAAGCACATAAGATTAGAAATCCACCTTCTAAACACCACCCCTCCACCTCCACATGATCTTCTGAATTTCAGCTCAACCCCTTATCCCAGAAAAAGATGCCCATTTTCCTGCCAAAGTTTCTAGAACTCCTGATTTCATGAAACGTACTTTTCTCTATGGCATTATGGGATCAGTCCTTTCCTCTATGACCACTACCTTCTCTCTTTTTATTTTCATAAACTAAATGGCAATTTCCCCTTATTCACTTGCATTCTCTGCTTTGACCAAACTAAGAATATGCCAACCTACTTCTCTTTGAACTCTTGGTTCTTAACACACTTATATGTAATTATTCTTTTTTATGTAATTTCTTTTGTTACCTTAAAAAGGAAAAAAAATGAGAAAATTCTGAAGAAAAATATAATGCCCGTGTTTTACCACCATGAATTAACAGTATTCTTTTTTTTTAAAAGATTTTTTTAATAAAAAAATTTTACTACTGTAATTGCCACTTTATTGTCTTATAGATCTTGCCAAAATTACCCTGGCCAGTATATTATATAAAAGCAACTATACCCTATTCTGGAATTTCTGTTTCACTAGTAAAATTACTTTTGACCTCCAAGTCACTATATTCTAAAGCTCTGTTGTTCTGAATTTTCTTAGTGCTCCTCCCTCAAGACTAGTTCATTAAATCCTCATGATTTTCCCTTCACACAACCTTTCATAGTGACTGCCCTTCATATAGCAAAGCCCAAATCTTATCACTTCATGCAGAAGTTATCCCAATCTTTTTCTTAATGGTCTCCAGTCTCCTATATCTAATTAAGTTTTTATGGTTTTAGATTTACCTTCCTGAAATACTTCAGTGAGAGTATCTCTTGTCTGTTAAAAATAAAATCAAATACACATAAAATGTTGTGATCATATTCTTTTGGCTGATGGTCAAAATTCTCCAAAAGAAAATTTCTTCTTGCTACTATGGGTAAAGAGCCTTGTGATCCAGGCAGACTTAAACAATCGCCATTCTCTGAAGATATATTTGTCTTAGTGAAACCATTTTTTGGTCTCATGTTGTCTACCTTGTATAAAATTCAATCCTCATAATTCTTTTAATGTCTACCCATCCTGAAGGCTAGTTGACCTCCTCCAACTTGTTAGCTTTCTCGATCACCCCAGATCTTGTTAGTATATGACTTGGTACCGTTTTTGTGAGTCCTGTCACATAGAGACAAATCCTTTATTTCTTTCTGATCTAATTATTAGAGGAGACTGATTTTGGGGAGAAATACCATGAAGTCTCCATTCTCATACATTTCCCAGTTAACACTCATCATTCCTTAACTCAAAATTTAATCTTCCAATTTTTCAATGTAAACCTATATTGAAAGCTATCACATTGACAAAAATGATACAGTATTTTGAATATTTGGTTCTCTAAATTATATTTTCATTAATAAAGACAAGTAAGCTCCTTCTAAGAAAGTACTGCTTAACCAAAAATACCTGTTAAGTTGTGATCTTCTTTGATGTTCAAATTCCATTGTGTTGCACAATACAATCCCAGGAATGTGAGCTTCAATGCAGCATTGAATCATTACCATAAAGAATTGTTGCTAATCCTACTGGCTGTAGCCCAGCTCCTTTAGTAATTTTTCTCCAACAAACCAAAATGAATAATAAATTGTATTCACTGTGCTACTCAGCTCCCACATACATCCACCCACCCATCTTCTGTTCCATAACCAAAAAATAAACCTACATGCACTTTTACATATCTTATGGCAGATTTTATTTAGAATTCTATACCAGGATATTAACATTTTTATCATTTCTCACAAGTATGTGTAGGTGCCGAAATAGTCCATTTCTCTTAAAACTGGTCAGAAAGCACTTTCCCACTGTAAGTTAATTTGGTATCACTCTAAATGGTGTTGGTCACCCGAGATAATATTACTATTATTAATATTATAATATTAATATTATTGAAATTATTATTTTTTAATTCCTTAGTATTCAGGAAAAATGCTATATTCCCTCCAAGAAGAGGGAATATGAAACAGGAGGTGATTTACCATCAGAAAGGTACTTTGAGTCACTTAAATATGTGGAAAATAGATAATTCTCAGTAATTCAAAGATTTGAACAACTTAAACAAGCACAGGGTAGAGGGAGAAGAATTAAGAACACTTGGTCTTCACACAATAGTGAAGTGTCAAGAAATAAATTAACACTATTTCTCTAAAACATATTTCAAAATAGTAGAGACCTTTGAGGAACCTAAAGTATGAAAAATATCCTGCAGTAACCCTAGCATGGATAGAAAGCGTCTAGTTCACAGATTAATAATATCCAAATCAGAAGAAGTTGCAAAAGAAATACATATTCCTATTTCAGCATTGCTTATTTTTCATCTAAGTTTGCCCTACCCAGTTATTTATCCTTTTGTATGTACTTCTTAGCCAATTTTCTTTTACACTCATAGCTATTTGGCATAAAGGAAGTTGAGAACACAGGTGTTTGTGGGGAATGAACTCATCTATACATACTGGATGGTATAGAGCTTGTCTCCTTGGGATCTGACACTTCTGTATTTATCAACCTGGTAGTGAAGCACATCAGTGTAAGCATGCTTTCTCATGGATGTCTTTACTTTGAAATATCATATCATGCCAATCCAGTTCAATAATAGTCTTAGAAATGAGCAGGAAATCATTTTCTTTTGCCCATATTCATTTATAACTTCTAACTATAACATAACAAAGACAGATGGAGATTTATAATCCAAGAGCAGGATGGGGTGAGTGGGTGGAATTACTAAGAGAAGGTATCAAAGATAAGGTGTTTCTGGCTAAACAGACTTCATAGGATCAATGCTACAGGTAGTCTAGGGTCATCCAATATCAAAAGTGGTCAGGTATGAAGGGTGCAGATGTTCCCTAAATTGACTTAATAGAATTCTTGCTCAAACTGGATTCTGCAAGGACAGGGAAGGAAATTTAAGGTGTGCTCTAGTCAAGCTGGGGACTCAGAGGAGACTTATTAAAGCTTAAGTCAAAAAGGAATCTTTGTTAAGATGTTTCCCTTAAACTCAATACAAATGATTAACACAGTATAGTAGAACTGAATTTCAAGTTTCTAAGCCAACTTTCTTATCTCTGTTCTAGAGAATCATTAAAACAATTAACACCTCCATTGGAGCTGGAGATATGACACTCTGTCTTTTAAGAATGATTAATAGCCCAAGGCTTACATACTTTTAATTGAATACATAGTTAACTGAAATAACACTGGTTAACCACAATTATAATAATAACTCAGGATCATTATGTGGGCATAGGTTGGGAATGTATTTATCATCTTGGTTTCAATAACTTGCCATCCACATCTATTCCAAAAAGGTCCCTTCCAGGGTTTACCTTAAATCAGCATAATTGAAATCCCCTAAAGGCTAAAAAGTACCAAAAATTTTAATTATTAATTAAGCTAATCAATAAGAGTGAACAAGAAGCTCACTTTAATTCATGAAAGTTACATTCTTTGGAATAAAACTAGTCATCAGGATAATGCAGATATGTAGACAGAGAAAATGGCCTATAATTAGCAAATGAAGAAAATGAATATTCATTCTCTTGGTTACTTTAATGGAGATAGTCATCACTTTATTTTATTCTTTTAAACATTTTGAATGTTGATATGCCCCCCCCCAAAGTTAAAATCATCATATAAGATAATGTCAAATGATCCTTCCTACCCAGGGTCAGACACATAGGTTCTAAATCCCTTAGATGGAAATACTCAGAAAAATTCTTCAGGTTTGAGAAATCCAGAAACTGGTAGATAAAGTGAAAATGATTTAGACTAAATGAATTTTTATTACTCCTGTGGGAGGGAAACAAAAATGAGTCAACTATTTTAACATGGCTTAAGGTTCATTTAAAGAATCTTCATGATTCATCTGCATTTATTTTTTCTGTCACGAAACCACTCATAATACAGTTCCCAAAAGAAGAAACAGAAATGATAATGAGAAGGATACCAGCATATAAATATAGTGACTGGAAAAATTATTTTTAAGTTAACCAAGGCATACATTTTAGACAGTAAAGGTAATCAAGAGAGGTGTGTGTGTGTGTGTGCGTGTGCGTGTGCGTGTGTGTGTGTGTGTGTGTGTGTGTGTGTGTAGAGAAAGAAGAAAAATTTTTATTTTCTTTTTTTCAAGATTTTCAATTTATGGCAACCACATATGTTGCTTAGCTGGAGTCAAATTCATTTCTCAACTTTTAAGATGGTAAGTTGCCTCTGAAATAACCTACAGCTTCTTATAAATAGAACCATTGTAAAATATTTTTAAAGTTTAGAACCAAAAGTATTTTTCTCTAGTTCAGTGAGTAGACTAAAAATATGTTACTTGTTTTTCATTTGTTTTCTTTTCTTTTCCTTTTTCAGTCATGTCATTGAACCAGAAACAGATTCATTACCCCTGATAATTGTAGTCCTTGCAAAGTGTCTCACTTACCAATTTGTCTCAACACATTTATTTAAAAGCAGGTCATATGACAGGTAGGTGAGATGTCCGGACTTTCATTGTTGCTTTGCAATAAAATGATAAAACATGGTTAGTTCTTCCCTGGATGGCAATGGTTAGTAACAGAAATCTCTGCCTATGGACACTTCTATTTTATGCAGTATCATTTCTACTCTTTCAAGAAATACTGATGAAAATGATTCATTCTTTTGACCCCACCCCAATTTCTGTATTAATTAAAAAAGGAAAAATAATGGTGAATAGTCCTTGACAGGGAAAATCCTGGAAGTTTTTCTAGCTACAGAAAATTTACAAGATAATTAAATGTATTTTTGTGTAGGCTGAACTTTTTCATAATTCTATTTTTCCAACTTCTGCAATATTTTCACTATCAGTTTAGATTCTCAAGAAAAGTTCGTGAATGTGGCATAGCAATAGTGGATGTAAAAACAAACAGAAAAGAAAATAATTGACATGTTGTGCCTGGGATAGAACCATGTTTTTCCAATTATCAGACTCTCTCCCACCCTTTCGGTTTCTTTTAATATCAGTCAAAAAATTTGAGAACCTAATATTTCTCATAAGTACAATAAGCAAAGCTGATATTTGGCAGTATGTTCATCCAATAAAACATGTACCATAAATGCCATAGCATAATGATTTTTTGTGTTCTTCCTCACATTAATCTCACTTGGTCTTCTGACCTATTTTTATCTCCTTCCTGCTGTCTCACATCTTCAGCTAGGCTCCATTTGAAATCCTTCTGCACCTCCTATACCACTACAATATCTCAATTTCATCATTCTTCATTTTCTGCTAGATTCTTGTTCCTTCTTTCCTTGCTTAGACAACAACAGGATGAGTGATTACATTCTGGTTGTTCTGTTTTCAATTTCTCAGCTCACAGAATTCACAATTCTGATCCAATTTCTGAACAGGGAGGCTGATTGAAGTCTCACTATGCCAAGCAGGGTCTGTGGACCAGTGGCATTGGCATCTTCTGGGAGCTTGTTAGTGATGCACAAGCTCAGACCTTACTCCAGACATGCTGAAACATAATCCCACTTATCTGCATTTTAACAAGATTACCAAGGCAATTGTGTATATACATTAAAGTATGGGAAACTCTAGATGATATACTTGGTCTCCTAAATTACTTTTAATAGCACATATTTCTCAGTAAACAAACTTTAGGTCCATTCACCCAAAGTTGTACTTGAATGTCACACTGGGAGTTTTGACTGAAGTGCTGGGATACAATAGAAATGGTATTCCAAAGTGTGGCTGCCATCCCAAATTCAAGCTTTCAAAGAAAATATACTGCTATTTTCTAAAAATTGACATCCTTTAAGGGTGTTAAAGAGCTGACTTTGAAGAATATATTTGTGACATTTCTTTGAAGGAAGCTGTTGCCATACTGTGGTCTTATTGATTATCTTCCACCAATCCCAAGGGGGGCAAGGTGTGGATGGACATATCCCACCTTGAACTTAAAAAGAGGGGTTTTAAAGGAACTGAGACCCTCACGTGTGTTTCTTGGCATTTTCAAGTGACAGTGCAATGGAATATCACTACTGGCTAGAAAACTATGAAGGCAAGTCAGATGCAAAATTCAGAGCTTTTTGATGGCAAAGGAAAAGAAAGGTAAATGTATTAAAATCATCTTGCACTCCAAGAGCTTGACAAGGGGAAATGTGTGTTACTCATGATCACAAACAAGACAGGGCTGGAACCACTTTGACTTTTTGCCCAATAAACCCAACTATGAGAGTGAGGGAACTGCCAAATGCGGATTCTAAGTGTCCACCACAAACATATGTTGGTTACTCAAAGCTGAGTCTATCAGATTCACTGCAGGAATGAGAACACCTGTGGATCAAGCAAAGCAAAGTTGATTAGACTCACTGTCATAAGAAAGAACTCCATGGAGTCTCAGTAGCATCTCAGAATGGGGAAGTCAGGAAAGAATATTGATAGTCTTTTAGAGTCTGGGTTTAGTATTTCTTTTTTGTACTTGGGATTGAACCCAGGGGTGCTTTACTGTTGAGCTACATTCCCAGGCCCCTTTTTTAAATTTTTTGAGACAAGGCCTCGATAAGTTGCCAAGGCTGGCCTCAAACTTGCAATTCTCCTGCCTCAGCCACCCAAGTAGCTGAGATTATAGGAGTGTGCCACAGCGCCCAGCTGGTTTTAGTGATTTTAAAACTGATCTTGTGAAATGGGAAACAGTTTAAAATTGGACTTAGTTTATAATATAAAAGCTTTGAATAACTTTAGTAAATTCAATCTTATATTTTAGGAGAAAACATGTTTTGAAGCAAGTATATAAGTTATTGTTTCTTATTCTCAGTATGTAGACTTTTATGACCATATTGTCTAAGGCTAGGGGAGGTAGGAATGGGAAGTTACTGCTAATGGATATAATTTTCTCCTTGGGATGATAAAAATATTCTGAAGTAAAATCATGCAGGTGGTTGTACAACTATGTGGATAACAAAACCCCTAAATTAAACATTGAGGGCTGGGATGTGGCTAAAGCAGTAGCACGCTCGCCTGGCATGCATGTGGCCCGGGTTCAATCCTCAGCTCCACATACAAATAAAGATGTTGTATCTGCCGAAAACTAAAAAATAAATATTAAAAAATTCTCTCTCTCTCTTTTAAAAAAATTGAATGGGTGTGAAGTTTAAGGTATGTGTATTATGACTCAAACAGTTATTTAATACATACTTAACTGACATATCAAAAACGAATGTGTCTGTGTCTTTCTTTGTCTTTTTCTACATTTTTAAATTAGTGCATTGTAGTTGAACATATGATGGGATTTGTTGTTACATATTTGTACATGAACACAATACAACATTATAACTTGGCCATTATCACTCTCTAGCACTTACCCCCTCCCCTGTTTCCACCCCCTTTCATCTACATATCTCCCTTTGATTTTCATGAGATCTCTGCCCTCTCCACTTTTCTTCTCCTTTTCCCTCTCAAGCTTCCACATATGAGAGAAAACATATGAAACATATGACCCTTGACCTTCTGAGTTTGGTTCACATTTTGTTTATCCATTCATTTGTTGATGGACACCTAGGCTGGTTCCATAGTATGACTATTGTAAATTGTGGTGCTATACACATGTATCACTGTAGGGTGATGACTTTAGTTCTTTAGGCTAAATAAGTAGGAGTGGTATAGCTGGGTCATAGGTGGTACCCTGCCTGGTCTTTTGAGGAACATCTATACTGATTTCCATAGTTATTATACTAATTTGCATTCTCACAACTGTGTAATAGTGTTCCTTTTTCTCCACATCCTCTCCAGTATTTATTAGTTCGTATTCTTGATGACTGTCCTTCTGATTGGTTGTCTGTGTCTTTAAATGAGGTAGCAACTACAGTTGCTTATCTCTGAGAAGGCCAGCAATCAAGTCCTATTGTTTTATATTTTTTAAAAGAAGCATTAATAGCAGAATCAGAGTGTAGCTCATGGATAGCACCTTTGCCTTTCATGCATGAGGCTTTGGGTTCAAATTCCAGCACCAGGGAGAAAAAGAATAATGGCTTTAATGTCAACATCATGTTGGTTTTTTTTTTTTTTTTGTGTGTGTGTGTGTGTGCTTTGCTAGGACTTCACCAGTGAAACTCAGTGTGGGAACAAAGAACAGAGAAAGGAGAGCAGGGAAAGGAGGAAGGGAGGAAAAGATAAGTACCGGGGACTGAAATTACGCAAACTATAGTTCATGCATATGTGATTATGTAAAAATGAACCACATTATTATGTATAACTATAAAGTACTAATAAAAACATTAAAAGATGCTTATCAAAGATATAAATACTTTAGAAAACTAAATCTTAGTTTCTAAAGTAACCAGATCTCGGAATTTTTATAGGCCACATGTATTTTTCAACAATAAAACTATCCAAAAATGGGAAAAAGTCCAAAACATCTTCTATTTTTATAATACTCTCTATATAGCAAAAGTTATTTTTAACAACTATTTTTCATTATGTGTAAAATTCCCCTTAATATTAAAGCTACAGATAACTTGTATGCATTTGCTTTTACATGCCTGTGAGGTAGCAGCTACTGAGAGTCACTGATCATCCCTGAAAAGGTCAACAAATTGACACCAATCATTTTCTAAAAGACAATGTTGATATATCTAATTTCAACTATTTCTCTTGAATTTTATCAGGGGTTAAATGGTGAACCTTGGTGGGGGTAAAAGATATTATGCTTACACCTCACCCCAATATGAAATATTGTGAGGATTCTACCATTTACTATGGTAAAATAATATACTTGAATTGTGTAAATCACAATCTTTTGAAAAAAAAATAGAGTAATAAAGTCTCTTCTGTGGATAGACCCCAAGCTTTCCTCAGGACAGAATGTGATACGAACATTTGGCAGACAAACCAAGTGTGAAAGTCAGATATTAATCATTAGCAAACCTCATTGCTTTCCAGTTTTAGAAAATCACTGTTACTGGAAGGTCTAATACTTTCTTCCAGCACCCCCAAGGGTTACATGGCACACCTTGAAAAGGTGTGTTCTAGGTAGGAGGCAGAGAACTTAAGAAGGTCAAAACCATTAGCCTGCCAGATCCCTGGGGCCATGTCTCCATCTTTTTCCATCTTTCATGTTCCCAAGAACTATCCCCATCATGGTTTGTTGAGCACCTCACTATTGATGCCCAGCACTGACAGTTAACGTACCTTGTTTCTACACAAGGTACCCTATCAATGTCCATGGTTGGGTGATGATTTCCTGTGTACATACTTCAACACAGGTTCTCCTCAGCAGAGACTCAACAACTCCAGCAGATTAAAGGCGATCTCATTAAATGACCACAGAGAGTACAACCAGGAGAACTCTTCTGCAGATATTATAATTGTGCATTTTAAAAATTGTAAATTACTCTCACAAGTGGTTACAGTTAGGATTAACCTCTTAAGAGTGCATAATAGAATGGCATCATCTCAAGGGTGCTTACTAAGTAGTTCCTGGAATTTGACATTTGATTCACTAATGAGAATTAAAAAGTTGACAATGAACTGTTACCAGACTGCTTGTACAATGCCAATTAGCAGTGTTTAATGCACACACTAAGAAAATGAACTTTATACCCCAGAGCTACAAATGCATTCTTACCAGCTTGTACAAATTGAGACCATTCTGTTTTTCTAATATCTTTTTTTAAAGCATTTATGTGTTGTTGAGTTCACCACAGGTGTAGATTTCTTTTTTAATGTGATACTGGGGATTGAACCCAGGGCCTTGTGCATGCTAGGCAAGCATTCTACCAACTGAGCTGTATCCCTAGCCCTTTCTAATATCTTGATCATTCACCACCTCATAATGGAGTAATTTAGTTGAGGATATTTTTAACTATCTTATTCCATTTTTACAAGTGATGTTTTGCCTTTCCAAGAAATCACATCTATATATTATTCTAAATTGATAGGTTGTAGAACAGGCTTCTCAACCTCAGTGATGATGTCACATCTGAGGACAGATAATTCTTTGTTGTGGGTGGCTGTGCATTATATAGGATGTATCCCTGGTAATATATTACTGCCTCTACCCTCTAGATAACACTTATGCCCCTTCCCTCAAGTCATGACAACCAAAATGCCTAATATTCTCTGTAGAGCAAAAATATCACCTGTTGAAAACTACTGATAAAGAGTTGTAGAATTGCAGGGCATGCTGATGTAGCTAATTGCCAAATATATATACATACGTGTGTGTGTGTGTGTGTGTGTGTATTTTAAAAACTGTTGTATAAATGAATCATAATTATTATTCTAAATTTTGCTACATAAATGAATACTTTCTTAACAGATTCAAAACCTATTCTGTATTGTGGATATCTTTTGGAACTTTTTTGCAAGGTTTTATTAAAAATTTTCTCAATACTTCATCTTTATTCTGCTCTTTCTCTTTCTTCTCTTTCCTTCTAAGGGCATTATAACAGAGAGGATTGGCTAAACTGTGTATCTGGCACAGAGCAATTGCAAAGAGGAAAAAGCCTCTTTTTTGGTTTGGATATGAAGTAGTCTGCAAAGACTCATGTGGTGATGGCTTGGTCACCAATGCCACAATGTTCAGAGGTGGAGATTTAGGGGAAATGATTGAATCTTGAGACCTCTGATCTTATCTGTGGATTAATCCACTAATAGGTGAATGAACTACTGGGAGGTGATGGAAACTATAAGAGTTGGGACATGGTTGAAGGACCTAGATCACTGGGGACATATCTTTACAACTGTATCTTATCTCTGGCCTCTTCTTCCCACCACTTTGTGTTTCTGCTTCCTGATTGCCATAAGCTGGGCAGCTTTACTCTGCTGTTTTTCTGCCTTCCTTCAGGCCCACAGAAATACTCTGCTGGCTGACCATGGACAAAAATCTTTGAAATTGTAAACTAAAATAAATAATTCATTTTTTTTTGTCACAGAATGTGGGAATAGTGAGGTTCCTAGAATAGAGAGGTTCAAACTTTAATGTGCACAATAATCACCTGGTACATCTCGGTAAAAGATAGATTCTGGATCTCAATTGTTTGAGATGAGGCCTAAGATTCTGCACTTAAAGTTTCCAAATGAATTGTCCCCAGAGCACACTGACAGTAGCAGGGTCCTAGTATGCTAGTGATAGAATATGGCATTCATATCATAAGATATTGTTCTTGCTTTATTAGAAGCATCAGTATATTTCCATGAAAGCACATTTCTCTATTTTAAAATAATAATTCCTAATTTGCTTCATACTATCCTTTAAATAAATCATTGGGTCAGAAAAGATTGAAAGGGGAAAAACTACACTTGATTGAACATTATAATCAGGAACTTCCTAAAATTCCTGATATTCAGGCTATACTCCAGGTAAATTAAATCAGAAACTCTGGGGATGGAACCTAGAAATTGTTTATTGCAAAGTTGACCAGGGGATTCCAATGAACAATTGAAAAATCACTGTTCAGTTGCTTGCTGCCCAAGTTGCTACATAAGCATCACCTGTTTGTCAGCAATGACAAATATCAAGTCCCAGGCCAAACCCACTGAACAAAAATCTGCATTTTATTAAGATTAAAATTGATTCATATGTACTCAAAATGAAAAAAATAAACAGATCTTAAAATGAATTTTTAACCCTAATCCAATTTTAGAGTATTGAAAGGTCTTGCAGAAGTAATGTTTAAGATATCATGAGAATGAGAGTAATATAAGAAACTGAACACTAAAGAAAAATGGTAGAACTTGACCTTTAAAGATAAGTAACCTTAGTTCTTTTGTACAAATAATATCAAAAATGAATTTTCAGGCCTATGGTATGTGAACACAAGAATGAAAAAGAACACCAATGGTCACTAGGAACCTATACGTTCTTTGAAGTACGAGTCACTACCAAACTGACCTCATTCCTTTTGTTCATTGGAGTCAAAATAAAAGTAGGTTAGGAAGTTCTGGATAGATTTCTAGAATTTTAAGTGCACCTAATCTTTTCTTAAACTATTAAGAAATTGTTTTTAATGTAGTATGAGAGACAAAACATTGTCTGTTGAATAGAATAACTACATTCAAGGAGTGTGAACAGGTAAATAGAAAACTAAAGGCAACCTATAGAGAGAACAGTAACAGCAATGTGTTTAAGTCTCTCCACTGGGCCTTGGCCAGGTATGTGGTGTGTGTGTGGGGGAGGGGGGGGCTGGGTTGTGAATAAGAGAAAGACAGATGGAGAAAAAGGGAGAACTGATTAAAGACAAAAGGAATTTCTTACAAGTAGAATTATAGAACTTGAGTCATAACCAAGAGATTGGATGACAATATTTAGTACTTATATTTAAAAAATCAATTGCATGATGAAGAATTACCTTAAAATTAATGTGCAAAAACCCCAAACCAACCAACAACCAAAAAAAAACTAACAAAACCTCCTGAGTTTATTTGCCTAAAGCCCAATATAAATCAAGTATAATTTGGCAACTGAGAAACTCTGAGGCTGCTATGACAGTAATATGGAGTATAAATTAGATAAGCTTTTTTGAATCCATCTTAACATTAGAATTAGGATAGAGATTCACAAGGAAACTGTTGAGAAGAATGTGTTTCTTTTGTATATTAAATATAAAAGAATTTATATTTTATATGTTTCTACCATTATTGAGTCAAAAATATTCTTACATATAATTTGACTTCCCCAATAATATGATAAAATATCATTCTGATATATTTCATAAAATACCCAACACAAATCTTAAATTTTTAAATAAAGTGTATAGTGGTATACACTATTTTTGTTGTTGTTGTTGTTGTTGGGCCAGGGATTGAACCCAGGGTTGCTTAACCACTGAGCTATATTCCCATCCCTATTTATTTATTTACTTAATTTTGAAACAGGGTCTTACTAAGTTGCTTTGGGCCTCATTAAGTTATTGAGATTGGCATTGAATTTAGAATCCTTCTGCTTCAGCCTCCTGAGTTGCTAGGATTACAAGTATGTACCAGCACACCTAGCTACACTACCCAATTGTAACCAGATATTTACTCATATTTAAGCCATATACTTAAAATATTTATCTCCATTTATTTGATGATTCAAACAAAAACCTCATTAGAAAATAATTTCCAGCAAGGTATGGTGGTACGTGCCTAATATCCCAGTAGTTCAGGAGACTGAGGCAGGAGGATCACAATTTCACAGCCAGCCTTAGCAATTTAACAAGGCCCTAAGCAACTCAGCAAGACTCTGTCTCGAAATAAAAAATAAAAAGGGCTGGGATGTGGCTCAGTGGTTAAGTGCCTCTGGGTTCAATCACTGGTAAGAAGAAAATGATTTTCATTTACAGATGAAAAAACCATTAAACCAAGAAAATTGATTGTCAGTTTAGAAACAGTATGAAGTTGAAGGAAAGGGTTTGTCAGTTAATAAGATGAAAGCTTGAATATCTTATTATGAGAATGAGCAAACATCTATAGCTGCCACTCTTTAGAATGTCAATTATGAAGAATTGTTTCACATCTATTTTTATATGCTTTTATTATTTGGCTGTACTGTTTTCCCAATTTCCTAAGCCCAGGGTGATTGTCACCAATGAGTAGTGGATGATATATACAAAAGTCGAAAAAAAACCAGCTATGAGAAAGATGTGAGACAGGAAAATTTGAGGGTTAGAATCATAAACTACTGATAGTATTATTATTTAAAACAAAAGCTTTATTTCTTTTGTGAAACTATTATTTCAAGACACAAAGCCAGGTACTTTAAAGTACAACTTGGTTATTATATTTTGATAACCAAGATCTTAAGTGTTACCTATACCATTACACAAAAGCAAGTATTCTGTGTTTACATTAATATAAATTATCCTGGATATTTTTCTTAGGCAAAAGGAATGCATAGGCTTGCTGTTAAAAAAAAAATCTGTGTCACAGTTCACTCTAATTGGGATAAAATGAAAAGGGAATGACTAAGCACTCAACAAAAATATTTGGAAGTCAAATTTACAAATAAATAAGATGACTTTGAAAACTGATTATAAAATCTACAAATGATTAAAACTAACTATGGTTTAGAAAATATCTTGCTAACTCAAAGAACTCATATCTATAGAAAAGTAATAAAGATCATAAAAAGTGGTTTACTGCCCATATTACACTGGAGAGTTCACTAATGCGCAACATGAAGTTGAAAATTGGAAAATGATCCAAAAGTATGCAGCCTGTAAGGTATGAGGGTTGCTGAGCTAGAAGTCCTTGGTGACTGTTTGAATTTGGGGAAGTTACTCTCTTTGAACCTTTTCTCTCTCTTTCATAAAAAAAAGTAATTGTAATATATGATGTTTGAGGTCTTTTTTTTTTACAAAATACCATAATGTCTAGATATTGTTATCTAGATTCATTTTTATTGTTTTCCCTTCAGATTTTACACATTTATTGTGAAATATTAAATTTTCTATTAAAGTTTGGCCTATCCCAAGATAAGAAAATTTAATTAGTTAATGAAATGGAAGAAAAGCCTTTAGATTTACTTTTTATACAGCATGTGTTCTTGAAACAGATTTAAAAGATTTCTCTCTCTCGCTCACTCTTTCCCCTCTACTTTCATTATCCACCTTATCCATGGTTATTTCTAGCCACCAGAAGCTGGTCTTAGCATATATAGCAGTCATGACCTTAGATACTCTCTATTTGTGTGCCATTAGGCTACCCAGGAGTTAAGAGTGAAACAAGTCAGCAAAAATGTATACTAAATGCCTGCTGTGAGTTCAACCTGTGCCAGATGATATGAAAGACAAATATGTCAATAGTACTTACTCTTCAAATGCTTACAACCTAAGCATTTTGTGTACCTGAGCTCAAGGCACTTTTGTATCTGTAATTCTCTCTAGGCTTCTGATGAACACAGAATGTCAACGTCTCTGAAGACTGCAGTAGACCCCATGCACAGGGAGAAACAATGTTCTTATTATGGCTTGCCAGGCTCATGCACAGACATCCAGTCATTGAAAGCATATTGTTGCCACACTTGGTTAGATTACTGGCTTTGAGGTAAGGGTGCTAATCATTATTTTATTACATGGAGCTGAAATGTTAGCAGGCCTAGCTTTTTAATTTTTTTTAGTTGTAGATGGACACAATACCTTTATTTTATTTTATTTTATTTTATTTTTATGTGGTGCTCAGGACAGAACCCAGTGCTTCACATGTGCTAGGCAAGTGCTCTGCCACTGAGCCATAACCCCAGCCCCAGGCTTAGCTTTTGCCAGAGGAAATAGTAGCCCACAGTTCAGAGTTCAAAATCAAAGATCTGTCACTGAACATGGTTTGGACATGTTCATAAATAAAATATCCATTTAGGTATCTTCATTGATAAACATTGAATAATGCTCCGTCTGGCAACAATGTATGTAGAAATGGCTATTAATATTCATTGACTCACTTATTAGAGATGAAAGGGAACGCATTGGTTCTGTATACTGGGAATAAATTGAAATGTATGTTTTTTTTTTCAATTTTCCTGACAGATGATTTTAAATATAAATCATTTAGAAAATTAATGGAACATTTGCATAACATCAAAGTTCATCTAATCTTAACTAAACTGAATTTCTTCTGTCATATAGTAGAAAATGACGATTTTGGTTAGTGAACTTTGGGACCATTGTGGAAACATTAAATTTCATACACCTTCCAGCTACTATTTCAAGTGTTTATCAGTTATATATTATGTGCCCTGAAACTTAGTCAGTGATACTTACTTCATTTATTACAATTCAAAAGAACCTATGAAGTATTATTTAATAATTATTTTAGTAATATTTTATAAAAAGTAGTGGTTTATTTTGACAAAATACATGGCTTGTAGTTTTTTCAGTTTATAATTGCATCTGGATAGGCACATAAAACATTTGACAGAAAAAAAAACAATGGAGTTTCATCAGCAATTTTTATGAAAAAAGCATTAGAAGCAACAAATTAGAGTCATAAGGTATCTTTGCATTGCCACTTAACATATAAATAGCCATCTGAATTGTGTTTGCATAACCTTGAAGGAATTCAGAAATGTCAGCATTTATCAAATGATGTCTTCACTCTTGTCTCATTAAAGCCTTGGATTTCAGCATGTACAACAATTGCAGTTGTGGGTCACAATTTTAGAAATTTCCTAATTGCACTCAGTACATGCATATGTTCACAAGAGAAACTTGCTATCCTATATGCTTTTTGTGAATGTTATCTACCATAATGCAATCATTTTTCCATATATTTATTGGTGCATTATAATTATACATAAAAATAGAATTCCTTGTTGCCTATTTGCACATGCATATGATATAAAAATATAATTTGGCTAAAATCATCCCCCAGTACTTAGCTTTTTCCTCTCCTGGTCCCTTTCCTCTTCTCTACTGATATCACTTCTATTTTCATGAGATCTCCCTCACCTTTCATTTCCTTTTTCCTCTCTAGCTTCCATTTATGAGAAAACATAAGACTCTTGGCTTTCTGAGTTTGGCTTATTTTGCTTAACATAATGTTCTCAAATTCCATCAATCTTCCTGGAAATAACATACTTTCATTCTTTATTGCTGAATAAAATCCCATTATGTGTGTTTATCACATTTTCTTTGTACATCCATCTTTGACAGACACTTAAGCTGGTCCCACAATTTGGCTATTGTGAATTGTGCTGCTATCAACATGGGTATTCATCTATTACTATAGTATGCTAACTTTAATTCTTTAAATATCAAGGAGTGGTATAGTTGGGTCATATATGTTGGATACACATAATGCAATCATTTTAAAGTATTATTCAAAGCCAAATATTTTCACAATATGACTGACTCTATTTTTGTTTCCTTAATAAGTTCCTTTTACAAAAGAACTTTCTTTTATGTCCCTTAAATTACAAGCCACACAACTAGTAAACAATCCAAACCTTAAGACATGATGTTGTGGAAAAATGTATTTATAGCAGATCGTTCAAAGTCTGTTGAGTTGATATATATAGGGATGATAACACCTGACCTCCTTCTAGTTTCCTTTTGATCAAGACAAGTGCTTGGAAATTCTCTGCTAAACTGTGCTAAGCCATGTTGGCAAATATTATCAGAGGATATTTCCATTAAATTTATGTTATGGCTTAAAGTTTCAGAATAAAAGCACAACCCTCTGAGTTGCATTTCTGAAATGATTTTTTTTCTTTCTTTCTTTTATTTTTTTTTTGAGAGAGAAAGAGAGAGAGAGAGAGAGAGAGAGAGAGAGAGAGAGAGAGAGAGAGAGAATTTTTTAATATTTATTTTTCAGTTTTCGGTGAATATAACATCTTTATTTTTATGTGGTACTGAGGATCGAACCACCCTGCGCATGCCAGGTGAGCTCCTTACTGCTTGAGCCACATCCCCAGCCCCCTGAAATGATTCTTATCACTGGCAGGGTGGGGTCTCATTTACTCTTCACACATTAACCAAATTTCTGCTATTTCCTGGTCTGGTATAGGATAAGATTCATGATCTGGTTTATAGAATCTAAGGGTTGGAAAGACTGAGAACTCATCTGGTTCAATATTCCATCTCAAACAGGAATCTATATAATAAGAGCAAAAGCAAAGTGAAGACATTTGAATAAAGGGCACTTTATTATTGTTGTTGTATGAGTTGTATACTTATGAAAGGTGGGTGCATTAAACAGATCCATTTTCAAATTCCATTTTTTCAACTTACTAATTCTATGATTTTTGCCAGTTTCTTAGTCTCCCTAAGTTTCAGTTTACTTAACCTAGGATAGTAATTCCTGCCTCTAAAGATGTAAAGAATTTACAGAGATAATGAATATATAGCACTTTTCACTGTTGTTGGACATGTTGATTGTTCAGTATTTATCATTTATGATGATGAGGACAGTGAGGGTAGTGGTGACAACTGGAAATGATTGTGTATTGGAGCAGTGCAGAAAACTTTCTTCACTCCTGATATACTATGGCAAGTTACTATTAGCTGGTAAGAAAAGCGTAATGCCAAGAGTACTAGTCAGCTTCCTGTTACTGTAACAAAGTACCAGAGATCATCAATTTATAAAGAGTAAAGGTTTATTATGTTTCAGAGTTTTGGAGTTTTGAGTACATGGTTGGTTGGTTGATTCTCTTATTTTGGGGGGCCTATTGTAAGGTAGCATATCATGGCAAGAAACACATGGTAGAGCAAAGCCAATCACCTCATGGTAGGGGAGCAAAAGAGAAAGAAAAAGTGTAGGGCACTGTCCTCTATAAGGGCATAGCCACAATGACTGGAAGACCTCCCACTAGATCTTACCTCTTGGAGGTTCTGCCACCTCTCAAGAGTACCAAGCTAGGAACCATACTATTGACTGACTCCTCTTTGGGAGACATTGCAGTTATAAACACTAGCACTAGGTAAGAGTAAAAAGAGCATTTTATGTGGAGAGCCTTCATCCAATAAAAATTGTTGTGGATTGAGTTGTTTTTGCTCTAGTTACTATAGACGTTTCTGGGGAAGAAGCTCCGTATTCTGGTTCAAATTGAGACCCTAATGTGTCTACATTGTAAGGAATTTGTCCCAGTGACCCAGGAGGCACAGGGATGGTTTGTCTCTTTGATTGGGTTTGTCACAAATGATATATTGGAATCATAGCTAGGAAAACAGATGAAAGCACCCAAATTCTCCAACGTCTTTCCATTCCTAGGGACTGTAGAGAGTTTCTGATGAACAGTATCATGAAGGAGACAGAGAACTAGGTGATTCTTCAAAAAAGCTGAGCTGGAGCTCAGACTTCAGAATAACCCAGTAGTGACAGCTTGATCAGTACTTTTAACATCTCTGAGTCTTTGTGGTTTCATCTACCAGTGTATGTTTCTAACCACTCTTTCTTGTTAAACAAAATGATGGATGAAGATGTTTTTAAAATCCACAAAATTCTGAACAAACACAAAGTTGGGCTAGAAATTGTGCTAGTGTTACTGTATGATGAGAGGAATAAACTAGGAAACAATAAAAGAAGAATAGAGGACAAGGATATGAAGGGAAACAGAATATGTGGGTGACACAAGAAAGGCTATGCCTCAGAGAAGAAAATCAAAATGAAATGTCATGTGAACTGCATGGTGTTTAATAAAAAGTGAATACATGCTCTGATTTTTATTATTGGCACATTTAGTTTACACCTAGAGGCCTACTACATAGCCCAAGTCCCAAAGACAACCTTGTTCTAATCATTGGCATTCAAAGATGCATCAGAAAGTGGCTCATCAGTCCCACATGAAGTTATATAATCACAGCTGTTAAATAACTGATATTTAATGTAAATATGAAGCAGAATGAGTACTATGGCAACTGATCCAAGCAAATTAAGCCACTAGATGGAACCAGAGGGAAAGTTAGGAACAATAACACTCCCTGACCCCCACCCCTGAAAGGCAGCCAATTCCATAGGATCTATAGCTACTTACCAGGGTGTGTGCCACAGGTCAAGTAGTTAACTAATACTGTGGCTATGAAATTTCAACCATCTGTGAATCTACCTAATTATTTTTAGCTCAGTGTGTTTCTGCATTTTCTCTATAATGGTTCCATAATGAACATTTCATGTGTCCTACTGAAAAAATGAAAACTGCCAATGGCCTTCACTTAGGATACTAATACTGATACCCTATAAAAAGGAAATGAAATTATTTTAGTCTGATTTGTTTTCAGTGAACCCACAATGTCTCCTTCTGGTCATGGCTTTCACTCCGTACAAGATTTGGGCACTTTCAGAATCTCTTATTTAAAATCGCTTCCAGGGATTCTCTGTCTTCTAGAAAATTAAGATAATAGATTTTTCATTACAATTCCAGAGATTATCATTTTTATTATGAATATATTAGAAGCTTTTTTTTTTACTTTTCTCTTTAATATCAATTAAACTAGGCAGGAAATGTATAAGAATTACCATATTAAATATTTGGACCATTCCCTACTTTTCCTACTCATATAGCATACTTGAAACAATCTGTTATTGTATTTAGGCTTAGAATATTAAAGTGTTCTGCTGACCCTAGTAATTGTGAATGAGCACTCTATTGTGAATACTTTCAAAATGAGCTTTGTAAAATGATCGTTGCTATTGTACCTCATGTAGACTTACTTAGTCACAAGTTGTGGTAGGTCTATTATGTTAGAAGGCATTTGGGAACTGTGATGGTAGAAAGGTGAATAAGCAGGAAATATGTGGTGTGTTTGCTGTATTCAGAGGATGATAAAACATCCTAATGTGTTTAGCCTGATACAACTTATAGATGTAGCCAGAGTGCATGGGAAGCCTTTTAGTTGAAAACATAAACATGGTGCTCCAAATTTGAAGGATGGAAGAAAATAGGAGTTTAGGAATTTTAGGAGGAATGAAGGCCAAGGTAAGAGTTTCTTATACTGCAGAAATTAGGATGTTCTCAGTATATTAAGGCAGGAGACCTTTCAGGAATATGGGCATAAATCTAAGGGATTAGAGGAAAGATCAAGTGTACTGGGCATACTAATACTCAGTGTTTAGACTATTGATAGATTTCTCCTCCTTCCCTGTTCCCATCCATGGATATTTCCTCTCCAGGTTCCTGAGACCCTTCCCTTGGACACAACAACCTATAGATAAATGTTGTAGCATCCTAGGCATGCACACATGCCCTCATAAGCTTAGCATCTTTCATGTTTATCCATGAATACACATACCCCTTCCTAGATTTCTGCAGATAACCCACCCATATGCAGGCCATTGTACAAACTGTATGCACATAAATATTTATACCCACAGTCACCTTACACAGGCTCATTCATGCATACACATTTACAATCAATTGCCACACACATCTACAACATAGGTTTATCATTTTGGTTTATGACAGAAAAACTGTCAGTATTGATGTGTGTGGGTTCCTACATTCTGTGAGCCTTGCTCAGCTTTGACTCAGACCTAAGCAATGTGTGTCTCAAAGAAAAGCAATTTTTCCTACCTATAGTTGAATGCTTCTTCAAAAACAGTGATTTGAGTTAAATGCTGCCATTTCAAGTATGAATAATTCCTGTACTTTTGAAAGAGCTTTGTTTTATATTCTGTTATTATTCATTCTGTTTTCTAGAAACACACTAGTTAAACACTACATAAAAATTCAAGCCACATGAAAAATATTTTTTATTCTAGAAATAGATGTCTTTTGTGATATTTTAAGGAAATTTACTCATTCTGTTTGGAATAGTAATGCCAACAGTGAAAATATGGTTGTGGGAGAGTTCCATTTTCAGTTTTGACAGAGTAACTTATATCATAACAACCCTCCCATTGAGAACAGCTACAAAAGCTGGATACAATACAAAAACAGCTGTTTAAAGGCTTTGGGAGGCAATAAAAGAAGTCAGAACTTGTGAGACATTTGAATGGAACTGACCTTTTCTGTTTATCTTCCCTTGAAATCATATTTTTATGAATAAGTAAATAAACATTGCTGGTATTTGATTGGTATTAAATAAAATCATTAGTGAACTTGACATAATTGCATATATGGAACATTGTATCCCATTATTACATTACATATTCTTCTCAAGTGTACTGGAAAGTTACCAAAATTAACCATATTATGAACCATGAATCAAGCTTCAATACATTTCAAAGGAAATTATGTTTATTACAGAGAGGATAATTAAATTACAAAATCACTATCAAAAGGAAAAACAGTAAAGCCTCTTCATATCTGATATTAAGCTTTAAAGTTACAAATAAACTATGTCTAAAAAGTAATCACAATGGAAGTTACAAAATGCTAAGAAATAAATGGTAATATAATTGGTGTATAAAATGCGGGGTACAACTAACATTATGCCCAGATAAAAATTATAGATACGAGTGTATATATTTTTTAAAAGGCTTAAAATCACTAATTTGTGTATGTAACTTAATAGACTTCAAGAATAGCAAATTAAACCCATAGAAATTAGAACCATTGTACATGTCAAAGTGTAATATGTAGGAAATAATCATACAGCAAAACCAACAAAACCAAAAGTTGGTTCTTTAAAAAAAAATAACAATGATGAACACTGAAATCAAGGGAAAAGAGAGGAGGCAAAAATAATGGATATCAGAATAAAAAAAGGAAAATTAATACAAATGCTATATATTTTTAAAGACTGTAGGAAGATATTATAAACCATAATTCAAATAAACAAATTCTTGAAAAACATTGATTAAAACTGAGTAAGAGCAAAAGAAAATCAGAATTGTTCTATATCTAATAAATCTGTAATTCAAAATCTAGTGTTACAGCAAATTCCAAGTCAATTTGGCTTCACCAGCGAATTCTTTCCAAATACATAAGGAACAAATGAAATTACACCAGTATTATATAAACTCTTTTAGAAGTAAGGATTTCCAGAGATCTTTGACAAAACCAATATAATCTAATGTTGTAATCTGCAAAGGCACTAGAAAATGACCACTTAAACTCATTAGTGAACATAGATGAGAAAAATTAAACAATATGAATTGCATTTGATAGCATATTGTTTAATTTTGTTTTCATCTAAGTTTATGAATATAGACAGTGGAAGTCCCTCAGGATCTCATCTCCCAGATCATTATGAATGATTGGGTGAAAAAGCACCCCAAATATTTTATCCAAGATCCTTAGTGTTATATAATTTTTTCATACTACATAGTGCCATCATTTTTTCATGTCAGTATGTACAGATTTCCTTCAACACATTTTCATGGAATATGTTATACTAGAATATAAATTTGAATATTATTTATCTGTTTTAGTACTGATGCATATGTTGGCTGCCCTCAATTTTCCACAATTAAAAACAATGATATAGGTAATATTCTTTTACATGTCATTTCATAAATGTAAGAAAATATGTCATTAAGTTACAAAGGGTGGAAATACTGGGTAAACTAGAATTAGTCTTTTAAAAATTATTATTTTAGGATCTCTTCTTCAGGTTTTATGACTTCCACATCTGATCTTTATTTCTGGCCATGACTTTGTCAAAGTGTCTAAAATTTCCATTAATATCTTGTGAACACTTCCCAAATATATCTTTAATTATAACCTCTACATGAGTCAAGTTCACTAACTTGCCCTATCTCAAGTTGTTTTTTAAGCAACATCCATAGAATTTTTATCAAAGTCAAGAAAACATTTTCTAGTACATATCATATGTTGGATATGGGCATCATTTTTTTTTTGTCTGTGACTTAAACGATGAATCTTTGTGATTTTGATTATTGGATAGGATGTTGACATTAAATCTTGAACTTTTAATTCATTTATTAAAGAATTCTATTAGTGTACTTTATTTTTCTTTAGAGTTCTATTTCTAGCAATGATCTATATTACAATTCCAGGAATGTTGAGCAGAAGAAGGAGAAGATAAAATCTAAAATAAATTTAAATATTTTTTAAATATGAGAATGATGACAATTTAATCACTTCATTTACATACTATACCTAATTAAAAATGTTGACTATGATATCAAAATGCAAAAAATTTTGAATATAACACCAAAATGTAGTTCATTTTCTGATAAATTAACTTACCCATAGGTTATATTAGACTTTGTATATATTGTATAGCATTAAAATGATGATGTTTTATTTTTTCTTTTAAATTCTTAACATTTATTTATTTTTCTGGCCTTGCAGTTAAAATATCTGGTACAATGTTGAATGGAAATAGTGAGGGCTAATATCCATGCCTTGCCCTTATTTCAAAGGGAAAACATAACATTTCACCATTAAGTATGATGTTTATATAGATTTTGTTAGCTATTTTTTTTCTGAAAACAGAGTTTCCTATTTAAATTTTTTTTTCTAGTTATAGAGGGACCCACAATATCTTTGTTTACTAATTTATTTTTTATGTGGTGCTGATCCTCAAACTAGTGCCTCACACATGCTAGGCAAGCACTCTGCCACTGATCTATAGCCCCAGCCCTGAGTTTCCTATTTTTAGTTGATATATTTTTTAAAAATCATGATTCAATATTCAACCTTATCAAATGTTGTTTTTTCTGTATTTATTGAGATGATCATATCTAGTTTCTCTTTTTTATTTCTGTTAATATGGAAATTCTGTGGATGAGTTTTCAATGTTAAACCAGTTTTGCATTTTTTAATGGTGCTTATAAATTCCAAAATGACAATTTAGAAAACCATCAGTTTTTTTCATATTTGCAGTGTTTCTTTTTTCCTCTTTTCTTCCTCTTCTTCTTTTTTCATTGCTGTTTTTTTTTAAATAAATGTTTGATTCCTCTGGAATTTATTTGACATAAAGTGTGAAAAATGAATTCAGCCTGTTCTTACAACTCATATTTTCATTAATGTTTACTTTCACCAATGATTTGGTAGGAAAATTTTATGATATAGTGAATTCTTATGTACAATTAGCTCTATTATATTGTACATGGATATTTATCATAATAGATGATCACGCTAATCCACCTTTATTATTCCTTTTTAATGTTTCTGTACATTTTCACCCATTCACTTTTCCATGTCAGTACTATAGGTCAATATCTTCCTATGTACAGTCTTCTTAGCTTAATAAATCATTCTTTGTAACTCATATTGGTGCTATAGCATACTATTGTATCACATGAAATAATGTTGGCAAAAGTAATAGTAAATGGATCTACATTGTATCATATAATAGAATTCTGCAGAGTGGATAGATTCAGGGTTAAGTTAGTAATTCAATGGCATTATCAAAGGTCTGTCTTCATTACTATCATCGGCATTCTTCTGCATCATGGTATTATTTCCAGATATCACTTTCAGGCTAAATTGTGTATAAAAAGAAATTTCCCTGTCTTGACTTTATTATTTAGGTGTCTTCAAAATTTCCCAACAGGGTTGTGGCTTAGCAGCAGAGTGCTTGCCTAGCACACATAGGGCACTAAGTTTGATCCTCAGCACCACATAAAAATAAACTAAAGGTTATTGTGTCCACCTACAACTAAAAATACAATTCCCAACAGCCCTTAGGTATGTGTTCTTTATATTTCATTGGTCAGAATTGCAGCACACTGTGAACAGTTCTCAAACAAAAACTGCTTGCCATTATATACTTAGAGAACAATCAGGAAATACCCCTTTGGGTCGGATAGAGATTTAATCTTTCTTAAACATCATGAGCATTTAAAATTAGGCAAAAAATTCAAACTGTCCTTCAAAAAGTAGAAGTGGGAAGATACCTATTGAATTGTCAAGGATCACTGGTGCATGCATCTTCATAGTAGAAAAACATAAAATTAAATCTGGTCTTTCAATGCAAAGATCATCAGTAACCAATATCATTAATAATAGGTATTTAATAAAGTGCCCTTTGTGTCACCAGTGAATAAATTTACTTATATTCAGAAAATATGAACTAAATATTCATTTTATCAATTATAAGATTTCACTTTTTAGAAGTCAAAGCAAAATGAAATATCAACTAACATTCAAAACTAGTATTATGGAGTAGGAATGTTTTAAACACACAAAGCAAGTCATTACTATAGCATTTAAGGCTTACTGCTTTCTTTATCCCGGTTTTCATTCACAGAAAAAGATTTTTATTTCATATAGTATCTCTTCCTCAAATAGAAAATCAAAATATTTAAGATTAATATAAAGATTTTCAAAAGCAAGATAATTATTTTAGCATAAAATAATTTTCTAGTGTTATGCTCGAATTCAGGACCCCCAAAAGACCACCAGAGACCAAGATCAATGTAAGCAGCAAAGAGGTGTTTATTGTGAGCTAGCTTGGTCCTCTGCACGCACACACAGCAACTGGTGATGCTGAGAGGCCCCGAGCCCAAGGTTTTCAGCAGTTTTATACACTCATTGGGGAAAGCAGGGACCTCACATACATCATAGCATCTCTTAGCAAATCATCATACACTGCGGGGAAATCATAAAAACAACTCTAAAACATGATTAGCACATTCTCTGGCAGGAACAAGTTGGGTAGGGGTGATTGGTTACTACAAGAGAAGGATTCGTTTGAACTGATTGGTTTAATCCATGAGGGGTGTACTTGCTGAATTATGTGGTTTCCCAACACGTAATCAACCACCATAAACTACTGGGAGGGTCATCTGGCATCTCAGGTATTTTCCCTGTCTCATGCTGGTTGGTGGTTGCTAGGGGGTTGCTATGGATCCTCACATAGCCTGACTGAGTCAGGGACACCTGGCTCCACAGATCTCTCCTGTTATTTGTAGATAAACAACTCAGCAGGGTGGGTGTGTGCCTAGGAGAGCTCTGTGGGTCTTTCCAAGGACAAGGGTCATGCCCCCTTCCTTGGACAGCTTTGCTCTGAGTTATAGGCTGGTTTTTCAATATCAGTACAACATATTGTCTTAGTCCATTAAGGTGCTGTAACAAATTACCACATACTCCGTAGCTTTTTCAAAACTGAAATTTTTTGTCATACTTCTGGAGGCAAAGCTAAAAATCAAGGCAGTGGGAGATTTGGTGTTCAGTGACAGCCTACTTTCTGACTTAAACATAGTGACTTCTTGCTGTGTCTTCACAAGGTGGAAGGAATGAGGAACCTCTTACAGTGTTTCTTTTATAAGAGCATCAATTTTATTCACGAAGAATTTTCTGCCATGACCTAATCATCACCCAAAGGTGCCACCTCTTAATACCACTACTTTATGTTTAGAATTTTGGCATATGAATTTGAGGAGGACACAAATAGTTAGACCATCTCACATATAAAACATGGAGCTGTTCTGGTTGTAAACATGGTAGTTCTTATCAGTCTTTTTTTTTTTTTTTTTTGCCCTTTGTATTAACTGTATGTGATTCACTTGTGGTTGACTCTGAGACAACTCTGTAGAACTTTCCAACAAAAAAAGTTCTACATATGACCTGTAGAATAAAGTATTTGGGGGATTTCAACATTGGTAGGTAGCCTTCAGCCACATTTCTTCTCCATAATTTCCTACTTCAGTTGAAATTATAGTCTATAATAATAAGGAAATAGAAATTCAGACTCACTATCTGGAAGTGACTCCCTTTCATGTTTTATTAAATTTATTTTAATTTGTTATATAACTTGTACCTTCTCTGTTGCCAATTTTTAGTGGATTCGAAAAAGAGGAAAAAAAAAACCTGCAGAATGATCCTATAAATGTTTTTGTTATCTTACTGAACTTTTGGGATTTGACTTAGGAAATGAATTTTTCCTCAGAGTGATGATATCATAGGGAACATTTCTTCTTTCAGGCTGATTATTTTCATTCAACTCATTCTGGTCATTGATTGAACACTGTTATCACAAGCATGCCACTTAAGAATCCATTTGAAATTAATGATGGTGTTGATCTAGCTCTTAACATAGAAAGCCCATGTTATCAAAGCTAAAATTATTAGACCTAATCTCATGGATATATTTTGTACACAATACAAGGATTAATATGACTGGCTTGTTGACAGATGGTGTTATAGACTAATAATGGTGAGTGGGTCGTTTTTCTAGACTAGAGCTGACCTTACCAGGAAAACAGAATGAGAAAAAAAAAAAGGTCTTTTGGGATTTTTGCATTAGTTTGAAATTAGATTATATCATGTAATTTTAATTGATATGTTTCCTAGAATTATATCCTACTGAAGTCCCTCAGTATTGTGATTTTCAATTTATGGTCAATGATGAAACCTTCAAAAATAGTATTAGCATTTTTTTCTGGTGAATTGTATCATATACTAAACTTTTCCCAATAAAACATAATATAAGCAAGATGGATATTTCTTTGAATACTTTTAATAAAAATTAAGAAGTTGTACAATATTGAAAATACCAACTGCAACAACATTAACAAGACATTTGTGTTTCTTCCATGGAGTTCAAAACAAAATGTAAATTATATCTAATTGTTCATCTTGACTCAGAAAAGAGATTTGGAGTAGGTCATTTTCTGTAACTTGCTGAAAGGAATGATTATTCCTTGTACTGCTTTAGCCTTATGAGCTACTCAGAAAAAATCCCCATTATCATTTTGCTTCAAAATCAGTAAAAAATATTTCCATTTATGTCTGGAATTTAATAATATTTACTGAGGTCGAAAAATTGACTCTTACGTCATCAGTGTTTCTGTCTCTAGCATACTCTCCCTAAATAAAACCTTTAAAGTAAATTAGACTTATAAATATGTGGAAAACAAATAAATCTATAAACATTTATAAAATTAAAATGGAAGCCTTCTTCATTCTACTTTTTTTAAATGATATTGTTAGTAAATTTCTTGTAAATCCTTCCACATGTATCTTTTAAAATCTTTTGATAAATATTTTATTAAATGTGAAATACATATATCTTGTATATATATCTTACTGGATTGCCTCCAAGTAAACACACCTGTGTTATCTGTGACTGGATACTCTCTACTGCACTATTTGCCCATTGAAACATCCTGTGGTGAAGTATTTTAAAGTCACTTACCAGATGCTTCAAAGCTTAATCTCTCTACCTGGCCATCCTAGAAATCTTGGACTTTTACACATACTAATTAGCTTTTCCAAGCCAACCTTTTTTCTAATTTCAGAATTCACTGAGAGAAACATACTTAAATATACATAAAGCAGAAATTTTAGTGCTGACTACAATTCTTATTGGAGCATAGCTTAGATTTTCAGACATAACAAACGTGGAAAACTTAAGAAGAAAAATAATGCAAGCTTGGATATATAACCTTTGGTTTTAATAATATATTAATCTGAGTTGAATTAAATCCCCCAAATCCAAATCACATTTCAGAAGAGTTTGTATGATAAACTTATTACACAGTGAGGATGAAAGGGTAAAGTTTCTAAACTGGAAAGCTTGAATGTAAAAGATTAGGTATTATTAAGTTCCTCTGTTACACCCAGAACCTGGAATTCCTGAGATAGTTAAAACAACGCCCTACTGGCCATTTAGCCTAGGGCCCTGTGCAGTTTGTCACAGGGCCGGAACCAATCAGTTTGAATGTGTACCCCGCTTAGGAATGACCAATCACCCCCTCCCGACCTGTTCCCGCCAATGAATGTGCCAATCATGTCTCAGAGTTGTTGTTCAATTTCCCCGCGCCTCATGATGATTTGTTCTGATGTATGCAAAGCCCACCGCCCTCTCCAGAAAGTGTACTTAAGCTCTGCTTGACCTCAGCTCGGGTCTCCGGGCTGCTCTTCCTTCTTGAGTGAGCACCGGGCCCCAGTGCGCTGGAATGGATCCCCAATAAATCCCCTTTTGCCAATTGCATGGAGCCAGTCTCTTGTGTGGTCTCTTTCTCCGACGTTCCGCCGGACCCTTACAAGGAGGAGATCAGAGAGTGCCCTCTATGGGCCAGGGATATAATGAGGCCAAAGAGGAGGGGGTAATATGAACATGCTCAATTTTTCATCTTAAGTTTACCTGAAAGGTAAGTGAAAGGAAAGCGAGGAACCCAGAGTTGGGTGACCAAGAAATTAAAGACAGAGACCAGGTAGAGCTGACAGAGAGAGGCAATACAGGCTTGGGTTCTGTGACTTTTATGGGGCAGGCTCAGGGATTAGAGCCAGACAAAAATGTGGGCATTAAGGGTGGGGTTGGTATGAGGGAGTGGTGAGCCTTTCTCAGAAATGCCCTTGGGTGGGAAAGTGAAACTTTTTCCTTAAAATGGAGGCTGTCACTTAAGATGGCCATCCAGATACTAAGCAAGGACCTGACAGTAAGTAATTATTTCTACCTACTCCCTGTCTTGTTCCTGCCCCAGGAAAGAAGATGGAGAGAGAGGACAGAGAGAAATTTGAAGTGTAATTCCCACATTATCACTTTCCTGGAGCCAGAAGAGAAATTCCTTTCTTTACATGGAAATACAAGGAGGGGAGAATAAGTTAAAACATAAAAATTATGTTAACAATTTAATCTTTTCTTTTTATATATAAGAGAACCTTGAAAACCCCCAAAAGAAAAATAGATAATGGCCAAGGGCAAGCTATTAATCTGGGACACATTCTGTTCACTGATAGAAAAGTAGATAAAAATATCATGAACTAAGACTGGCAACTGAATTGGTGTCAGAATCTGGAAGGTATTTCAATTAGGTAAAATACAAAGGGACTAACCTGAGAATCCCAACAAATATTTTCTATATAAATGGTGACACTGGAGTTGGTGAGAAGGCAGTTCCTTCTTTTCTGAAGGGCTCTTCTCTGGTTCAGAGTGAAGAGAATAAACCAGGAAAGTAGGCAGCCTTCCTACTACTGTGTGGAGCAACTTATTAAGGTCTCTAAGCTGTTTTAATACATTGTTCTAAAATAAGAACTTACTCTATATTGTGGGTCTATATTTCCCCAAAGCATGGCATTATTAGAGAAGGAAGTGGATAAGGATGGCAATTATCTCTGTTATAAATCCAGGACTAATTATTATTTTTTGTTAGAAAATTAAGAAAAATTTCCTCAGAAGATCTATGAAATTTTTAAAGAAGACTGACTATAACACCCTTGCTCCCTATAATGGTCAAGGACAAGATATTAATCTGGGGCACATTCTGTTCACTGATAGATCATTACTCATTCAAGGATAAATTAAAAGTTCTTTTGTAAAATTAATGGGGCCATGTAGCTTGGTCAACACATTTTAGATCCAGCAGAAAAGATAGAAGGAAGTCTTTCTAGTTAATCAATGTTTCACTATTTATTCTAGGATGCACATCTTTGCCTTCCTGTTCCAGCTACTGAATTATTATTGCTTTTTGTATCCTCCTCTTTCATTTTTCTTTTCTACTCCATGCAATGATTTCGTCCAACAATCGCCATCAGAATTCCAGGAAACAATAAGTTCCCAAATCTCACGAGTGACAGAAAACACAAAATAGAGAAATGAATACCTCAATCCAATATATTCTTGGTTTTATTATAAAATGAGGATGATATTATCACTCTTATTTTAGGGAAAAATAGTAAACACTCTTAACCTACCAACTCTGGAAAGCCCATAGGAAATTGCATTTACAAATAACAATTGCTCTTGCTATTTATGCATGTAACAAGAGTCTGTGATACAAAAGATCATATACCACACAGTTCAGAAGAAAATTATTCTGAAGCAGTTTACAACAAGAAGCAGATATTAGAGAATAAATTTTTTAGTGTACTTAATAATTTTCAAAACTTATAGTCTATATAGATAATTTGATCTTATATAGAATATCTCAGACATGATCAAAAGTGAAAATAAAAATTTTAAAAAAGTTGAAATGGAATTAACTAGGAAGCAGGTAGAAAGAAATCTAATTGGCTTTTGTAATTAAAATCTTTTTTGTTATTGTTTTTTTTTTTTTTGTCACATCCCAGCCCTTATTTAAAATACACACACACACACACACACACACATTTTTTTTTTATCTAGGAACAGGGTTTTGCTAAGTTTCTCAGGGCCTCAATAAATTGCTGAGGCTGGCTCTGAACTTGATATCCTCCTGCCTCAGCCTCCCAAGCTGCTGGGATTACAGGCATGCGCCACTGTGTCCAGCTAAATTCTTAATGAAAATGTAAACATAACTAAACAAATATTAATGAAAATGTAAACATAACTAAACAAATATTGAGAACAAACTGGGAAAATATTTTATGAAAGGGACAAAAATGTTAGTGATATTTAGAAAGACAAAATTAAGAGATAGCAAATTGTGAAATAACTATTTTTTTAAAAAGAGTCAGCTAAACAGAACAGAAACAAGAGTCAAAAATATGATTGAAAACTTTTCAAAAGCTGAATACTGCAGTTTGGGTATTGAGAGATTTTAGGAAACATCAAGATAATGCAGTAAGACAAAAACAAATGAAATCAAATATTTAGCCTCATTAAATTTTAAATTAAGAAAAAATATTCTTTAATTTTAAATAGGAAAAAAATAGTTCTCCAGAAAAGGAAAAAAAAAAAAAGGATTGCCCTCAGGCTTCTTTAGAACAATAGATATGAGAAAACAATTTTGTGGCTCACAAACTGGGTATGTTTCCAACTGGTTATTTATAGTGGACAGCAAGAGAAAAACATTTTCAGAAATTCAAGGGCTGAAGAATAATGCCAAAATACCACCCAAATAAACAAAATATTTGGCAACATATCCCATAGGACAAGTGATATACAAAATAAACTTAGAATTATTAGGGGATAGTAAAATCAGTTAGACATAATAAATAATTGTCCAAATAATTGTGATAAAATATGCAAATAGTAAAATTTTAAAAGATACATAATTCTAAAATATAACCAAATTAAGAGTAAAAATCTAATACATATGTGCAGTTCACATTATTTGCAGATAATGTATTTTCAAATTCACCTACTTGCTAAAATGTATTTTTAATCTCCAAATTAAAACTTGTATTGCACTTCATGGATACACACAGAGCCACACAAATCTGAACTATGTGATAGCACATTCCTAGATGTGATGGAACATGATTTCTTGTTTCAGCCCTATACTATAAATAGTGTTGTTTTCATAGTGTATTTCGTTTTATGTTTTTTATATTTTTCATACTTTTTGGTGACTTGCTATTTAAAATAGCCACCACACATAGTGCTGAAATGCTGTCTGGTCTCCTAAGTACAAGAAGACTGTAATGTCTTTCTGGAAAAAATATGTGTGTTAGATAACTTTGTTCAGGTATGAGTTACAGTGCTATGAGTAACATTGATTCAGTGTTAACAAATCAATAATACATGTTAAATAAGGCATATTTTAAAAAATATACACATAAAATAAATTTACATATTGCTTTGTTAACAAATTATTGTGACCAGAGGCTCATGGAAAACTTACCCTGTATTTCATAGTTAGGAGTAATAATAATTCATTATTGGATAATTCAGTGATAACTTCATAAAACTGATTACATGAATAATGAAAATCAATTCCGTGCGTGCGTGCGTGTGTGTGTGTGTGTATTTGTGTGGAATTCTAGGAAAGAAACTGAAAATAAAATAAAATTCCAATTTATTTTATAAGGCTAGTATACTGGGAAAATGGAAACATGAAATCTGACAAAGTTAAAAATCAAAAGAGAATTAGAAATCTTAAAACTGATCATTTTGGTAGATTGAATTGGATTATTATTCTCATTTATTTTCTCTCCCATGTAAGAAGAACATGTATCTATGCCCATTTCTATATGCTATGCAGTATCTTCCTGTGAGAGAAATAAAATTCCTCAACTCATTAATGTCAGTCTTGGCCATATAAAAGTTTTGATCACGGACACATGCGTAATTGTGATTTTGTATAAGAGTCCCCAGTGAAAGATTAAAAGTCATTGGTGAAATTCACCAGATCATTTGCCCCCTTTATCTCTAATAAGATAAATTATAAAGGCTGCTCCATCAACTTTGTATCCCAGAATGGTAAAAACATTGGAGAGCAGCTACAGACCTACAGTCAATATGTAAATTCATGAGAAGTGACAAAAGAATATATGTTATGTATGCCAGTAATATGTCAGGTGACTCATTATCTCAATTTTATCTAGCAAGAGGTGATTAATAAAAATATAAATGAGGGGCTGAATTGTAATCCAGTGGTGGAACACTTGCCTTGCAAGTGTGAGGCCCTGAGTTGAATTGTGAGTACTGCAAAATCAAAAAATGAATGAGAAAAGGTAGAAAAAATCTCTAAAAATAACAACTTTAATAAAATATTTGTTTAATTCATTACATTAAATGTAAAATTTGATTAATAAATTAATAATCATATTAAGCCATCATATGCAATAATTATAGTCTTTACTAAAGAATTTAATAGTTCATCACTGAAAAATATTATCATAGTACACTAAAAAGTGAAATAAGGAAACAAATTTATGATCATGCAAATTGACCATAAAGATATATTTGATAAAATCCAAAAGTCATATAACTTAAAAAGTCTTAATAAACTTGGATTGACATATACATTAAAATTTAATAAGTATTATTTCATTGATGAATTCTTGGTGGTTTAATGTTAAGGACTAATTCAAGAATGCATGTTCTTAATGTTGTTTTCAAAATTATTCTGGAAATTCTAGACAATACCTTATTGCTAAAAGTGCAATAATAGTTTTAACTCTTGGAAAGAAGAAGAGTAGATTATATCACATGTGTAAAGAACTGACTGACTAAAACATTCTTAAAATTAAGAATAATCAAAATATTAAAAATCATGGCAACAGAAAAGAGAATGAACTTATAATAATCAGTTCACTTCAACATTAGTTCTTGTAATGAATAAAATATGCCATTTATAATATCAACAAAGATGTAAATTGCATAGATATAAATATATATGAATGGGTATATTTTTTTAAAAATTATATGTATATGTATGCATTTTGAAGATTATGATTAGAATACTTTCAAATCTAGATAAACATTATTAAGTTTAGAAATGAACTCTTACAGACATACAGTTGTATTTTCAGAAACAGTAATATTTCTTTCTAAAGAGAAAGTTATTTTTATATTAAGCTATGGCTTGCTTAATTCATCCTTGTTTTACAAATCAATACTTCCTTTTTAAGAATGACAATTGCTCTTACTCTTTCTAATAGTTGCAAGATCATACAGATAATTGCATCCTTAAAAATAAAGGTTTCTTGGTAGAATAAATCTGACTGAACTTTCCTATGAATTTCACCTTTATATATATCCATAATGCAGTGATTTAAGAAATAATAAACAAATAAAATAAAGATCAATAAAGTAGAGGAAAGGGAACAGAAGGGAGGAGGGAAGAAAAAAGAGAAGTACTAGGAACTTAACTGGAGCAAATTGTATTCCATGCTTCTATAATAATGTTAAAGTTAACCCCAATATTATGCATAACTATAATGAACTAATAAAAAATTTAAACAAACAATAAAGATTTTTGCTGGGCTAAGAAACCAGCTAACCTTAAACAGTTATTCTCTACAAGGAATTCCCATAGTCTTATTTAATCTTCACTATATCCTAATGTTTTATTCAGTTTTTTAACTGCTGTGATTAAAAGACCTAAAAAGATAAATTTTAGTGGAGGAAAATTTTACTTGGGGTTCATAGTTTCAGGGGTCTTAGTGCAGAGATGGCTGGCTTTGTTGCTCTGGCCTGAGGTGAGGCAGAACATCATATTGGAAGGGTGTGAGGGAGGAAAGCAGCTCAGGACATTGAATTAGGAAGCAGAGAGAATGACTTCTCTTCTTACCAAAGACAAAATATATACCCCAAAGGTATGCCCTCAGTGACCCACCTTATCCAGCCATACCCTACCTATTTACAGTTACCACCCAGTTAATTCCTATTAGGGGTTAATGTCCTGATTAGGTCAAGGCTCTCATAACCCAATCATATCACCTCTGAACTTTCTTGAATTTTCTCATGTATGAGCTTTTGGGGGATACCTCATATTTAAACCATAACATCCAATAAACAGTATTATCTCCATTTAACTTATGCACAAAGCTCTTTTTTTCAGATTTTGGTGCTCCAGAAATATATGGTTTCTTTAACAGATTACATTAAACAAAAGTAGTGCCAATACACACTATGCATTTATGTAAGACTAAGATATATAGTTACTGTGTTAGTCAGATTTCCATTATTGTAAAAAAGTCCCTGAGAAAAATCAACTTAAAAGAAGGAAAGTTTGGGGCTGGGGATGTGGCTCAAGCGGTAGTGCGCTCGTCTGGCATGCGTGCAGCCTGAGTTCGATCCTCAGCACCACATACAAACAAAGATGTTGTGTCCCTGAAAACTAAAAAATAAATATTAAGATTCTCTCTCTGTCTCCCTCTCTCCCTCTCTCTCTCTCTTTTTTAAAAAAAGAAGGAAAGTTTTATTTTGGCTTATGGTTTCAGAGATATTGTTCACTTGGTCCTGTTACCTTTACACCCATATCAAGGTAATACATCACAGTGGGGAGCAATTGAGTGAGCAAAGCTGCTCATTTTATAACAGTCCAGAAGTAAAACAAGACAGAGAATGGGGCCAGGGTCTCAAAATCTCCTTCATGGCCTAACTTTCTCCCACTCACCAAGCCTTTAGTATAATAGCCTTTGGTGGACATTCCAAATTCAAACTATAGCAGTTATGTCACTTAATTCCACCAGTAGATAAAATTTTGGATTTAGACATCAGCAAATGTTTAGCATCACTCAATTTATTTCAAAACTACTTATAATAAATAAAAAACATGTGTAAGTTTATTCCTAAATATTAACATATTTTGCTTTTAAGGATACATTAATCAGTGCCCTCTAGAGAAAGACAAAAGCAATATGAGAGATATATTTCCATATAGAATCTTGAAACTCTGGAACCTAATAAAGTTCTCATTTATATGGTATGATGAACACACACACACACACACACACACACACACACACACTGCTTCTATCACACCACACACACACACACACACTGCCTCTATCACACACATACACACACACACACACACACACTGCTTCTATCACACCACACACACACACACACACACTGCCTCTATCTCACACACACACACACACACACACACACACAGGTGGGAAGCATAAGACTTGTGTGTTAGTAATCTGAAAATTTTCTTCTGCAGTTTCCTGTTAATGGATTAGACTTCTTTTTTCTTTCCTCTTTTAGATTTTAGCTGATGAAAACACTTTTCAGGGTGAGAACTACCTCAAAAAGTTTTCCCCAGCCCTCTGTAAAGTATTCTAATGTCATTTCCTATGATATGGTACTTACTATATGTCCTCTTGAGAGTGCACCACTAAGGAATGTAATATTTAGTTGTGATAAGTCATCCTTAGTTAAATGTTTATGTACCTGCCCATTCCATTAGACCATGAGATCCCCAACAGTGAGGACTATAATCTGTTATATCTCTGTATCCTTGGGACTTAATGTGATGAATACAGTAGAAGATACCATCTTGGTTAAGAGAACTAATATAAAGAAATGAGCCATTATCTAGGAAGAAGGCAGCTGAGTTCCCCAAACCTACACCACCAAATTCTACAACTTTGACCAAGTCAATTGTAGACTCCATGCTCCATTTCGTCAGCTACAGAAATGAGACTGTCACTAGATAATGCCAGTCCTCCTTCTTTTAAAAAATTCCTACACTATTAGGCTTTGCAGGTGTTCAAAGAACAGTTCTTGATGGATAAATTATCACTTTAGACTTTGAATTTCTCCTGGGTAGCCTAAGCCATTGTCTGGAAATTATTCTAAATTGACACTACAATTACAGCGTCATTTATGAGCAGAATGTCATCCATGAGCAGAATTGTATACTATTTTCTGATTTCTTGAAATGACAACCACTGTTTGAATTTTGTAAGTTATTATCGACATGAAAAATAAGCTAGTCCTTTTTTCATAATGTGTGCATGTAGCCATAGCAGATGTAAAATTGGGTTGAGAAATCCTAAGAGAAAGAGCTTACAGAGAATTGCATACGAAGCAGTCATTTTAAGATGAAGATTCACATAAAAGGTCTAGTTAAAAAGAATAATAGCTCCCGTTTCTTAATTTGCCCGGATGATGTTCACATAACATTCCTATCATCAACTGGCAAATTCACTGGAGGTAACAAAATCGTCCAATTAGCCAAAAGTATTTGCATCAAACAATAGATATTCCAAATAAGCTACCCTAAGAAGGTCATTTTTCTCATCTAATTCTTTGAACACTATGCTTGAAATATTGAAATGTAACAGATTTATGTCTCATGATTGTAAGTACCTTAGCAAAAAGGGGCTAACAACTCTTTTCAATTGTACCCATGCCTATTTTGACAGATCTATCATGGAGAAAACATCCTGCATTATGAAGTAGATGCTCTGTCCTAGAGACCTTCCTACATCATTTGTTTTCTTGTCAAGTTTAATTATACTTTCCTTCTAAGCCTTACTATATATATATATATATATATATATATATATATATATATATATATATATATATATATAAGAAGACAACTCAGCTGCCTTCTTCCTAGTTCATTCCACTTGACATTTGATCTCTGTTACCCATTAAGGGTCTCAAATTTTATTCAACTTGTAATTAGAAAGTTACTTGTGAGAGTTTCATCGATGCTGGCAAGAAGCATGAGACATCATTTTGGTCTGTGACAAAGGACCATATCACTCATTATTACTACTATTATTTGTTTTGATGTTCATACCACAACAGACAGCATGAGACTAATGTTTTCCTTGGTTTCATTGTACCTTAAGCTCCACGGAGGTTATTTGGAGATAAGCCTACATGGATTATCTGAATGTAATGGATATGTGTCATAGTTAAGGAAGTCTAAGCTTCAGAAATACCAATATTTTAAAAGGGACTCCTGGCATACCTGCCGAGCCACTGCCACAGATGGAGGCATTATCTTTATTTTTCTGGTCAGGAATCTGCTCTCTGCCTCGGAAGGAAATACAATCTCTAATTTCCAAGGCTGTTTTCTCTACAAAAACCGGGTCATCCTATGATATTCCAGTACAAAGGTGTTAATGCATTTGTTCAGAAGAATTTTTTTTAAAAATGAGAGATCCATGGAGAATTGTCTCTAAATATTCTCCTGGATCATTGTCTACCCAATGTTACAGAAAGCTCAGTCCTTGTACCCTATGCCAATTTAATAAGGAGGAAAAAGTTTTAAGAAAAAGGAAAAAAGGAAAAAGAAGGTTTATTGCTAGCAAAGGAGAAGCACAGAGGACTCCTGTCCTAGAGGCTATGATTCTGCCCAGGAGGGAGATCAGCTTTTACAGAAGCTCTTCAAAGGCTGCATTACAAGTGTGCCCTAACCTAAGGGGGAGCGGGTCCCAGGTGCACACTGATGGTGTGTCGAAATTCACTTATTAATTTGGGAGACAGTCACATTCTAGATCTTCTGTGACATCCCCTTCTGTGGTGGGTGTGTGCTCAATGGCAGATAACTAGGTATTCTTGTTTTCTGCCCTCAGGTTGGGAAAGTAAGAAGTAGAACAGGAAAAGAAAAACATGCCCCTTTTAAAACAGACCTCAGAGCAGGGAGGGATGTATTCAAAAGGTGAAGTGGACCACTGTTACACCAAAATATGTTTTTCTCATAGTGAATGACATAGGCATAATATGCTAATATTTTGGGGGGGGCATATTATTAAACCCAAAGTCAGTGTGTCGGAAAAATATATGCTATTCCAAGTGAACAAAAGATAAGAAGGAATATATTGTGAATAGATAACAAACCTATCACCCAAAGAATATTGGAATTATTTTATGATTCTTATGATAATGCTTATAGAAGGTAAAGGCTGTTTTATTGACTACTGTATTTTTCATTCACTATTAAATTATTTTAGTAAGTGTAATTAATGTAGCTATATAAATTATCTATTTGTATATATGTGTATATATATATATATATATATATATAAAATACTAATTTCAATTGAAATATGGCACTTAAAAGACATTCTAAGAGTGTGGTTTGTGGAGCTAGACTAACCCTGTTTTAATTTTAAGGCTACTACTCTTCACCTGGGCAAGTTACTGAGCCTTTACTTACCTCAATTAGTTTTTCAGTAAAAGGGAGCTAAATGTAGTATCTACCTCCTAGAGTGTAATGAGCATCAATTCAGTTAATATTTAAAAAGAATTTAGCACAATTCTGACATATATCAATTACTATAAATGTTGTATATCATTATCACCACTTATATTTTTAGGAAAATTGCATGTATTAATTTTGATTCCAATAGTAATGTGTGAAAATTTTATTGTCTATTTTACATATAAAGCTACCAACTACAAATACTGAGTTGTTTAATAATTAACTAATTTTTTTTAGGTTGAACCTAGGGACTTTTACCACTAAGCTATACCCCAGCCCTTTTTTAAAAATTGTATTTTGAGACAGCATCAATCTAAGTTGCCCTGGCTAGCCTCAAAGTTGCCATCCTCCTATCTCAGCCTTCCTGAGATTACAGGTAATGTGCCTGGCTAGTAATGAACTGAAATTAACATCTCATTTTACTACAAAAAATGTTATTTCATCTAGTATAGATGTGATAATTCTAAAGTAGAATTATCACATCTATACTAGATAGATGTTCAGTAGTAAAATTTTATATTTATGCTAGCTAAATAGACTTTCAATATTAGTTCTCTACCTCAAAAATTAAAATAAAATTCTTAGACAATTCTGGGGTTTGAGGGCCCTAAAATAGGGAGCTTCCAGTGATAATTACTATAGTGACAATCATAATTACAACAATAAGACCATAATTTTAAAACTAAACAAAAGCACCCTCAAAGTTTTGAGGATCTTAGAATTAGGTTTCTTTCTTGTTTATTAGTGAAATATATATGTATATAGTCACTAACTGAGTTATTTTCCCCTCTATAATTTGAACTTTTACAGTCCTCAAAGTGCTTTTAAGTGGATGCCAATTTTGACAAAAATGTAATCATTGAATTAATAATTTCTTTTAAAATTCTGTGAGTTGGATCCATTTTATTTTATTTCTGAATTTCAAAATGAATTTGCAGCTATCTTCCTCATTAGTGAGAGTGCTTGTCAAAATTCTAAAATAAGGGCACTGAGTATGGTCTATTACTGAATGACTCTTAGCTCTAAAATCTGTCACCTTATTTTTTCCTCCTCACAATATAAATGGATTATAAGTGTCCCTCTACGATTGCTGTACTCTTTCTGTTGACCTTAATAAATTCTGATTTACCACTATACTTCTTTTGTGCATCTTTTAAAATGCTAATCTGCATTTTATTATAGTCATTTATGTATATCCCTCACAGTTAATTAATTAGTGCCTAAAATGGTGAGGCATCTACCTTGGGATGATTTTGTTAATCAGATCTGAAAGGAACATTTATCACTTCATTATAAGCTAAAGCCATTTCACAATGGAAGAGAGGAATCACATCTGCAACAATAAAACATCTCTACCACAAAATTATTTGTTTTTTCACTAAAATAAACACCATCATTAAAAAAAACCTATTTACCATATTATTTTAAATTGTGCTTTTATTTTTAACATAATTTGTTGCATGGATTGGTATTTTGTAAATATATATTGATAACTTGTAATCCCATTCAATGTTTTCTGAATGAAATTTAACTTTCTCTTATGCCAATTTCTACCATATTTCTCTTTTTATATGCTTATTTTTTAATTTATTAGTTCTAATCTGTTATACATGACAGTAGAAAGCTCTCTGATTCATTGTACATAAATGGAGCAGAATTTCTCACTTCTCTAGTTGTGCATGAAATAGAGTCACACCATTCATATAATCATACATGCATCTAGGGTAATGATGTCCATCTCATTCCACCATCTTACCTACCCCTTTACCCTCTCCCACCTCCCCCTTGCCCCATTCTCAGTCTATACCCTAAAGACTTAAAAACAACATACTATAGTGATGCAGCCACTTCAGTGTTTATAGCAGCACAATTCAATAGCTAAACTGTGGAAGCAACTTAGATGACCTTCAATAGATGAATAGATGAAGAAACAGTGGTAATATACACAATGGAGTATTACTCAGCATAAAAGTGAATAAAATTATGACATTTGCAGATAAATTGACAGAGAATATCATGCTAAGCAAAATAAGCCAATCTCAAAAATTTTTAATACTTTTTTTAACTGTTCAATTTTCATTTAAAATTTTAAATTATAACAAATGTATTTGTTATAATTAAAACAATCAAGTTATATATATATATATTACAAATGGCTTGTCCCTGATTTGTTGCCATTTATGACTATCAAAGATGGCCAATATATATAATTTATTATTTCCTGATATTATTTTTCTACTGTATTAAACATAAATGTGTAAAAGACTTCCTTTCTTGTTAAAATGTAAGTATTATACCTTATTTGATAATCTATAGATTCTTCTTTCAAAAGTTTGTTTAATAAAATGATTAACATCAATAGGGAAAATTTGCAGGCCTAATATAATCTTTTGTTTTGGGTATTGGGGATTTGAATCCAGAGGCATTTAACCACTAAGCCTCACTCCCAGGTTTTTGTTTGTTTGTTTGTTTTTAAGACAGAGTCTCAAATTGTTTAGGGCCTTGACAAATTGCTGAGGGCTAGCCTCAAACTTTTGATCCTCCTGCTTGACCTCCAATTTCTCTGGTATAGGTTTATGTCACCATGCCCAGCAGCCTAATACAATCATACAAGTAATCACCACTAGCAGTTTATGGTATTTTTGCTTCCTCAGGTAATTGAAAGCATTTTGGAGGAGGGCCCTACTAACTTGTGTAACATAACTTTGTTTTCTTCCTTACTTGGGAAACTTAGTCATTGTGGGGAAGCATGATTTAATTTCTCTCTCCTATTCATGTTATTTCCCACTTTTATTTTTTTGCTGATTTTCATTAATTTTCCATATATATCATCTAAATTTTATTTTATGTTTCACATATTTTGCACATATACCTTCCCTTTGTTTCTTGTGTGTTTTTTAATCATATAGACATTGTATTTTTCAGTGTAGTCAAACATACAAAAGTTTCTTTCATACTTTTTAGGTTTTTATTCTTTTGAAGGATATACACAATAAATTAGCTACATTTTTAAATTTATTTTATATTGTAATTATTTTATGTTTAATTAGGAAATCCTTTACTAATTCTAAAATTATCAAGCTTATTTCTTTCTTTCTGTAGTGCTGGGGATTTAACCCATGATCTCATGCATATTAGACAAACTCTACCACTGAGCTACACATCCAGCTTATGTTATTTCATTTTTTAAATAGTAGTTTGACATTTTTCACATTTAATTCATTAATCTATCTGAAATTTATGGAAGTCCACTATCTTAGTGTGATCACTCTAATAGATCATTCTTCCCTCTTAATTGTACTTCCCAATGCAATGAAGTTCAAAGATATGCTTGGTACGCTTTCCTATTATGTCTCATTGATTTGATAACTCTTTGCTAGTAACACCTGTTTGGTTAATAGTGGATATTTAATAAGGTAATATTTTTTTCTACTTTGTAGTTGTCTCTTTTAGAGTACTGTATGTTTCATCCTAATTTTTTGATCAATTTTATTGTTCTATAAAAATAACCTGATGGGATTTTACTGAAATTATATTGAATTTAGAGATTAATTTTAAAAAGAACTGACACTTGAAATATTACATCTGTTTTAGTCAGCATTTTTTTTTTGCTTCTATAACTAAAAGACCTAAAAAGAACAATTAGAAGAGGAAAAGTTTATTTGGAGGCTCATGGTTTCAGAGCCCTCAGTCCAGAGTCAGTGAGCTCTATTTCTCAGGGCTCCAGGTGAGAAGAACATTATAGTGGAAGAGTGAGGTGGAGGGAAGAGGCTCAGGACAAGATCAGAAAGCAGAGAGACTCCACTGTTCAGGCACAAAATATATAGCCCCAAAGCATGCCCCAAATGCCCATCTCTTCCAGCCACACCTTACCCCCTTTCAGTTCCCCATTAGGGGATTAATTCATTGATTAAGTTAAAACTCTTACAACCCAATCATTTCTCCAATGAACCATCCTGCATTGTCTCACACCTGAGCTTTTGGGGGACAATTCATATCCAAACCATAACAACATCCCTTCCTTATTCATTTTTTAACCCTAATAAATACTTCTATTTAATGTAGCTTTGTCTTTCCTCTTGAATTTAGGGAAAGAGTAGAGAGGCTCAATTTTTTTGTCTTGAAGCTAGATTTCTAAAAATTTTAATCCAGTTATTCTTTAATCAGTTTTAAAATCATAGGACAACATATACTACAAAAAATGTGCCATAGTTTGTGGATGTAAATTTGAATCATAAATAGCTATGTTCCATGCAGCCCACTCTGAGTTCAGCTGGCTTCAGTGAGTTATGATGTACCTATTACCCATGTTTTTTCCATACTATATCCTAGAATCCTGACATGAAAACAAAAGGATCCAGAACCTGATATTTTATAACTCCTCATTTGAGGACAAATCACTGTAGTTCCAAGGACCTTTTTATATGACAGATATATTTCTAAGGGGATTAATTATTGATTTTTTTTCAAAATTGTTGTATACAACATTTTTGGACACCTGGAAAATGAAGAAAAAGGACAAAAATAGGAAAAGTCTTCTTTGGGGAAGAGGAAGAGATATTCTGAAATTTCCACTGCTTGAGTGGAGTCAATATGGGACTGGGAAAAGAGAGGATGCACAATTTGGAGGAAGTGCACCATGCTCGTTTTATTCGGTTAATGAGTGAATTGCAAAGAATTCTTTAGAAAGGGAAGATGGAACAATGGCAAAACATGCTTAGCCCATTACAGTTTGACATTCGAATGTCTCCCACAAACTTTGTGGTAAAGGCTTGGTCCCTAATGCAGCAATTTTCAGAGATGAGGAGAAGTAATTGGATCATAAGGGCTCTGATTTCCTCTGCCCCAACTTGAACAGCTGAACCTGAGAAACCAGCAAGGGGTGATGGGGGATTAAGAAACACACACACACACACACACACACACACACACACACACACACACACACAGATATTAAGAAAAAAGGCTGGGGCTGGGTTGTAAAAGGTTGTAGCACAGTGGTTGAGCACTTGCCTTGCATGGGTGAGGCCCTGGGTTTGATCTTCAGCATTACATAAAAAAGTAAATAAAAATAAAGATATTGTGTCCATCTACAACTATATATATATATATATATATATATATATATATATATAATGATATTTTTATGTATAATTATATATAATATATCTATAAAATATACCTATTATTTATATATATATATATATATATATATATATGTATAAATAAATGCTGGGATCAGGTGGAACACAGCTCTATGATGGAGAAGCAGTGTCTAAAGAGCTGTTTCAGTATGTTTATTTGTATAGGGTCTCAGAATCAAGAAGTTAAGGACTGTAGAGGCATTATTCTTTGTGCATAAGAAAGTTACAGGTCTAGGGCTGGGGTTGTAGCTCAGTGGTTGCATGTTTGCCTTGCATGAGTGAGGCACTGGGTTTGATCCTCAGCACCAAATAAAAATAAATAAATAAAACAAAGATGGAGGAGGAGGAGGAGGAGAAAATTACAGGACCTAGAAACATTTATGTAGCTTTTCCACTGTTGCAATGTGCAACTTTAGGAACTTTGTGCAGCAGTCAAGAAGCCCATTGTCTAAAGTTACTACTAAGTGGGCAGGCTCAGGAGTAGCAGCACTGTTAAACTAATGTAATTATCTTGCTAATACCCAGAATCCTCGGTCCCTACTTCTGTCCCTGGGAGCTGGATTTGAGATCTAGGCCAAGACTGACTCAGCTTCTATGCTTTGCACAGAGCCTGATATAGTTTCTGTGCTTTGCACAGAAGCAACTGGGTTATCTTGTCCCACACTTTGTATAGGAAGTTCCCAGCCTATGCGGGCTCATCACAACTGTGAAACAATCAAGGGCTTTGATCCAGATCACCTCACTCCATTTGATTAATGATAGATGAATAATTTGAATGGTCTATTGAGTGATGGAACCTAGTTAGAAGAAATAGGTCATGAGACTGGGAAAGGGCAGTGCTTGGGCCCTATATCTTGTCCCAGGCCCCTTTCTTTCTCTTCTTCTCCTTCCTGGCTGATCTCAGCAGCTTTCTTTGACCTCACATTTCTTCCAGGATATTCTGCTTCACTCCAGGCCCAAAGTACTGGAGCCATCCAACCACAGACTGAAACCTCTGAAGCTGTAAGCCAAAATAATTTTTTTTTCCTCTAAGTTGTTCATGTAGGGTATTTTGGACATAGAGAGAAAAAGCTGACTAGCACAGCCCCTTTTCATATTTTTGCACAAATCATATGTAGTCTAGTTTGCTATAATAGAAAAAGCTCTGGGCTGCCAGATGATGGCTATTCATCTGTGACATTGGCAAAGCGCAGTGAGGTGAGGGATAGGGGAGAAATTACTTGCAATCTTCTCAGGAAAAACAAACAAACAAATGAAAAAGGAAAGCCATGCAGCTTCCCACTACACCCTGTTGCTTAGAATTTTAGAAGTTTACCTTCCTTCTGTATTCATTAAAAGTTCTGCATGTCACGTACTTAATATGGAAATTCAGGGAGTATTTGAAATTCTGAGTGGGATAGTTAGAAGGTAGAACACCAAATCTCCAATATGGATTTGAATGTATTATTGTTCTTAAGGTATATACTCTTGTAAATATGTTTTGGGAAATTTTATTTCCACATATCATCAATATTGATTTCTAATGTTGGCACAAAAATCTGTTTCTGCCATTAAGTGAGGATGATGAAAATAGAGCAGTTATTTTGTCCTTTCAATAAAAGACTGAACTTTGTCTACTTAATGTTGAACTTACATTGAAAGTTGTGAGACTTCTCCTTTAGCAGATTGGTAGAAAGAAGAGCTTAAAACCTGGGCAGCCTTTACTCAATTTTATAGTGGTGACATTCTGCCAGCAGGTGAGGTGGCTGGTCACTAGAAACTGCATCTATAACATGGTGTCATGTGACATCCTGCTGTTTCAATCCTTTCATCCCTGGGGTTGGTTTACTTTTCATAAACACTTAATAATTTGCAAAAATGTCTTCATAGAAATAATTATAGTTTTTATAAAATATGCATCAATTAAAAATGTTTAACTATTTTTTTCCAAGATAGATGTAAGAGGAAGAAGTAATAGAAAGATTTTCCACTAGAAAGATTTAATTTAATCTTTTCTTATGGGCATGAATGAAGAAACCATCTTTTCTTGGTTCACAAGTATGTGATTTTTCTCTCAATTTTTTTCCTTTCACTTTTCATTGACAACTTAGATCTAAGAGAAGGAAAAGTCCCTCAGGAATGTTGATAAAGGAAAACACTTACAGCATTGTCATGAGGTTTTCCCTGCAGGGCTCTTCTGTTTCTTTTCTGTTACTCTATAGGCAGAGGGCCCATGAAAACCTTTTTCTTATTTCTTTTCAACCCCACATTGAACCTTTGTTTTCATCCATGCTTCTTAGGAAAGGAGACTAACTTGATGCTGCCTGTTTGATTGTAAAATATTTGCTAAGAAAGCATGCAAGAAGATAAAGAGGGAGTTCCCTGCTGTGGGAATACAATCACTGGAAATCAAATTTTCAGAGATTTCTCTACTGTTGTAGAGAATTGAATTGTAATTTATTGGTCCATAGACACTTGGCTATGCCCTGGATACTACATTTGAAATATTTTTTCCAGTGCAATTTTGCATACTTTTTTAAGAGACAAGAGTTAATTTGAATGATGAAAGAAAGTATCACAAAGATTGTTATCTATAATGTCCAGGCATTGTGCTAAACACTGAACATGCATTAGATTATTGAAACTTCACACAGCATTGTGAGATCTAAATTATGACCACTCAGTCCAAAATGACAAATATACAACTAAAGCTCAAAGATGTCATAGAACTTATCCAAGGGTTAAGCTGGTGAGTTTGGAAACAATACCACATCCAAGGGACATAACTCTAGAGACTGTGTATGAGCATTCAGTCTCCAGTGCACAATGACCACATGTGTTCATCTGACAAACTGTCAAAAAACCTATCATAGGTTTCTACAATAAGATGAACTGAAGAATTTAGTGAATGAAGCAATTTTTTCTTTTATTATATCTGTATTCTGATCACTCTGTGCCATTCACTGCTCCGGATACAGGAGGTAGAGGCACAAACAAGACAGAAAAAGAAACTGAAGCCATGGAGATTATATTCCTGCAGATAGATGAGAAAATAATGGTAAGTGTCCCAGTCCACCTGGTGCATTCATTGGCACAGTAGTGAATATTTTTCATGACTCCACAAGTGATCCAAATGCTGCAAAGTCAGTATAAAATAATCAGTGTTTTAATCATTAATTGTCATCATTGTGACAACAACCATGTATTATTGATTTAAATGTACTTTGCCCTGAACACAATGCCTTGTAACCTAGTCACTAGTAAGACCTCAAAAAAAATCATCTGTCAAATGGCTGATTGTAATTGACTTTAAAAATTGTGTGATACCTGCTGATTATAAAAAAGGGGCAATTTGTTCTTATGAGTAATATATATCAAGTCTTATTCTTAATAATAGGCCATGTATTTTTTGAATAATTTTACTGCCAGCCTTGACTAAGAATGTGAAATTTTATATAAGTGCAATGCAAAGACAAATGCTAAATTAACAGAGATGTTCAAATACTTTTTATTAACTAAACATACAAATCATATTTCAGTGAACAAGAAATAATAGCAAACCTTCATGCTCTGCTTTGTGCTTTTTGGTTTTACTACTTGTAAGTAGAGATTTGTTGTCCAGAATTCCATTCTAAATTTCTCTGAAACACTTATTTATTGGAAGATATCATTCTTTATTGAGTACACAACACTCCCTTCCCCCAGAGGGAAATAAGTCTCCTTTGTTTATTTCCATTTTGTATTTTAGATGCTAAGAACGGCAATATTGTACTGTTACCTGTTCTCATTGAATAAACAAGACTGTAGTCAAACGTTTGACAAATCGCATGCCCACCAATGTCAGCAGGGGACAGGATGTCAGAACTAAGTTGTCAAGGCAGGCTGATAGGAAAACACAGGCCTGGGAAAGGTGGGCTTGTGCCATGTTCTCATAGCAGGTGTCAGCAGGCGGGCAGGAAAGTGGGCCTGAGAACACAGTCTCAGTTCTCAGGGATGGAGACATTTAGGGCTAAGAAAATGGAGACGTGCATTCCTCTAACTCTACAGAGCGATTATCATGGGGACCGGCACTAAGGATGTAGGACACTTTTTCCTGTCTTCTTACAAATGTGGAGATCACACCAAAGGCAGGACTAGAATCCAGACAGCCTGCAGCTAGCTGGGTATTATTTGAGTGAGTTTATTTTTATTTCATTCAATGCACTAACCTGGGTGCATGTACATAGGAGTCCCACTTCTTGTCCTGAAGAGCAGACTGTCCAGATAAGATGGCCCACATTTGCTAGGGTAAAGAAACCTTGGTACAAATATTGCAGAGCGCAATGAACTGCAGAGGCGCAGCAACTAGCTACCTGTGCAGGGAGGAGAAGGGAGGCCTGGAAAGGTGATCTCATAGGCACAGAAGAAAAAAGATCTTAATCAGATCCAGTGAGTGCACGCGCGTGCACACACACACACACACACACACTCACCCTCGGCAAAGTATTGTACTTAGAACTAAATGAACATTGTAATTTGAATTACCAAGAATTACTATAATTTGGAATATGTAGAGGAAAAGCAAAAACAGAAACAAGTGTGCTCTCATAAAATCAAATCTGCAAGGTCCCTTGGATCCTTAGGGATGTACTGTCTGGAAAAGCAAAAATATCTTTTATTAATGAAACAGGGAAATTCAACAAAATGTTCCCCACTTCCTGGAAATCTTGCTCCATCAGAGCTCTGAATCTGACACAAAAATGTTATGTGGCTCAGGTACAAGGGTTTAAAACCTATAAAAGCAGATCAGAAGCCATTGCTGTCTTCCCTCAGGACTGACTCTCTGTAATCTCTGCTCAGTTTATCCCTCCAAAAGCAATGCAGTACCAGGAAAAGTAACCAGAAGGATTTGAGGAAAACTAGGAAGGCTATGAGAATTCTCAGACAATGCATTAGCTGAGAGCTTCTAGCTCAATTTTCTTCTTCCTCCTCCTTTAAGCTTATAGTAAAAGCTATTTCAAGTGCCAGTGATTGACTATTTAAAGCTATGTCATTATTTGCTGACCATCTTATGGGCCCAAGATTTTTTAAGTCTCTTCTAAAATTTAACATAAATCAAAATGTATAAACTGTTGCAAGTAGCTAATTAAATACATTTTTAAACTATTTATTTTTGTTCTCCTGACCATTGCAAATTTTCATTTTAAATGATAATTGGTTAATATGAATACATTTTGTTTAATAACATAAGCCCTGTAGTAATTTAAGACTTTTCTTTCCTTATGCTGAAGCCATTAATAGAGAAAGGAAATCTGATAGAAAAATACATAGTAATGCATTGATGTCAGGAATCAGGCACTAGTAAGCAGATCTTTTGGACTACTCAACACAAATGCTAATGAAGGAGAATCAGTAAAAGGGATGGGAGAAGGTTCTGGGATGAGTATGGAGAAATTGATCCTCACTTCTAAGCTTGGTTTTTTGTCTATACCTATGCAAATTTCCTTTATACCAAAATCTTCCTAAAATTCAGTGTCTCTTTTTATTTGATTACAAATTGGAACATCTTGTTCCTTAGAAATACAAATGAACTATTGTTGTGTTAAGTCATTCAGATGTGGGGATTATTTCTTTCTGAAGCACAAATTTTCCAGACTCATTCAGTCACCTTCCATGGGCAAGAAATTTTTTTTATTAATAATAAAACTACCATTCAAGATAAGAGAGTTTGTATAGAGACCTCATAGAGGCTATGAATTTCTTGAGCTGATTTCTTCCAATAATGATATTGTTTCTTTACCTGTCTTAAAGTATAGTAAAGTCAATAATCACACACATTTATTTGGCCAATCCATAATAGGATGTAGACAGATTCTAATCTTCCTTCTTCAGATTGTTGCCTTGGTTATTGGACCCCAAGTGTGGGCGAGGACTCCAAGAGTGTTGCTTCTCCCATAGCTTCTCAGTAGTCCGCGAGAATGTGACCACTGCACTCATCCTAGGCATTCATGTCACAACATTTCCTGGCAAACCTGACACTGACTGGCAGGCTTGTTTGCAGCTGGAAACGGGTCAGCACTAGAAGCACCTGAGCTCAATGATTTTGCTACTGCTTTACACTGTGAGTGGAAAGGTGTGACAGATGCACTCACCCGCTGGAGAGAGACAGATTTCCACCCCTCTCCTTTCCCACATAAAATTCTTTCCTGAAATTTGAAATATGCTAATCAAGAGTAGAAAGGTTCTTTCTTTGAGGAAATGTTAGAGTCTTTGTTCCAGAGAATTTCTGGAAGTCAGCAGAGCAAGATGCAAGGCTCTTTTAGTGAGGATCGTCTCAGTCCAAAATCCTAATGTAGATTCTCTCTGAGCAGTCGCATAGATATTTGTTTGTCAATGTCTGGTCTAAATTGCTTTCTGGTCCTGTGTGAATAATGTTAGCTATGTACACTGTCCTCTCCATGGTTACATTATGTCTTTTTCTCCACCTAAATATATCCTCCTGGTAACCCCAAATGAAGGTGAGGCGGCCTGCCTACTAGCTTAATTTTAGTAATTTCTTATGCTGAAGAATGGGGCAATTGTAGGAAATAAGTTGGGAGAGTCACAAGATATTATTTATTCAATAAACTTATGCTGTTATTTTTGAATGGGGTCCCAAAGAAGTGATTGTCTCAATATTATTAAAGCATCATATTTCCTCCTAAACCAATCCCTCCTTTTGCATTTCCCGATTTGGTTAGTGGACCTTTATTTCCTCCAGATAAATGGCAAACTCTAGCCATAGCTAACTTCAAATCTTTCATTTCTCTGTGTTCTTAACATAAAGCACCCTTTAATGAATCTCTATATTGTTTTCTAGGATCATTCCTCTTACTCCATTCCCACTCTTAATTCCCTCAACTTTAGGTCTTCATTTATGGCATCTAGTGGATTCCTTTTCTATGCTTATATTGTCATTGGAACAAATTTTCCCATGAACACTAACCACATTATACTGTAGCTCTTTCTTTAAAGGTCAGTCTTCTTTGCAGAACTTTGAGATTTCGAAGAGCCATCTTTTATTTGCCTCAGTGCTTCCAGATCCTAAGACAGGGCCTGTTAACTAATAAATTCTTAGCAAATTGCTGTTGAATGAAGAGTTTCTAAATTCATCTGCTACCTCTAGTTTCTCCTCCTTTGCATCTTAATAAAACCATGATACTAAAATTCTTCAAGTACCTGTGGGGGTATAGTTCAGTGTCAGAGCACTTGCCTAGCACATTCAATACCTTAGGTTTGAGCCCCAACACTTAAAAAATTCTTAAAGTATTGCCCCATTCATGAAACTCATATTCAAATCACTCACTAGCATTATTTTGCTTAAAAATAAGGTGCAGATTCCTTAGCTAGTCATTCAAAAGCCGTTTTGATCTGCATGACTCTCCAAATTGTCCCCAAACTGCTGCAGAAAACCCTCCTAAAATGCACTACTGTTCTACTTGGTTTCCTACTTATGTAAATGTCTCACCTGTGATTTCTTCATGATTTTACTGCACCTTAAATGGTTTCCCCTTTTCTCTTCATCTTCAAGTCCCATCTTTAAATATTCAACAATATAGTTGAGTACTCCAATCCTCAGTCACTTAGCAAGTCCTTACATCATTCCTGTTATGTCCCAGACATTGTAGGTAGCAGATGACTTGTAGAAGATTCTTTTGTGCACTAATGAAATTCAATTCTGGTAAAGAGACAGATGTGCAAACTCTTAAGAGTACAATAAAGTGCTTACATAGATACTCTGGGAGGTGAGTGGATATGAGCCTACTTCAAGGCAGAGAGAACAATGTTGAGGAATGTACTTTACTTATGGAAGCTGTAAGAGCCAGGCTTAGTTTCAAAAATTAGAAATTAGCTAGAAAAATGAATGGGGTAAGAATATTGTAAGCAGAAAGGGCAGATAGCATCAAGCTTTGATGATTCTCAGGGGAATTGCACAAATGAGGCTATATACATAATTCTCACAATCTGCCTGCCTTAGAACCATGGCTCTACTTCTCATGGACCTACAACCTGTTGCCCTATATTAAAACCATTGACATTCTTAAATCTTCATTATTATTTGAAAAATGAGTGTTGTAATTGTACTTGTTTCATCTTTTTATTTTTTATCACAAACAGTTTGTCTTATATTTATATAGAACATGATTGATAACTGTTTGTTGAATGAATAGGTAATTTTAGATTTAAATGCTATGAATTTTCACTTCAGGAATACTGAGCATTTGAACTCTTACTATGTAGTTCATTATTCTGAACATGTCCTTCCCAATATGCTATCTGAATTTTAAGATACTACAAGAGGAAAGCTGGGAAACCATTTGTTTTACTGTTTGTGTCACTGTGTCCGAAAGGCCTGACAATAACATAGAAGAAGACACATTTATTTGGGGGTCATGGTGTAATGATTAATCTGAATTGTCAACTTGATGGGTTTAAGAGATGCCTAAGATTAACAGGCTTCTGGGTATGTCAGCAAAGGTATGTCTAGGAATGATTGGCATATGGGATAACAAACTGAAGTGGAGACCCTCCCTAAGTGTGGGCAACACTGTCCAATTGGTTGGAGGCTAGGATGAAATAAAAGTTGGAAGAACAAGAAATCATTAGCAGATGCAAGCTCAATTCTTCTTGACCAGGTTCTTGATTACTGCTGAGATAGCATGAGGACATCAGACTCCAGCTCCTTCATTCTTCCAAAGTTGACTCTGCCAGTGATTCTCCATGAAGTTTCCAGAGCCTTCAGTCCTGGACTGAGGTAGCATCAATGCTTCCCCTTGTTCCAGAGCTTCAGCATCTTGGACTGTACAGCTACTGGTTCTGCCAACTCTCCAGACTGAAGATGGTCATTGTGGGACTATCCAGCTTCTGGGTTTGTAAGCCAATCTAATGAATCCCCATTTAATAATCATATATATATATATATATATATATATATATGATTTTTATAATATATATAGTGGTTCTTGCTTTGGTATCATCATATATATATATATATATATATATATATGATTTTTATAATATATATAGTGGTTCTTGCTTTGGTATCATCATATATATATATATATATATATATATATATATGATTTTTATAATATATATAGTGGTTCTGTTCCTCTAGAGAACCCTGACTAATACATATGGTTTCAGAGGTCTTAGTCCATAGTTGGCCAACTCCATAGCTCTGAGCCCGAGGTGAAGCAGAACATCATGGTAGAAGGAGAGGAAGAGAAGAGCAGTTCAGGTCTTGGCCACCAGGAAACAGAAAGCTCCAGTCACCAGGGCCAAAATATAAACCTCAAAGTCACATCCCCAGTGACATACCTCCTCTAGCCACAACCCACCTGCCTACAGTTACCACTCACTTAATTTGTATAAGAAAATTAGTGCATGGATTAGGTTATAACTCTCATAATCTAATCATTTCATCTCTGAGCATTCTTTCATTGTCTAACAAATTAGCTTTGGGGGGATTTCTAAACCATAATATTCTGCACCTGGCTCCCAAAGCTCATGAACATCTCACAATGCAAAATACATTTAGTCCATTTCCAAGAGCCCCAGTAATTGTAACAGTTTCAGTACTACCCAAAGTACAAGTCCAATATTTCATCTGAAACTCATGGTGAACTCTCAGCATAAAATCCCTATAAAAATCAAAAGCACATACATATACAAATATGTAATGGCACAGAGTAAACATTTCCATTCCACAAGGGAGAAATGGGCATAGAAATAAAGGATGATACCAAAGCAAGACCAATATACAGCTGGACAAACAAGTTCTGTAGATTCACATCCAGCATCTGGTGCACATGGCATCCTGATATTCTTTTCAAAAGGCCTATGTAGCTCCAACCCAATGGCTATGGTAGTTGCTGCTCACATGGCCTCTCCTTTGGCTTGTTTCTGCTCCATTCCTGCAAATTTCCTCAACAGATATTCCATGGTATTGGCCTTTCTTAATCTTGTTGTACTCTACTGCAGTTTAGGCTTCCTTCTCATATCTTACTTATTGCCCTCACAGGGGCTACCCACAGGGACTCCAGCTCTGATATACTTTGCCTGGCCTCCCAGACCTTCCTTTGAAATCTTGGTGGAAGGCTTCATAACTCCCTAACTCCAGCATCCTGCAGAATCAGCCAAGGTCTTCCACCATCTCCAACAGTAGCTAAGCCTCCTGAGATCATGGCTGCCACAGTCTCTGAGTGTCTGGGTGTCAGAGAATAGTGAAACAGCTTACTCCCTGCTCAAGCAAGATGCCACACTGTTCTCTTTTTAAAGATTATTTTATGCTTAAATTCTTGAGCCTGAGATGTAGTGGTCTTTCCAATTCCTGAGATGTTCTCAAGCCATCTTTCTTATTATTCCTGAGTAAAATATTTAACATTTCTTTAGTGGCGGTAATTGCTTTAACAACCATATTAGCAACATTTATGCCACCTCCTGAATGCTGTGTTGCCTAGAAATTTCTTCTATAAGATTCATTAGTCTGTTACCTTTAAATTCAGCCTCACAAAATGTCTCAGAACATGGACAAAATGTAGACAAATTCTTTACCAGAATGTAATGTAAATGGCCTCTACTCCACTTTCCAATGGAGTCTTCCTTTTCCTCTGAAACCTTAAATGTCCAGTCTTTACTGTTCACAGTCTCATTGACATTGTGGTCTTCTGAGCTCCCACCAGAATCACCCATTAAAGTCAGCATACAACATTCTAAATATTTTTGGCTTGCATCTCTTAAATTTTCAAAATTCCTTCCTCCACAAACACCAGTCTTCTGAATCAATCACATGATCAGGTTAGTCACAGCAAGGACCCCACTTCTTGAAACTAATTTCTGTTTTTGTCAACTTTTTCATTACTGTGACAAAAAGACATGACAAGAATAATTAGAGGTGGAAAAGTTTATTTTAGCTCACAATTTCAGAGATCCCAGTCCATAGATGACTGATTCCATTGGTCTGGGTCCAAGGTGAGGCAGAACATCATGGCAGAAAGGCATGGCAGAGGAAAGCAATTCAGGACATGGTCATCAGAAAGCATAGAGAACTCCACTCACCAGGAACAAAATATAAACCCCAAACTCACAGCTCAGTGACCCACCTCCTCTAGCCACAACCTGCATAGATTTACCACCTAGTTAGTCCTTATCAGTGGATTAACCCATTGATCAGTTTAAAGCTCTCATAGTCTAATCATTATATTCTTCCATTGTCTCACACATGAGCTTTTGAAAGACACCTCAGATCTACATAACACCATTTAACTCTAAAGTAAAGTCATCAAAACCCTGATAACCATAATGACATATGATAAGATATGACATCATCATATCATAGTGTTATTGTCATAGGCTGGCAAAGCAAATATGGACTCCTTAATAATTCCATGCTTGCTCAGGCCATCTATTACATTTATGGAGCTTATAACAAGGAAAGAAAGGCCCACATACCATTAATTAATTTATTTAAATATTATAAATAATGCCAGGAAATTATTAAGTAAAATACATTCTGTATTCCTACATTGATAAGATACCATCTTAACCACTGGAAGGCTGATTCAAATTATGAAATCTTAGTCTCTTTATCCCTCTTTGTTAGAAGTTAGCAGCACAGGAGAAGCATATCTCTAGGTAGGTGCTAGTAGTTTTCTCCTTTTCTCCCCTCTTTGTATCCTCCTGCACTGGAGGACATAGAACTCATGTACACACTTCCATATTGTTATGCTTTAGATATTAGGTGTCTCCCAAATCTATGTGTGAGGCAATGTGAGAAAGTTTAGAGACAAAATGATTGGGTTATGAAAGCCTTAACCTAATCAGTGTGTTAATCCCCTGATAGGGATTAACTGGCTGATAAATGTAGGCAGGTAGGGTGTGGCTGAAAGAGGTGGGACCCTGGGGGTGTGCCTTGGGGTTTATATTTTGTCAAGGTGAGAAGTGCTGTCTCTCTGCTTCCTGGTGCCATATCCCCAGCAGCTTTCCTCTTCTAAACTCTTCCACCATGAGTTCTGCCTCTCCTCTAGCCCAGAGAAATAGAATTAGCTATCAACTCTTATTGACTGAGACTTCTGAAATCTGAAATTTTGAGTCCCCAAATAAACTCTTCCTCCTCTAATTGTTCCTGTCAGGTCCTTTGTTCACAGTGATTAAAAAAAAAAGCTGACTAACAAACACATGGTAAAATTTTATTCATACCTCCCAACTGCTGCTGCTTGTTTATTTCTGGGGTGTAGGGGTGTACACACCTGAGGCAATACTGGAAGTGGACTAAGGTTCATTTGAGAAGAGAATCCCTGTGACATGAGGGCCTCAAGTACAGGTTAGAAGTGAGGTGCTAGTCACCCCACAGAGAGGATTGGCCAGGGCCTTGCATAGGCCTAAAGGGAGTATTTAAGTTTCCTAAATGTCCTCCCTTAAAATAGCAGTTCATTCCTACTAAAATACAATAACTATTACATGTATATCATAGCTTTATGTGTGTTTTCATAGAAATTAATCTTTCATCCTATGAAAAAGCTATAGTCAATCAAGTACATGCAATGAACATATGTAGAAGATCTGGAATTCTTAAAATATATAGCAGACTATTTTGACATGAGCTCAGGAAAGCAAATAATCAAAATAGTGATTAGAATCAGGTATGTAACAGATTTATGATAATGGATGAACCAGGAAATAATGAAATAAAGCATTCTGTGTGAATTGTTAAGAAACAATGAAAGTATCTATGAAAAATTGAAACTAAAAAAGTCTGGTTTCAGAAAACTCATCAACAGGATAGCTGACAAGTAGAATCAATCTGTCAAGAATATCTGCAATTTCCTGATGCATTAGAGAACAGGGTCCCCATATAAAAAGCTGAAATTCTTTGCCAGAAATCCTTGCTCAAAAAATTTTTTGTGTATTTTGTGCAAAAATAGATTTCCACTGAAAGTACCACTAGATCTGTAAATTTATTATAAACACCTAGTAACTTATGATGGCATTAAATTGGTCATCTTCCAGGTGATTAACTGGTTGATAGAGTAGTGGTTCTCAAATTTTAGCCTGCATCAGAATAAGCTAGGAAACTTGTAAAGACACAGGATGGGCTGCACCCCACAGCTTCTGATTTACTAGGTTTCTGGAGAGGATTGAGAACTTTCCATTCTAATAATTTCCAAGTGTTTTTTTTATCTCCCAGTGTTTCATGTGCTAGAAGCTCAGTGTCTAAATGTAATGGTATTGAGAGTTGGTGGGATCTTTAAGAAGTGGGGCCTAGTGGGAGATGATTAGATCACAGGGCACCATCTTCATAAAGGGATTAATGTTTTGTTTTATTTTTCCAGAGACTGGGCTAGTTGTCTCCAGACCAGATTAGATCTCTTAGGAGCAAGTCAGGTTTCATGAAATTCTATTAGATACCATAAGGGTGAATTGCAGTAAAGTGAGTCAGCCTCTCCTTGTCTCTCTCTCACACATAGACCTACTTTTCTTGCATGTTTTCTTCCTCTTTCCCTTCTGCACCATTTTGTGATATAGCATGAAGACTCTACCAGAAATCATGCAGGTGCTGGCACCATAATATTAGACTTATCCCCCTCCAGGACTGTAAGTTTAAATAAATCTATTTATACCTTATAAAATGGTCATCTTTTTCAATTGTAAACATAAAATTATAACCTAGATTTCAAAATACAAATTAATGAGGGTAGGGTTTTTTGTTTGTTTTGGTTTGGTTTTATGTATTATGGATTGAACCCAAGGGCACTTAACTACTGAGCTACATCTCCAGCCTTTTTTTTAATATTTATTTTTTAGTTGTAGTTGGACACAATACCTTTATTTAATTTAATTATTTTATGTCGTGCTTAGGATCAGGGCCTCACACATGCTAGGTGAATGCTCTACCACTGAACTACAACCCGAGCCCCATCTTCAGCTCTTTATATTTTTTATTTTGAGTTGCTCAGGGCCTCACTAAGTTGCTGAGGCTGGTCTTGCACTCGTGATCCTTCTGCCTCAGCCTCCCAAGCTACTAGGATTACAGGTGTGCGCCACTTCAAAATACAAATCAATGAGAGTAGATTTTTATGGAATAATATATCTTTGGGAAAGATAACTTGATATTTGTGGATGGCAATTGGGTACAGTGAAAAAACCAGTGGATTCATATCAAAGACTCAACTGGAACTACAGCACTCATTGGATATATAAATTTGGGTAAAGTATTTAAATTGCATTATTTTGAAGATCACTTTCTCAACATAAAATAAGGACAATAGTATTTAATAAGATTTTGTGAAGACTAAATTGGACCACATATGAAAGTTCTTTATAAATAGAATTGAACTTTACAATTGTTACATGCTAATATTAATATTATTTGTCTTAATTTTCTCTCACTGTGATTTCTGACACATGCCGTATATAAAGAGTGCATCCCACACAAGCTGATTTACTTCTCAGCTCAGTGGCAGTTAATCCCTCAAATTTGAATCACTGCAGAGCCTGATTCAGTCATTAAAATGACTGATCTGAATCAAGGTGTCTTCTCGCTAGTTGTTGCTTTCATCTTAACAAGCAATTAAGATCAATTATGTAGTCATCTATTTGATTGTTTGACAACTGAGACTTTCTGTAGCTAAAATAATTGCCTCAGCTGTGTTTTTGGTCAATCCTACATAATCTCCAACATCATTTTAATGATTTCTTTCTTCTGAAGACATTTTAAACTGCACATGATTAAAATAACAACACACAAGGTAAGGAAAAGTTTACATTATATTCTACAATGTGTGTGTGTGTGTCCTGAGGAAATAGAAGATGCACCTTATATCAACAAGCATGTTCCAGAGGCATAAAGAAAGCTATCACATGAAGTAGAGGTCTTTAAAGGGTAGGGGAAAATGTATTATTGGATAGTCAATAATCAAGATCAAGCAAAGATATGATCAAACCTGTGAGTTGATTATTGCTATCAATTAGGATAGGATTTGAAGGAGTTAATGAGTCAGAATTGAAAATGAGGTCTGTGAAATTGACATTAAAGAGAACTAAAGTTTTATCTTGTGTGACATTCATAGTGATTACCAAGTTTATAAGACCCTGGCTCCAAAGAAAGCTGTAGCACAAATGAAAAACTTCAGGCTTTACTGCTTCTTTTACAGAAATAAATACTTTATGCATCTGTGTCATTCTTCAAATTCCCTCTGCCTTTATATGGACTTCTGACATCTCAGGATAGCTTTACCCCTTGGACTATGATCTATAATTTTGTCTTCCTCCCCTTCCCACTTTTGGCCATACTATTCATTTATTTTACCTTGTTTATTATGAAGAATTTTTAACATAACACAAATATGGACAGATAAGCATAATAAACTCTTAGGTATCCATTCCCTAGCCCTGAACACCATGAATCCATGGCAAATCCTGCCTCATCTATATCCCATATACTTCCCCTTCCCATCTGTAAAGTTTTCAGTTTGTATAATTAAAAGATATACTTTTAAAAACCCCTTAACTATAATGCACTAATAAAACCCAATAACAGTACTATTTTTGCACTTAAAATATAAATAGTTTATGCCATCAAATATCCAGTTAGTGTTCAAAATTACAACTGATTCATATTGAGTATTTTACCTTTCATTTAATAAAGAGCTAAATAACACCTGTATACTATCCAAATAGATAGGCATTTCATACTCTTTTCATCTGCGTAGTTTGTCTCTATTTTCCTCCAGTTCCCTTACCTTTCAATGATAAAAATAGTTAATACTTAAAAAGGCCATGACCTTCTAATTTGACTTCTGTGACTTCTGATCCTTACAAAAGGTACTGCAAATTTGGCACTTTCCCTCATTATCTGTTGCCCAGAACTGTTTCAAACATGGGGGTCTGACTACAAATTCTTTATTCATACCAGGTTAACATAAACCTTCCCATTTCATCCCAAGGGCACATAAATATACCAACATTCACATTTTTACTGCTCAGTGCCCTTGCCATGCAGTTTTCTCTTGCAGTCATGCTTTTCAGTAGACAACAGAGGAAGCTAATGCATTTCTTAAAATAAACTAATCCCTGTCAATAGTGTTAATGAGAATTTAGATATGGAGTGGTACTGACCAAGCACCATTATGGATTAATTACTAAAAAGTCAAGACAAACTCACCTCATTTCATAATTTTGACAGGGTCCATTTTTTCACAGAAGGGTGGATGAGGGCTGAAGAGCACAGAAAGAAAGTATAAACTTCATTAAGAGATTTTATAAAATCTCTCACAATATCCTTGTAATAGCAATGGAGAATCAGAGTTCTAATATTAGTAAAATTATGTAAAATTAAAGAGCCAAGTATAGTTAATTTAAAAATATTTAAAATATCAATACTGAACATGAATACAGTGCCAAATGTTCATCCTGTATTCAGAAACTGGAAAAGAGAAAGAGACTAGAGCATGACAAAGTTTTGGCAAAGAGGGTACGGGTTATAAAAGGCCTAGACCAAAATTTTTTACCCGTTCTAATATGAGTGTTGACTGTTTTCCGATGATATTCTCTTAAAGGCTTTTTGACTCAAAATAAAGTACATAAATTGCTCAGAGCATCCTTAGTTTGATGGGCGTGGTACTTCAAAGCAGAAGTTTCCTCAAGGGACAAGGATCTGCTGTCTCATATATGAGAAAACATAATTTGAGATGTCAACATATCATATAACAGCATATAACATAATATATAAATAATAACTTGCTGAGACATTATGGTACAATGACTATAGAAAGAGGATAGAAATTACATTACCTGGGTTTATAGCCTATCCCTGCCACTCATTAGTTGTGTGACTTTGGGAATGGTATTTAACTTCTTCACTTAGTACCCTAATCAGCAAAGTGGAGATCTTAATACTAGTACTTAACTCATATGGTTATAGGGAAGTTAATCAAATTGTTAATAAAAATGTTCAAAATAATGTTACTACACAAAAGCGCTGCATAAGTTTAACGAAGGATTACTAAAAGCCACATTACATGTGGCTCAGCATGGTGGCCACACCTGTAATTCCAGTGGCTCCCGAGGCTGAGGCAGGAGGATCAGGAGGATCACAAGTTCAAAGCCAGCCTCAGCGACTTAGGGAGGTGTCATGGAGAGGGTGTAACCCAGAAAAACAAGGCTGGAGGATCCAGAAATTGAAAGAAGATGTGAGGCACGGTAGAAATATTGGTCATCCTTTATTCAGGGGGCAGACATACCCATTAGTCAGCTTCTCGCCCCCCCCCCCCAGCCGTTTTTTTTCTTTTTAAAATTTATTTTTTACATAAATGACAATAGTGGCATTGTGATGCAAAAAATAAAAAAAAAGAACTCCCAGTCTTTTTCATAGGCCCTTTTTATATACAGCTCTAACAAAGAAGACACACTGCCAACAGGTTATGTAAGAGCTGGGGTGCTTATAAAATTAATGTTTATGACCTTGAGCCTATATGGTGAATCACAGTGTTTCTGACCTTGACTAATCATAACATACCTAGTTCCTAGACCTGGTTACACACTGAAAACATAACATAGCCCACCAGCCTCAGCAAAGGAGCCTAACTACAGCCATTTTGGCGCCAGCCCCAACATGAGGCCTTAAGCAACTTAGTGAGACCCTATCTCAAAATAAAATTAAAATGGGCGGGTTCAGTGATTAAGCACCTTTGAGTTCAATCCCCAGTTACCTCCCACCAAAAGAAGATGTGGATACAATTTTGTTGAGAAACAATTCTCCATGGATCTGATATTTTCCATATATATTGCAAACAAATGTGTGCTTGTTCAGGGCTATTTTTTTCTAAAATATTTTCAGAGTGAACAAATTTGAAAGATAAAGTTTCTTTTTTAGAAAAATGTCAGACAGGTTTATTGTCAAATTTCAGAGAACTGACTACTCTAAAATAATACTCCTCTCTTGTAATCCAACCTACTTTGTGCATAGGTGGTGTCTAGTCCTCTTCACATTCCCCTTTTTGAATTGGATTTCAAGGAACCTTTGCAAATGCTGATATTCTAGTTACTGCTGTTAATGTAAGTATTAAACCAAAGTTTGTCTTTGATCCACAAGTCTCATGTCTTTTAACAACATCTATTACACAAATAACAGGCTAACTTGTTGGCTTCTGAGTCAGATAAAATCTTGTGCCCTTTACAGTATGCAGCAGTTTAAAAAAAATTGAATCATGGCTTACTAGGTTCAAATTTTAATGTCAATATAATCTTCAGATTGAGTATATTGTAGATAATTTGTATAACCCTTATTCTTACCTGAATGATTTAAAGTGAATGAGACCATAATGCAATTAAGAGTCTAAGTTAAGAAGAATCTCAAAGGATTTTCAGTTCAGATTTTAGTACAGTTCTGGCTAATTGGATCTAGTCCTTAGAAGTGGTTTTAATCATCCAGGGATGGGAAGTGCATTGTCATATGAAATAGGTCAATTCTATTGATCTAAAATCTAGAATAAAATGTAACAACAAAAAAATCTTTTATGCTTTCCATTTCTATAACATTTATTCTGGTGTATTTATTTCCTTTATTATTATTGAACCATCTAACAATAAAATCACAGGTATAATAAAATAGTCACAAAGCAAAATATGTGGTATGGTATACGATGTAAATCAAAGTGGATTTTTTTAATCTGAAAAAATAACAAAGAACATATGAAATTTAATCTGTTATCATATAATGAAAAGTGATGAATTAAATTATATGTCCAGTTCTTCTATTAAACCATATTTTACCACATATCTTTGAATTTAGCTTGATCTTAGAAGGTTAAAAAGCTGAATGCCTGATTCAACATAGTTTCTGACATCCTTGAAATTCTGGTAAGTTTGATGATCACAAGAAATCTCCAGAAAATCTAATCATCTAAGATTTGTTCATAATATAGCCTCTTAGTTTGATTTTTATTAATATCTAAACATTTACTTTCACAAAGAGGTAATGATTAAAAATTTAATTTGAACTGGATTTAATATTATTTATGTTTTGATATTCTATCAGACAGCTGAGGTATTATCACTATGAAAATAAGTGTAATAATTTATATAAATAATTACATAATTGCAAAAAATGAAATACATTTGAAAGCTAATACAAATACTAAGTGTGCATTAACTAGACAATTTGAGAAGAAAATTATAACCCTCTTAAGACAGCAAATGTTTATGACAATTTACATAATAAAGGAAGACAGAATAATGGTGACTACATTATAAAATAACAATTAAATTTATAGAGATTTTGGCATACAAGGGTTAATAGCATTAAGTAAAATAAGATTGAAGAACTGTATTTATCAGTTAACTATTTTATTTCATTAGACTATGAAGTATTCAAGAGAAAAAGTCCTTTTTGTGAAATATTCAAGTCTTCAAAAGTGAATTAAAGGGCTGGGGTTGTGGCTCAAAAGTGGAGTGCTTGCCTAGCACATGCAAGGCCTGGGTTCGATCATAAGCACCACATAAAAACAAATAAAATAAAGGTATTCTATACAACTAAAAATAAATATTAAAAAAGTGAATTAAATACAGTGTTATGGTTAGAATGATAGTATCCTCTCTCAAATTCATGTTGAAACTTAATCCCCAATACAATAATATTATGAGGTGTGACCTTTGGAAGGTGACTAAACTATGAGGGCAGAGCCCTTGTGAATGGAATTAGCACCTGTTATGGTTTGGATGTTTTTTGTCCCCTAAGATTCATATGTTGGAGGCTTGATTTACAGAGTAGTAATTTTGAGAGGTGGTAGGACCTTTCCCAGTTGGGGTCTAGAGGGAAGTCTTTAGGCAATTGAAGGTGCTGGCCTCAAAAGGGAATGCTGGTCTCTTGAAGTGAGTTTTCATGAAAATAGTTTTTATAGAATCCTGATCCTAACCCTGAGTTACTCTCTGCTTCCTGCTTCACCATGTGATCCTTCCTCTTGCATAAGTTCTACCATCCATTCTGGGGATCTCAATAGAGTCTGTGTCATGCTTTTTGGACTTTCAGCTTCTAAAACAGTAAGCTAAATAAACCTTTTTTTCTTTGTAAAATAAACAACTTTAAATATTTAATTATAGTAACAAAACAAACTAATACAGATAATCAGTATCAAGAGTGGGATCATTTCTGTAACTATATCTAAATATATGTAGGCAGATTTGGAATTGGGTTTCTGGCAGAAGTTGAAAGGGTTTAGAGGAACAAACTATAAAAAACTTAAAATGCTATAAGCAGAGTATTATGGGCATTTATGGTGAGGGTTCAAAAGATGGGAAAGGGACCAGGTACAGTGGCACATGCCTGTAATCCCAGCAACTTGAGAGGCTGTGGTAGATGGATCCAAGTTCAAGACCAGCCTCAGCAATTTAACAAGGCCCTAAGCAACTTAACAAGACCTTGCCTCAACAACAACAGCAACAACAAAAATAAAATGGAGGGGGATGCTGGGAATATGGCTAGGTTCAATACCTGGTACAAAAAAAATGGGATAGAGGATTAGCCTCAGATGGAAATGGGGATTCTACTAGAAATTAGATAATCACAATCCTGGCTAAACTACTCCGAAGAACTTGGCTGCATTCTGTCACTACCCTAAGACTTTGTGCAAGGCTAAAATTAAGAATGATGGACTAGTTTATTTGGTGAAAATTTCAACCCAATAAAGCATTCAGGCTGTGGCCTGTGTATCATTAGCTGCTTTTGGTCAGATTTATAGAGAAATTTGAGAGCAAAATGAATCAGAATAGAAAGATTTGGAATATTCACAACTTGGGCAAGGTTTCTGTTGGTTGATGGTGATGTTGGGTTATATTATATTCTTCATGATTTTTCTGTCCAGTTGTTATATAACTTGTTGAGAGAGAGGTTTTGAAATGTTCAAGTAAAATCGTTTATTTGTTTATTTTTAAAGTGTTATTGGTTTTATGAGTTTTTGCTTCATGTGCTTTCTTATATTTTAGAGTTTTTTTTAAAGAGAGAGTGAGAGAGGAGAGAGAGAATTTTTAATGTTTTATTGTTTAGTTCTCGGGGGACACAACATCTTTGTTGGTATGTGGTGCTGAGGATCGAACCCGGGCCGCACGCATGTCAGGTGAGCACGCTACCGCTTGAGCCACATCCCCAGCCCCCTATTTTAGAGTTTTTAATGTGTGGGTATTTAATAATGTTGTGTCTTCTTAGAGGAGTGACTCTTCTATCATTATTTAACAATACTGTTTGTTGTTGCTCATTTTCTTTGCTCGGAATCTGCTATATTTGTTCATAATATATGCACTCATTCTTTCTTTTGATTAATGTTCACATAGTATATAATTTTTAGTCCTTTCTTTTTGGTCTACCTATATAACTATATTTAAAGTTAATTTCCTGCACACTGCATATAATTTGGCTATATATTTCTATGCCATCTTCTAATCTCCATCTTTTAAATTAAGCATTTAAATAATTTATATTTAATGTAATTATTGATATATGGATGTCTAAATATACTATTATATTTTTTTCTACATTTTCTCTATACTTTTTACTTGTTTTCATGTTTCCTGCCTTCCTATGAATTAAACATATTTTAGAATTCCATTTGGATTTATCTCTAATGTTTTTAATTTTATCTTCTTTTGTAACATTTTAGTGGTTACATCTATATATCTATATATCATCTGGCTATCATCATAAGTGTGAAGATAATAGACATGAAGATAATCATATATTGATAACTACCCATACTTATATGAATCAAACTATCACATTGTATCTCACACATAAGTACAATTTTATGTCAACCAAAAAATAATAATTTAAAAAATAATATATATATATGAAATATTAGTCAGGGTCAACACTTCACAAATTCAAATGAAATATAGAAATTGTGCTTCTCTTTATCCCCTTTTATTCTCCTCTACTTTTAGTACAGTTGTCTTAAGTATTATCTTTAATAAAGTGAGGATGATATAAGCCAGGGTTATAATTTTTACATTAATTCTCAATTATAATTTAGAAAACAGAAGAGGAAAGTGAAAATGTATTTTATTTATCTAGGAAATAGTTATGTGTCAACTTGACTGGGTCATGGTGTACTATGTATTCTTTTAATTAATACCTATGTATTAAATGAATAGGTATTTCTGAATGAGCTTGACATTTAAATCAATAGAGTAGATTGCCTTCCCCAATGTGAATGGGCTTTATTCAATCAGTTCAGTGTCCAAATAGAACAAAAGTTTGTCTCTCCTCCATATAAAAGGTAATTCCTTCTGCCTGATTGCCTTTGAGCTGGAATGTCAGTTTTTCTTGCCTGAAAACTCAAACTGAATCATTGACTCTTTTTTGGTACCCAATCTGCTAGCCTTCTGACTAGAACTAAACCCTTTGCTCTCTTGAATCTCCATTTTGCCAGATGCAGATATGAATACTTATCAGCCAGCAAAGTTGTGGGAGGCAATTTGTTACTTTACTTTAAGTCTTTCTCTCCCTATCTACTTTGCTCCCTTTCTTCAATTCATACACACATATATATATATACCCAATCACTTACACAGAGTTAGTTCTGATTTTCTGGAGAATGCTAATATAACCCCAAATTGTGTGTGTGTGTGTGTGTGTGTGTGTGTGTGTGTGTATGTGTGTGTCCTCTTTCTTCTTGATGCTAATATGCCTTCTTTTAACATTTTTTTCTCTGTAGTAAACTTTCTTATTCTTTTTTTTTTTTTTTTGGTAGCCACTTTTTTAGGATAGGTCTGCTGGCGACAAATTATTAGTTTTTCTTTATCTGAAAATGCGTTGATTTCTCCCTCAATATAGTCAATATAGAATTCTGAGTCAACTGTTGTTTTCTTTTTTTTAAAATTTTTTTAAGAGAGAGTAAGAGAGGAGAGAGAGAGAGAGAGAGAGAGAATTTTAATATTTATTTTTTAGTTCTCGGCGGACACAACATCTTTGTTGGTATGTGGTGCTGAGGATCGAACCCGGGCCGCACGCATGCCAGGCGAGCACGCTACCGCTTGAGCCACATCCCCAGCCCCCAACTGTTGTTTTCTTTAAGCTCTCTAAATCTGTTTCACTACTTCCTTCTATTTTTCATAATTTCTGATGAGTTATCTGTTGACATTCTAATTGCCGTTCCCCCAAAGAGTTAATGCATTATTCCTCTCTGGTTACTTTCTTTGTCTCTAGTGAACAGAATTTTAATTGTGATGTTTGTTGATGAGAGTTTCTTTAGGAGTATCTTAAATGGACTTTGTTCAGCTTCTTTAACCTGTAGACTACACCTTTTTCTAAAGCTAAGAAATAGTTACCTCTTAAATCTTTGAATAGTCATTCAGCACCATTTTCTTTCTTTGCTTCTGGGATGCCATTGACACAAATATTAGGTTATAATTCTCTGGAGAATCCTGATATTCTATATACTTTGTTATAGTTCCATATGTCTCTAAGGCTTTGTTCATTTTTTCCAGACTGTTTTCAGTTTTTCACAATGGGTGATTTCTATATGTTCCTCTGCTTTCTTCCTTCTGCTGTTGAGTCTATTCACTGAACCTTTTCTATTAAACTTTGGCCATTGTTTGTATATGCATATGTATGTATATAATCACAAAATATGTATATATACATATATATATATATATAGTTATACATAGTTATATTTTAGGGAATTAGGTTTACAACTTATTTGGATAGAAGTATAGAGATTTCCCATGTACTCCCTGCCCCCATACATGCTCAGCCTCCCCAATTATAATCACATTGCATTGGAGTTGCATAAGACATTATAATTCATGAACCTACATGAACATATCATTATCACTCTACATAGTTTACATTACAGTTCACTCTTGATATTGTATATAGGTTTTAACAAATGTATAATGATATAAACCCACTATTAGTATCAGAAAATCTTCACTGCCCTAAAATACTCTGTAGTCTCCCTGTTCATTCTTCTTTCCTCAACCCATTGAAACCACTGTTCATTCTAAATATAGTTCTTCCCTACCTAGTATGTCATAGATTTGGAAGCATACAGCATGTAACTTTTTCAGATTGACTTCTTTTACTTAGTAATATGTAATGTAATATTGCTTCATGTATTTTCATAGCATAGTAGTTCATTATTTTTTCATAGTTCATAATGTTTATTGTCAGTAATACCATAGTTTATTATCAATTCCCCTGTTTAAGTGTATCTTTTGCATTCAATTTTGACATTTATGAATAAAAACTCATCTAAACACCCAGGTTCAGGTTTTATTTGGACAAATACAGATTTTTGCATTTTACATTTAAGTGTATGATACACTTTGAGTTAATTTTTGCAAAGAATATACATTCTGTATTTAGATTCATACCTAGTACAAATGGATGTCCAGTTTTTCCAGCACTATTTGTTTAAAAAGCTAGCTTTTGTATTTTTGCATCTAAATTTTCAAATCACTTCTTGTATAAAGAAGAAACTTCTGATAAGTTCCCAAGAATGTGATTGTTGACTTATATGGTAAAGGTATGTTCAGTTTTTTTTTTTTTAAGAAACTGCCAAACTATCTTCCAAAGTGGCTGTACCATTTTGCACTCCTCCCAACAGTAAATAAGCATTTTTTATTGTTTCACATTCTTTCTATCATTTGGTGTTTTCAATATATTGTGTTTTTGACATTCTACTATGTGTGTAATAGTATACCTTTATCGTGTTAATTGGCATATCCTTAATTATATGATGCTATATTTAGGATCTTAGGTTTTCCCCAAAAGTCCATGTAGTAAAGGATTTGTCCCCAGAGTATCACTATGGGATATTGTAGAACCCTTAAGTTGTGGGGCTTAGTGAGAAGTTTATAGGTCATTGGTGACATGCTCTTTAAGGGAATTGTGAGATGCCAGTCTTTTTCTCTCTTTAACTTCACAGTCATGAAGTGAATGGTTATGCAATCCATGCATTTCTAATCACAGACTCAAAGCAAAAGGGCCAATTAATCATGTACTGAAACCTCCAAAACTATTAGCCAAAGTATACCTTCTTTCTTTAGAATTTGATTATCTCAACTATTTGTTATAGTGATGAAAAGCTGACTAACACACATGAAGTTGAGCATTTTTTTTTTGTATGCTTATCTGTCACCTGAATATCTTCTTTGGTGAGATATTTGTTAAGGTCTTTTTAGGTTCTTTGTTCATTCTTTAATCAGATTATTTTTCCTTATTGTTCAGTTTTAAAAGTTTTTTGAATATTTAGATAAAAGAACTTTATTAGACATATGTATCTAAAGTATCCAGTTTTTGGCTTGTCTTCTCAATTTCTTGACAGTGTCTTTTGTCATGCAGAAATGTTTAAATTTTAGTTCAACTTATCAATTATTTCTTTGCTGGATCAAAACTTTTGTGTTGTATCTAAATGTCAGCACCAAAACAAGCTCATCTAGATTTTTTCCTATGTTATATACTAGGTTTTTTATATTTTCACATTTTATGCTGAGTTAATTTTTGTGAGGAGTGTAAATTCTGTATCTAGATTCTTACTTTTTGCAGATAGATGTTCAGTTTTTTTCTAGTACTGTTTGTTTAAAAGGCTGACACTTGTGTTTTTGTGTCTTAATTTTCAAATTTCTTCTTGTATGAACAATAAACTTATGTTTCTTTGCTGAGACTTTGTGTGTGTGTGTGTGTGTATGTGTGTTTCAAACATGTTTATGATTGCTTCTTTATAATTTGCATGATGGCTGCCTTCTTATTCTTATCGGATGGTTCTAATATGTGTGCCACCTTGATGTTTGTGTCACTCTTTTTTTCACTCACCCTAATAATTCCTGAATCTTTATATGATGGATAATTTTCAACTGACACCTAGACATTTTTATATTACATTGGATTATTTCGAGTGCTGTTTGATCTTGAGTTTTGGAAGGAATGTTCTCATACCACTCTAGCAGAAATAGGTAGATACTGCCTTGTTTCTGCCAAGTGGGTGTGCAAGACCAGACTCTCCACTTAGATTTCAATGACACTCATGTTGTAAAGGGCTTCTTGTTACTATTGGATATGTATGTGTTATGTGTTTGGTATATGTTTGGGCTCTCTACTAGGCCTCTACTGATATGATCCTATTTGGGAGATTAAGAGATATCTTTTTATTGCTTCCCATATGACTTTCAGTGGCAGGGGCCTTGTTTCTGCTAGACAATGGTAAAAGACCTATCTCTCCACTATGCCAGCTATGACATCACCCCATGAGAAGGGAGAGTGATATTTTATGACTACAGGGTCAGGGTGAAAATTCAAAGTCCACTGTGTTCTCCTCCAACACTGCTGGTCTGCTATTTTCTCTTTAGTTTTAAGTTGTCTTACATTTATGTAATATGATATTGAAAGTTTTTAGTTGTGTTTAGTGGGGGAAAAGTAAGCCTACTTGATCTCTACTGAAGCAGAAGTTCTTATTAGAAGATATTTATTCAACTAATTTTATCTCAGTGTGAAGACACTACTCTTTTGATCTGTTTACAATTGATAGCATCTTATTCAATTGGGTTTAAAGTGTGTTCAGTTTCAAGAATCTGAATACTTTACAAATGAAAAGCAACTCTAGCTAAATTCTGTGAAGAAACTAAACAATATAAGGGCTGATGAGGGATAGACAGATAAGTAATTCAAATTAGTCAAAGTAGATGCATTAAAAACTGTTATTGAAAAAGTGTCTTATGCACATTTAGAGCATATCACCTGGTTGTTTGTCTCTGCATGACCATAAGTAGTAACAATTTTCTTTTCTGTCTGGAAAACCAAGATGGTTAGAAAAAAGAAAGTGGGGAATATTAAATTCAGATTTTGGAAGTGGATGCCAAAAGAATCCTCTTAGTTAAGCTATAGTGCTTTGGGGATTAGAAGTACAGGGAGCATGATGAGTTCCTTCTTGATAAATTCCAAGTAGATGGTTAAATATTTTTGATGCCAAGTCTCAGAAGAAAAAAACCTACTTCAAAAATATGACATCTTTTTTAAACATAAGAAGTGATAAAATTATGGATATATAAAGGATATATAAAGGATAAGGAAACTAGAATAGACTAAGAAGTGACTAATAATAGCTGCAATATATTTAGAAATTATTTAACATATCAATTTATTATAAAATCAGAAACTACTGAATGAAATTAGAAAGTACAATAACATATCTGAATATGAACTTCAAAATTTTTAGCCTGAGAAAATTACTGGAAGAGAGGAAAATTGCTGAAACACTGTGGTAGTGTAGGAGAGATAAATACTGTGTACTCAATATTTTAATAGTTTAATTTGATTTCAGAGAAAACACATAATTAATTGAATTACTCTCTTTTGGAAGCTTTTTGTAACGCACATCCAGGAAAAATCTTAGTCCATTGATCCATTCGTGTACAACTTGAAGAACAATTGCCACTCAGCTCCTTGAAGTTCAGACAGTGTCCAGGTACAAATTAATTATTTTTGAAGTGCTAAACTTAATAACCTAGACCTACATAGTAATTGAAAATGTCCCAATGAGCTTTAATAAAGGTGCAAAATATCCAAATCAAGTATTACTGAGAGAAGATGAAGAGACCCATGCTTCATTCTATTATGTTCACAGAGAACATAAGGAAGGAAATTCTCTTAAAACAACAACAACAACAAACCTTTAGTTTATTTTTCAGAGGATCTTAGACTAAGGTAGCAAACAAAGAAAGAAGAAAATTACAGCCTCAGGAACTGCCAGACTAAATAGCTCTCTCTCTGAAAAGACTGGTGGTTTCTATTGGATACAGTTAAGTGCCAAAGCTATAATTTCCCACTTACTTTCCTTTGTTATTGCATATGTAGGGTATTTACCCCAATTTGATGCAATTGCTCTTTGTCAGAGATAGTCTTCCCACTGACTCATATTAACCACAGTTTTTGTTTTTTTCTAAAACATGTTATAAAAACTGTCCCTGTCACTCTTCTGTTGACATCGGCTATTTCCTCATAGAGAATTCAGTTGTCAGATGATTGAAGGCCTCTGTAATTGAGTTCTAATGGATTGTTTTAAACTGCTATAGTTTAGAATACCATAGCCCATGTTATCTTAAAGTGAACACATTTCAAATAGAAAAGATCAAGTTGTACTGTCATTGTTACTAGAAAAGCTACTGTGAAAAGTTCAGATTTATACTTTTTGGTGAAAGGGTGTTTAATTTGAGCAAAGACCCATAAATCACAGGTGAGCAGGAGGTCCTGGATGCAAGCTATTGGATGTTGCAGAATTTGAACAGCGATTTAAGCTATACATGTTTTTTTTAATCCAGTTCATATTTGATATACTTTACATGAATTTCATATATTACAGTTTTTTAAAAAATTAAACTTTATGCTTAAACATTGAAAATTTTCCTCAGGAGATATAACTGTACTTGACTATAGTACTGTTTAGGAAGGAGGTTTAATTTAATGCATACTTTAATGTGACTTTTTCTTCCCAAGGAAAATCTCATTACAAATATTAACACATACCTCTTAAACATGCAAGTAGAACACTCTCTACTGTCATTTTAATTGCACATTGATGAGTAATGAGGAGCTTAGTACAGTTTGCAGTGCCTTCCCATTGTTATGTTACACTGTTAGGTCCTTGTTATTAGGGACATGGAGTGTTAGTGCTGTTGGGCCATTGTTTTTTTTTTCCCTGAGACTGTCAACAGAGGAAATTGTGCCAAAACATTAATCACACCTGCTGGGATGTATTAACTCTTTTAACTGTCATGATTAGTTAGTCCTCTGATTAGTCCAACAGTAATCAGTACTAAGAGCCCACCAAGATGCACACAGCAGGAAAAGTCTGAGAACATAAAGAGAATACATAAAGTTTGTATCCTGAACAGAATGGGAGGAACATACTAAACATACTTTATGGACTCTACTTCATTTGGGAGGGGCTATGCAACACATAGTTAAGCTCATTTCTTCTTCTTCAGATATCTCAGTTCCAAGGAAAACTTGTTTTCAGTCTCATTCGAATGTGTTTTTTTTTTTCTCCTGACATCAGAATTCTCTATTCATATTTAAGAAAGAAAGTCTTTTTGGTATCATGAATGAATATAATGGGGGTATAAATTGTATGAACTTAAGGGAAAATTATGATGGTTTCTATGATCAGAATCATTTTTGGTACATTTGTTCACTATAAAAATATTTATAAAATGCTACTAGACAATAGGAAACAACTCAGAGCAATGTACATTACCATAAAAAACCATTGTCACCTGGCTCTCAGGCCCATAGGATCAGATCCAATGTAGGATTTTTCTTGATTATGGGCATAAACAACTGTGCAATAAGTAATTATTAAATAAATGTAAGAATATTTAAAGCACCTGACTATGAGTGTCAATAAAGTCATGGGCATGTGTTTCATGTAGGGAAAACACAACTTTTTTAATGTAGGTAAAGAGAGGCCAGATAACCATATAGTTACAAAAAACCCAAGATACAATCATCATGGATGCTTTTCTGAATGTTATTTTCCACTAAAATTTGTTATGACTTGTTTGATGTGAGAAAATTGTAATCATATATATATTCCTTAGGGAGTTAGTTAATATTGCAGCCCCATGGGTCCTCACTGAGTTTTGTGGAGGGCACAAATGGTAATTTTAGCAAGGACCCTAGATACTTCTGATGCAGGAGAAGTATAAACTACACTTCAAGAAATATTGTCCTTAGAACACAGGAAATAAGTTTTTTTTAAAAAATAGGTCAATTTTATTTTAAAGTCCTTTATATAAATCAATATGTGGCTTTTTTGCCTCTATTACTGAATTTTTCTGAATTTAGGAAATAAGTTTTCAAAAAAATCTTAGAGAACAGACAATGGCTTTAAGAAGAAGTATAATTTAAACAGAATGTTTACATAGGCAAGGGATAGGAAGAAGATGGGAATATGAGTTCTCAAAAAATGACATTCTTAGAACAAGAATATATGAATTGACTACTTTTGTGAGTATTCATGGAAGTGGCTATGTAATGACACTTGCAAGTGAATCATAAAAGAGTAGAAAAGAAGATCCTTTGGAAAACCTTTGTCAGAAGTAACTCTAAAGAAAAGGTTTCTATCACAAGGTGATTCTGTCATCTCCTTCAAAGTATATCCCAAACCCAATATTTTCATCAGCCTCACTGACTTGACCCTGCTGCAAGCTTCCATCCTCTGTCCTAAAATCAAAGCCACTCTTCTTATTTAGTCTCCTTACATTCACAATGGACCCCTGCAATCTCTTCTCAAAACTAAATAAAACATACAAGCAAAAGACAGAAAAAAAAATACTAAACCCAAAAGACACAGTTACCTTGGTAGAATCTAAGTCAAATCATCTACTGTTACTTCTCAAGAACTTGTTGTACCCCCGTAATTAAAAATAAGAGGCAAGTGAGACTTAGCAAGGAGGATTAGCAACTCACAAAATAGGGCTGGAGATGTGGCTCAGTGGTTGAGTGCCCCTGAGTTCAATCCCTGGTACCAAAAAAAAAAAAAAAAAAAAAGGCAAGTTTCTTACAATAACTTTATAGGTCCCATATGTTCCATGATCTTTCTAATTTTACCTTCTACTGCTTACCTTTCAATCACTTTTCTCCAGCCACAGCAGCCTCTGTATTATTTCCTGAACACACCAAATGTGTTCCCACCCAAAGAACTTTGCACTAGATACTCCTGTCCAGAATATTTTGCCCCAGGTATCTGGATGTATAAGTCCCTAACAGTCTCCACATCTTTACTTAATGGTGTCATCTAGAAAGCTCCACTTTAACAGACTAAAATTTCAACATCTATACATAAACACACACTCACATGCACGCACGCACACACACACACACACACACACACACACACACACACATAAATTTGAGGTAGTATCCCCTAACCCTCCCCTAACACATTTCCATATCATTTATCACATACTTGAATAAATGTAATAATTTACAAATTTATTACACTTTTTGTTTTTTTCCCTTTCTAGATGTATGCTCTACAAAGTCAGTGATGTTTACATGTTTTGTTCATTGATGTATTCCAAGCATCTTGAAAAGTTTCTAACACATGGTAATCATTCTGTACATATCTGCAAGGATAAATAAATGAGTTGCTGAATCATCTGAGATCACATGCTGGATTCTGTTTTATGTTTGTCTAAAGAAGGATCTGGACCTTACCCCTCTTCCCTTTCTCTTTCTCTTCCCTCTTCATACCTCTCTTCCTACCATGCTCTTTTTTATCATTCCCTTGGAGAGTTTGATGTGTACTCTTAGAACCAGTGAGGCTTCCTGTGGAAGAGGGAATTGATTCTTACTGGTGAATATAGTCCAATGGTGAGATGCTGTAAAGAGACTATTTGACTTCAAGAAAACCTTTCTAACAATTTACAGAAATCAAAAAGTGGAGTTTCTTATTACTAAAGTGTCAATATTATCAATTGTTTGTTTTGTTTTGATTTCATTGATTTCAGCCCTAATTTTAATTATTTCTTGCCTTCGCCTGCTTTTGCTGTTGATTTGTTCTTATTTTTCTAGGGCTTTAAGATGTAAAGTGAGGTCATTTATTTGTTGACTTCTTCTTCAGTAGCATATTGTTTAGTCTCTAGGTGTTGGAGTAATTTTTCTTTTTTATTTTGTCATTGATTTCCAATTTTATTCCATTATGATCTGATAAAATGCATGGTAGTATCTCTACTTTTTTGTATTTGTTAAGAGTTGCTTTGTGGCATAGTATATGGTCTATTTTAGAGAAGGATCCATGGGCTGCTAAGAAGAAAGTGTATCTGATTGATGCAGGTTGAAAAATTCTATATATGTCAGTTAAGTCTAAGCCATTGATTGTATTATTAAGTTCTATAGATTCTTTATTCAACTTTTGTTTCGAAGATCCATCTAGTGGTGAGAGAGGTGTGTTAAAGTCACCCAAGATTACTGTGTTATGATTAATTTGATTCTTGAAATTAAGAAGAATTTGTTTGATGAACATAGCTGCACCATTGTTTGGGGGATATATATATATATGTCTTGTTGGTGTATGGTTCTTTTGAGAAGTATGTAATGTCCATCTTTATTCCTTTTGAATAACTTTGGCTTGAAGTCTACTTTATTTGATATGAGGATGGAAAACCCTGCTTGCTTCCACAGTCCGTGTGAGTGGTATGATTTTTCCCAACCTTTCACCTTCAGTCTGTGTATGTCTTTTCCTATCAGATGAGTCTCCTGGAGGTAGCATATTGTTGGGTCTTTTTTAATCCAATCTGCTAACTTATGTCTTTTGATTGGTGAGTTTAAGCCATTAACTTTCAGGGTTACTATTGAAACATAGTTTGTATTACAGCCATATTTGTTTATTTTTGTTATTTAACTTGACTTGATTTTCTTCTTTGAGTAGTTTTTCCTTTAGGGTACTACCTCCCTCTGTTGATTTTCATTGTTGTTTTTTGTTTCCTCTTCATGGAATATTTTGCCATTGATGTTTTGTAGTGTTGGTTTTCTAGCTATAAATTCTTTTAACTTTTGCTTATCATGGAAGGTTTTTATTTCATTTTCAAATCTAAAGTTCAATTTTTCTGGATATAAGATTCTTGGTTGGCACCCATTTTCTTTCAGAGCTTGATGTATGTTCTTCCAGGATCTTCTAGCCTTCAAGGTCTGTATTAAAAAATCTGCCATTATCCTAATTGGTTTTCCCCTATATGTAATCTGATTCCTTTCTCTTGTGTCTTTTAAAATTCTCTCTTTATTCTCTATGTTGGGCATTTTCATTATAGTATGCCTTGGTGTGGATCTATTGTGATTTTGTACACTCAGCATCCTGTAGGCTTCTTGAATTTGGATTTCCAATGCATTCTTCATGTTTGGAAAATTTTCTGATATTATTTCATTGAATAGATTGTTCATTCCTTTAGTTTGGACTTCTATGCCTTCCTCTATCCATATAACTCTTAAATTTGGTCTTTTTATGATATCCCATATTTCTTGAATATTCTGTTCATGGTTTTTTACCATTATCAATATGTGATCTATATTCTTTTCAAGAGTATATTTTTTGTCTTCATTGTCTGATGTCCTATCTTCCAAGTGGTCTACTGTGTTGGTGATGCTTTCATTTGAGCTTGTAATTTGGTTTATTGTTTCTTTCATTTTAAGGATTTCTGTTTGTTTCTTTTTTTTTTAGCACCTCTATCTCCCTGTTGAGGTGATCTTTTGCTTCCTGTATTTGTTTATGAAGCTCCTTGTCAAAGTATCTTTTACTGCCTGTATTTGCTCTCTTATATCTTTCTTGAGTTCCCAGAGCATTTTAACCATGTACATCCTGAACTCTTTTTCTGTCATTTTTTTCTGCTGTGGTTGCCAATGATTCTAACGATGTGGTGTCTTCTTTTGTTTGGGGCACTTTCTTCCCTTGTCTTTTCATGTTGCTCATTCGTCTTCCTTTCCAGCTCTGTGTGTCTAGATTGTTATTGTTTTTACCCTATAGGTTTGTAGTGCTCTTGTAGGGTTCCAAGATCTCTCCTTTGAGAGGAAGGACAATGTTAACAGATCTCAATATCAACAATATACCACCTATGAACAATGTGTTGTTATTGAGATGTTTACAGTTTAGTCTCAATGTACAGAATTGTTGGATTCAATTATTATCTAAAATATAATCATAAGTTTTGTAAAAAAGGTTTACAGATTCTGACAGTGGACAATAAACTGGGGGTGGGGCTTAGGACAATATGCTGAGGAGGTAGGATGTGAGGATATAGAGTTAATATATCTCAGGAAGTGTGAACAAAAATCTAGTGAAGAGGGTTAGTAGCAAGAGAATAGACAGGAAGTAATTTAGGGTAGGCAAGTACAGGGGATGATAGTAGTACATAAAACAAACACACATATGTGTTTAAAAAATACAGATGTTAAAACGGTAAAATTTGGAGGGGGAAAGAAAAATGAAAGAATAAAAAGGAAAAGAAAAAAGGGGCATATACAACACCTGTATATTATATTATTTCAGATGACTCAGTCCTCAAAGTCCCATTTCATGCAAAGTTCATGGTTTCATATATGTTGGGGGATGTGAGGGCTGGAGGATGGAGGGGTAGAAGAGAAAAATCCAACCAACCAACCAACCAACCAACAAAAAACTCAAAGAAGCCAGGGTTGTAGCTAGCTTTACATATCCATATCTTTCTTGCTTCTCTGATCATCCAGTAGGTGGCATCATGTGTTATAAGCTGGTGTCTCTGCCCTCTGAGTAGTGAAGGTCACCAGGGTGGGAAGATTGGTCCTGGTGCAGGGCGCCTGGATGTGTGGAGTGGCACCCACTAATCCCTACAGAAAATGCACCTCACGGGTCACTTGCATGACATGAGTGCCAGGTACTATCTACCTCTCTTGCCTGGAGATTTCCCAGTTCCTGGTCTCTCCCTCTCCCCTAGCAGTCAGTTCCCAATTCAGGAAACTCTAACCCTGGGGAGTTCCGTGGATGGCTCCTTAGTCACACTGCACACCTTTTTGGGCAGCTACTGTGTTGGGTTACCGCCACTGGGAGGGGGGAAGGTTGGAAATCTGGTACTTGGCCACTGGAAATCTGATCTGGGAACTGCCCCCAGCTAAATGGCACGAATGTTGAGTCAAGGTGGCGGGGGTTTGTTTTCAGTGCAAGGGGAGCCTGGTGAGGTGGGGGAGCCTGGTGAGGTTGGAGGAGCCCAGTGATGGCCTTGTGCTGTGGATAGGTAGCAGCTGAGTGACCAGCATGGGAGCAGAGTGAAATCTTAGTGATCTGTAGATGTATTGATAGGTGATTTTGCTAAGGCGCTCAATGAGTCTTTCGTGAACTGGAACTTCAAGCTTTGGGTCCTGCTCCAATGCCAGGCATCCTACTCCAACACTGAGGCCCAGAGCCCAGTGTAGGGTCATAGCACTGATGATTTCTGTGGAAAGCAGCTGGGTAGGTGTCCTCTAACACTCTCAGAGATGTAGTATTCCCGAGAACACTTTTAAACACTTTAAATATAAGCAATCAAAGAGAGAAAGCAGCAGGAAAATGGTTTTCCTTCATGTTGTGTTTGATTTAAATTCTCTCATACATCTTCATCCTAGAGAAATTTCTAGTTGCTTTTATTTATTGATGAGTGATTCTTTAAAGTCAACATTGCCAAGGAAAGGTGTCAGTGATGGTGGTAATAGTTTAAAAATGTAAGCAATAAAAAGTGTCCATTTATGTGCTTAAGATATGGTTCAATAATATAATGTCATTACATAGCCACTTTCATGAATACTCACAAAAGTAATCAATTCATATATTCACATTAAGAACTTAAGGCTTTTAGAGAGTTCACAAAAATGTGAGAACCATATCCACAGTCAATTCTAGAATATTTCATCACCTAAAGGAGAAACCCCATGCTCTTTTGATATTCCCCCCTATTCACCAATCCCTCCCCTCAAGCCCTAGGCAACCACTAATTTACTGTTTGTCTCTATAGATTTCCCTATTCTGGAATTTCTTATAAATGTAATTATGTATAAGGGGTGATTTTATATTTGAAATAGGTGAGTTGTATGATATAGGAATTATATCTCAACAAATCTGCCTTTAAAAAACAAACTTACAGAACTATTTCAATAATGACTCACTAACTTTTCACTTAATTTTTGTTTGTGTTTGAAAGTTTTTTTGGGATTGCCTCTAAAGTTAGTCTTATTAGTTTGTGGCCATGGTTTTGAACAAAATTACTTATGCTATTAACAAGAGTAAACAGTGAAAATTTGAAAATGTAGTCACTTTTAATGAGATAAAACTTAAAATATTACATTTGTGCTTCCAAATATAAAATTCCTTCTTCCCCTAGAATAAGAAAGACAATAGAATTAATTGAACATAACTTTCTAAGCCTTATATTTGAATACATGTCCACAGTAATTCCACATCATGTACAACCATAAGAGTGGGATCCTAAATAGAATAAATTATATTCTATGTATGTATGTATAATTTGACAAAATACATTCTACTGTCATGTATAACTAACAAAACAAATAAATCAATAAATAAAATTTGATTTTCCCCTAAATGTTGACAGTATTTCATCATTTGGGAAATGCTAATAAGGGTTTATAAATGAAACAAAACAAAATAAAACAAACAAGAAAGACTAGAAGTTCAAAAAAGAAAGATAAAAAAGATTTCTTAAATATTTGAAATATTAACAAATATTTATTATCCCATGAGGATTCGTTGGATGAAAAAACATTCATTTGCAAATTAACTGTTATATATACCTATGGAAACTTGTTGGTCATTCAAATAGTTCTTCATATTATGCTATGGGGGAGATAATATTTACATATGATGGTGTTTTGTTGATCCATTAAATTTCAATAATGGAAAGTTTCCTTCATGTATTCTTAGATAACAAAATATGTAAATAGTGATTCAGGCCAGTGTGATAGAGAGAAAAATGCCCCATGCAAATGTGTCCATGTCCTAATTCCCAGAATATGTGTGTATGTTACATGGCATGTCAAAGAAGAATTGATTTTGTAGATGGAATAAAGGTTGCTAATCAGCTTCTCTTAAGACAGAGAGATTATCCAGGTTGGCCCAATGTAATTACAAGGGTTCTAACAAATGGAAAATCAAGGCAGAGGAGAGACAATCACATAGACTGTAGCATGAAAAGGGTTTGGCCCAATTTTGCTGGGTTTTTTGTTTGTTCGTTTGTTCTGTAGTTTTTTAAATTGTTCTCTTTAGTCATATAAGGCAGTAGAATGTATTTTGACATATCATACAAACATGGAGTATAACTTTACACTCTTGTGTTTGTACATGACGTGGAGTTACAATGGTCATGTATTCATATATGCCAATATTGCTGGCTTTGAAGATGAAGGAAGAAGGATTATGAGTCAAGGAAAGAGTGCAACTTCTAGAACTTGGAAAATTTATGGAAACAGATTTCCCCTTAGAGTTTACAAAAGGAATAGAGCTCTGCTGACATCTCCATTTTAACATAGTGAGACCCAATTTAGATTTCTGATATTCTTCACTATGAGATAGTATGTTTGATTATTTTAAAGCATTAAATTTTTATTATTTAGTAGCAGCAGCAATGGGAAGCTACCAATAAGTTAAGAGGCATTCTTGTAGTCATAATCCCCCTGAAATAGTTTGAATAATGATGATATTTTTTCTGATACTCTAATAATTTCTTTAGTAGCATTATATACACTTTACTATAGTTTGCTAAAATATTTAATTTTATTAAATAGACCTATATATTCTCCTATGTGTTAAAATGTTTTCTAAAGAAAAATTTGTAATTATGAATAAAGGATTTAATATACTCATGTCTCCCAGATTTTTATTCATTGTTTAGTTGCCTACCTAATTCTCAACTTCTAAAAACAAAATAGCAACCATAATAGTTTGGAATAGAAGATATGCTGTGAGTCTTTATGAACCTAGCATTTCTAATTAAGATAAATGCTACCCAAAGCTGTAATTTAGAAAAAAAAATGTACACTGCAAAGGAGCCATCTTTTTACTTCAGTAATTAGTTCATTAGAGGTATATGTTGCTGAATAGCTCTATCTAACCTCTGAAAATTTAATTTATTCTTTAATGACTATATCATATAGTAAATAGTTTGTATAATCACTATAGATTTCTCATAAAATTAATATCAAAATCTACTTTCTTTTTGGAATTTAGATTTTAGGATTTACAATGATGATAATTCTAAACATGAAACAGGTTGTTCATAATTTCTTCATTGTCTCAGAATTTGATGGAAACAAAGACAGAAAGTATGATGGGTGGAAATAAAGAGAAGATAGATGAGTTTTGATCCTAGCAAACTATCATGATGAGCTCTGCTGACACATTCCCCAGTGATACAGGTGAGAATGACTTTAAAAGGCAACCTTTTAAAGCATCCAGAACCATCCTAAGGATAAGCAACAAATATCTATTCAAGAAAATCTATGAAAATTCAGGAAAATGGGAAATTCTGTGGTATTTGAAACAACATTACTCCTTCTTTCACTCTTTTCAGTTCAGTGGGGTGGAAACTCTATTCCAGACTGCTTCAGTCCAAAATACAGAATTCCATTTTCACCCAGCTCCTGATTGTAAAGTCTTTCCAGAAGGAGCATGACTTGGTATTTCCTATTCAGTTCTCAGTTGCCCTGAAGCCAAGTCGTGGGTGAATATAGAAGAAGGTGTGTGTGTGTGTGTGTGTGTGTGTGTGTGTGTGTGTGTGTGTGTGTTGTCCCTTTTTCCTTTTAACCCTCAGACATAGAACAGATGCTCTAACCCCATTTGTAGCCTAGTGAGAACACTAGGACTGTCAATACTCTACCCTGACATCTTGTGTGAACGTTCCATGACAGGAGAGTCAATCTTCCTGCTTTGTCCCATGCTGCTGCCTTTCTTCCATCTAGGTCAGCTCCTAGTGTAGGAGTGTCACTCAGAAAGAAGCTTACAAGTACCAAATATTGATCTCAGAAATTATATTTTAAAGGAGATATTATATGATCATAATAGTTTGTAGAGGAATTTATATCCCAGGGCATAATTGAAAAAACTTTGAAATATTGACAAATATTTATCATCCCATGAGGATTCCTTGGATAAAAAAAACATTCATTTCCAAATGAACTGTTATATATACCTATGAAAACTTGTTGGTCATTCAAATAGTTCTTCATCACTTATTATGCATATGAGGGAGATAATATTTATATATTATGGTGTTTTGTTGATCTCTCAAATTTCAACAATGGAAATGGACATATAATTAGTAGAGTTTAACAGCTGGCTATGGTCAGGAACATACTGAAGAAAACCAAAGCAGTACCTCTGTTATCCTAGGGTGACTGTGAACAATCTAAAGCCATGCTTTCCTGAAGAGCAATATCAGAAGATGAACACCATGGTTGAGTAAGGAATAGACTCCAGCAAAATAATCAAGCCACTTATCAAATAATAAATAAGCAAATAACAATAACAAATCTTGCATTGAGGGGTACTATACAGAATTGCTACATTGTATTATCAAAAACATGCTGTTTCTGACAAAAAATAATGATACAGGAAATGTGATCCATGTATTGGGTGAGGGAGAGTGGTGGGAATGAGTACTGTTTCTCATCAGAAAAAAATGGAAGCTGGAAAGTAGTGAGAATAATGAGTTACCATAGAACCCAGTAACTCCACTCCTATGCATATATTCAAGAAAAATAAAATGTCCACACAATTTGTATATGAATGTTTATTTGTAATGATTGTTGGGTGGTCTTATCTAAAAAAATCCTTGCTGAGATCAGTGTCATATAGTGTTTCCCCTATGCTTTCATCGTTTTTTCATCATTTTTTTCTTTCATATTTTCATCGTTTTTGGTCTTACAGTTAAGTCTATTTTGAGTTGATTTTTTTGTGTGTGGTAAGATATAGGGGGCGGACTGGGGATGTGGCTCAAGCGGTAGTGCGCTCGCCTGGCATGTGTGTGGCCCGGGTTCAATCCTCAGCACCACCTACCAACAAGGATGTTGTGTCCACCGAGAACTAAAATTAAATATTAAAAAAATTCTCTCTCCCTCTCTTTCTCTTTAAAAAAAAAAGATATAGGGGGCTAGTTTCATTTTAATCCACGTAAATACTCAGTGTTCCCAGCAGCATTTATTGAATATATTATTCTTAACCTGTTTATTATTGGTACCTTTGTCAATAATCAATTGGCTGTAAAAGTGTTTGTTTGGGGGCTCTTTTGCTGTTCCATTGGTTTGTGTCTATTTTTCTGCCAATACCATGCTCTTTTGGTTACTATTGTTTGGTGGTGTATTTTGAAGTCAAGTAAGCAAAAAGAGCAAAGTTGGAGGCATCACACTACTAGACTTCAAAATATTTATTGATATTTGGAGTCTTTTGTAGTTCCATATGAATATTTACGATTTTTCCTACTTCTATAAAGAATGACATAGACATTTTGATAGGGATTACAATGACTCTGTAGATTTTATTTGGTAGTATGAACAATATTAATTGTTTTAAGAACAAGGAATGCCCTTCTACTTTTTTGTACCACCCTTAATTTCCCTCATCAATGTTTTACTTATAGAAATTGTTTGCCTTGGTTAAATTTATTTCTGGGTGTTTCATTTTTTAAATTTTTTTGCATGGAACTATTATGAAAGGAAATGTTTCTTTATTTTTTTCCCTGGGTAGTTCACTATTAGCATATAAACTGGTAATTATTTTTGCGTGTTTATTTTGTGTCTTGTAACTTTACTGGATTTGAGATGTTTTCAAATGACAATATTCTTCTATCAGTCAACCGTTACCCACTTTACTGCTCATGTGTTGGGCCCCATTTGGTCTTTTGGTATCCTGTTGGAGTGTTACCTTTATGTACTCTGATAGCAATAAAGCTGCTAAAGGGTCAACTGAACAGTGAGAAGGCACAAAGTAGTTTTTCCTGCCCTATATATTCAGTTCAGCAGTTAACATTGACCTCTTATTAATAGGTTTATTAGAGTAATTGGATATTTTTTCTTTACTAGAATGAAAAGTATCCTGACCAATCATCTAATTGTCCTGTTAAAAACTTAGGAAAAAGCAAAGTAAAGTACATTGTTGCCAGAACTTTTACAAGTAAATGTTGGGTTGTGCAGGATGTTCTCAAGGTTTGTGTTCATGTATGCATCTTAACTTCCTCTAAATATAGATTATATTTTACACATACCATGAATTCCTATTTTGTAGGACCAATCAAAATTTGTTTAAAGTAATTGAATAAGAATCTATATAGCTTTTAAGGCCTCATAATAATTAATTAAACATGTCATGCAGACAATAAGGCTGTGGAAATTCCATATAGGGCTGGATTTAGCTCAAGAGTGGAAGGAATGAAAGAAGGAAGGAAGAGAGGGAGAGAGGGAGGGAGAGAGGGAGGGAGGGAGAGACAGAGGGAGGAATTTTGCATAAGGTTATATGAGGTGTCTGAATTCTTCCCACTCAAAATTTGTATGTTGAAATCCTTACTCCCAAGTTTATGCTATTAGGAGGTAAGGCCTTTGGAAAGTGATTAGGTCATGAGGATAGAGCACTCATGAATGGGATTAATACTCTTATAATAAAAGAGGCCTGAAAAAGATTCCTTCCTCCTTCTACCACATGAGAGGGCAGGAAGAAGATACCATTTATGAGCTAGAAATCAGGCTCTCACCAGTCACTGAGTCTGCTTTCTCTTGAAATTTCCAGACATCAGAACTGTAAAGAATAAATATCTGCTGTTTGTAACATTTTCAGTTTATGATATTTTGTGTTAGCAACATAATGGGCCAAGACATCAGGTTCCCAAATTTTGTGTTCTCATTTCGAAAAGCTTTTTCTTTGATAGAAGAGAGTATGCCTGTAGGTCCAATGTTAGTTGCAGAACTCATTAAAACAGAATGCATTTCATTAACTGTATTTTATTGTCCTGTTATGTTGGATGTCTATATCAAAGTTCTTTAAACTTATCCTAGTCAATTACTGGGGGGAAGTAATGGATATACAATGTATGTATGTGTATATATATCATATATATATATATATATATATATATATATATATATATACACACACATATATATATGCAATAGATATATATGGATATATCTATTACATATATACATATATATGTAATGAATATATGTGGATACATATATATACACATACATATATATAATGGATATATATACATTATAATGGATATATATATATATATATATATATATATATTTACTAAGGCTTTTTGGTGAGGATCAGGAAACATTACCTGAGGCAGAAATATTGTGTTTGACATATTGTTTTCTTTGTTCAGAATATTTTAAAGTCAAGTTACATAAACAATTAAACTAAATCCAAAGACAATTAAACCATGTTGTTCAAGATGCAACTTATAGTGTTTTGAACCAGTGATCTTTGGATTCGGCGTTGTTTTATGAGTCCAACAGGGTCAATCCTGCTGTGCTGCAGCTCTCAAAAACCACAGAAAACTCTTTATTTCCTTGTTTAATAATTGTTATCTTACTGACACCTAAGAAATAGTGCAGGAATACTTGCGCCATAATTTCACACAGAAGTTGAGTTCTTTGCTCTGTTTCTTTCTTTCAGTGACTGGTTTGTTACAGTTTCCTTTTAATTAAAAGGAAGACCACACGGTTTGTTTTATTTATTAGTAACAATTTGTATTGTGTATCCCACAGGCCATGGTTCAATGCAAACCAGTACAAAATGCCTCTAATTCACTCCTCCTGTTATGATGCTCATTCCCTGCCTGGCCATGTTTACAGTCCTTTATCACCAACACAAATCATCTATCCTGTCCACTAACTCAATTTCTCCAGTCTCTTCTCCCTGCTTCCCTATCAGCCCCAGGGGCAGGTACAATTCTGAATTCTAATTTAATTGACAAACCCTTCCCAGCACAATCCTCTAAATACTCAAGTCAATAAAGTTGAGACATGAGATACATATTGTTGAAGAATAAACTGACCTGGGAAAAGAGACATTTGTATTCATTCCAAGACCTTGGATAAACAATCCTTACTGGTGTCAGGCTATAAAATAGAGAATAAATGTTAGTTGTTTATTGATTTCTGAAGTTTTCTATAGAAATATTGTCATTGGAAATGTTGGGGAGATGTTAGCTTACTTATTCCATCCATTGATCTGCATAATGAATAGCTGTAACTATAGATGTTTAAATTGCTTTTGGATAATTAAACTGAATAATTTGTCCAATCAACTTTCTTGAGGGATAAGGCAGAGCTCTTATTTAGAATATAAATTATATTCTGTTTATATTGATTAAATCAGGTGTTAGATTTCACTCATACTTTCTCTTGTCCATTCCCAGATTACACTTGAACCATCTCTAATCCCCTTAGACCTAAGTGAACCATTACTACATTTCAAGGGTAAGCACTTTTGTGTGATTAGAATTTTGGAATGAACTTTGAATGGTTACTCCCCCTGCCTATGAAGAGGTACAAAGCAATGACGAACCATCAAATTGTCATTCAGAAGTCCAGAAAACAGAGTGCAGTTTTTTATGCAATTCCTGATAAATGTAGGCACAGACAGAAAGTCTAAACCTCTCGATCTTATAGTATATGCTATATAGCCTTGTTGATCCAGCTAATTAGATAGTTCCTAGCTCTGAAGCATAATCTAACAGTATAACCTTTACAATCTTTTTAAATCACTCATGCATTGAATACTGTGGTATGAGTGAAACTTTATTCTACTATAGTAGTTACTGGTACCAAATACACATTTGACTGTTGTCCCCCAACTCCCCCACCAATAATAGTAGAGAATTTTGTTGTTTCATTATTTCAGTAGAAATATAATAAGATCTGAAAATCAGGGGTAGACAATTTTAGTCACTGGAGGGGAGCCTTTTCTGTAAATTCATACCTAAGTCACAATAGTGAAAGTGATTCAGGGGAAAAAAAAACATACACAGACATAAAAAGTCCAGGCAGGTCAATCCTCATTCAGAATGTTCCATGGATTTTGTAACTTCATGGTTGTTTAATATCAGTCCAGAAGTATAGCTTAACTCAAATCCCTGTCATATTAAGAATGTTTTAAAAATTGTGAATCAAACTGAGTCATTAACATAAAATGAAAAAAGGAACAAAAAACATAAAATGACTTCCTTAAAGATTAACAGATGAGAGAATATAAAAATGTATTTATGCCTAAAATAGCTCTTGAGGGATGTTCCATCAATTCAGTTAGTAACATTAAAACCCTTCCTTTAGTACAACAAACCAGACACCATCATTGTCACTTCCCACTAGTTGACAAGTTCTCTCTAACCATAATGCCTGTACTTGTGACATTTCCCATTGATTTCTGATTAAAACTGCCTGACAACTGTGCATTTTCTTTGCTATTTGACTATTGTGTATCTTTAGAACTGTGAGTCACTTGCTCTCAGTCTAGTTGGTGGTCCACTTATAATGCAAAGAAAGGTTCCTATCTGCAAAGTGTGAATATAAAGGGGTATGAGATTATTTGAAAAAGCTAAGAGTAGAAATGAAGTATCTTTCTTCAGAAAAAGAAATACTGAGTGTCCTTCTCCCTGAAGTTCTGTGGCAGCAAATGCTGGCCCTAAGCTTTCTGAAGCAAATTTACAGCATATAATCAAGTGTGATTTCTCCTGATTACCTCAGAACTAATTAGGAAGTACCTCCCACTCAAGACCTCCATCTAATTAGAAGGATCTGTTAAGAAGGTATTTGCATATCTTTCAAGTCATATTATGTCATGAGGACATTTGAGCTGATGAAAACTGACATTTACTATAAAATAAAAATGCAAAGCATTGAAACTAGGATTCATCAGAACCTCACAGCTGTGGATTTGGGAGCCTGTTTTAATTGATGAGACACAGTGGTTCTGCCTCATGAAGCAAATCAGAGCATGAAGCACAAGGAATGTAAATATGCAGAGGTCAGAATATCATAGCTCGTGGAAGAGCTGCAGACACTGTGAGTGTGCAGTCCCTGACTACAGTTTCTATTCTTTTCTCCCCTTGGGATTCATAAGCCAGAAATTAGGAGAAAAGCTTTTCTCCCTCCTTTCCTCTCTCTGTCCTCCTCCCTTTCCCTCTCACTCTCTAGATCTTTTACCTTTGCTGTACTATTTTTACTTATCACATATTTACCACCGAGTGTTTATAGTAATAATGCTATTTGGACATTAGGCAGGCTGAAAAAAAGGATTTGAAGTTGATTCTCAGGAGCATGCCATCATTTTATGCAAATGTATTTCCTTCTAATAATTACAAAAAGTAGCCATTAAAATTACAGCAGTGACTACTGCTTGCAATATGACAACCATTGTCCTATGTTTTTCACATGAATAATTTCTTTAATCCTTACAGAAACCCTCTAATATAGATGCTTTTATTATTTCCACATTAATCTTTAGGAAATGGGGCCTCAGAGTGCTAGAATAATTTGCTTAAGAATAACCCAGCTTGTTAACTGAATTCAGGATTTAAACTTAGTCAAACTAATCCCAGAGTCAGAGCTTTAAGAACCTGAACTTCTGTTACTTTTTCCTCAAGGTAACTGTATTAACATTTATACACTTGTGTGCATGCACACATGCATCCCCCACCCTCCCCACAGTGTTTGGGACATGGTTGGGCAGGTAGCCACCCAGCTTAGCCAATTGGAATTCTCTACAGGACTCTATGCAAATCTTTTGAGTGGAGGGAATTTTTTGTGTTTAGAACTTTTTGCCATCTGCACCTCAGATAGGGTGTTAATTTTCAGGATTTACAAATAACCCAAAAAACTTAATACCAAATAATAATAATATAATAATAATAATAAGAAGAAGAAGAACTATTCAGTCAGCAAAGGAAATGAACAAGCACTTCTCAAAAAAAGAAATACAAATAATCAACAAGTATAAGAAAATATGTTCAACTTCTCTAGCAATTAGAGAAATGCAAATTAAAACTACAGTTAGATGTGACACAGCCACATCAATGTCTATAGCAGCACAATTCACAATAGTTAAGCTATAGAGCCAACCTAAGTACCCTTTAACAGATGAATGAATAAAGAAAATGTGGTGTATATATATATACATATATATATATATATATATATATATGTATATATATATATATACACACACATTGGAATATTACTCAGCTATAAAGAATGATTTTATCACATTTGCCAGTAAATGGATGGAGCTGGAGACTATCATGGTAAATGAAATGAACCAATTCCACAAAACCAAAGGTCATTTTCTCTGATATGTGGATGCTAATCCACAATAAGGGAATGAAGAAAGAATATAAGTTCAGTGGATTAGACAAAGGGGAATGAAGGGAAGAGAGGGGGGATGGAAAAAGGAAAGATAGTGGAATGAATCTGACATAACTTTCCTATGTACATATGAGTACATCACAGAGAATTTCACCATCATGTACATCTAGAAGAATAGGATCCTAATTAGAACAAGATAGACTCCATCCTTGTATAATTATATCAAAATGGATTCTACTATTATATATAACTAAAAAGAACCAATAAATTTTTTCCTAGTTCTAAGGATAATATATGTTTAAAGTGACATTTTTGCTTCCACATTGGGAAAACTAGTCTAGGATAAATCTAAAAAGATAAAATCAAATCCAAAGGAGAATGGAAGAGCAAGTTTTAATGATGTAATTCAAGAAACTGTATCAGATAGGGATCCATCTATATCTGAAGGTGATGTGCTCAATTTTTTCATGCCTATCGCATATCCATCTGTTTGGTTTAACTGGTGTGAGATCATTCACTGTCATGTGTCCAGAAAAACACACAAAGTGAGAAGATGAACAGGGAGTGTTGTGTGTGCCCACAGACCATATGAATTGTACTTTTGAGTAAAGAATGATTTTCAACAATATCCTTCATCTTAGTTTCCCAAAATATGAACCAAGGATTTTGCATTTGCATTACAGAAAGCATTTTAAAATATATACTGTCACCCATTTCTTGACTTAAAGACATTTAGAGAATAAAAAATAATTAGTACAGAAAGGCTGTATATTTATATATTTCCTTACTATTACAAAGTGGGCTGATTCACTGCATTTTGTTTTCCAAGCAACTTCTTAATCTTCCTGTGGCATGTGCTATTATTTTCATCTTATAGATGAGAATATTTAGGCACAAGAAACTTGTACATTTTGTCCAAAGACTACAGAGTAATAATGAGTTAGGCTGAGACTTAAAAATGAGTCTTCTTTTTTAAAAAATATTTATTTCTTAGTTGTAGATGGACACAATAACTTTATTTTATTTATTTATTTTTTATGTGGTGCTGAGAATTGAACCCAGGGCCTTTCACATGCTAGACAAATGCTCTACTACTGAGCCACAATCCCAGCCTTAAAAATTAGTCTTCTGATTCTAGAATTGGTGTTGATTTCTCAGGATGACTCTATTCCATCTTTAGTATTGCCTCATTTTCCAGGGAAAATTCTTATAGTCACAATACATCCTATTTAAAAAAAAATTATCAAGATATAATTCATATACCATACAATTTAGTCATTGAGATACATAGTTTAATGGTTTTCAGTATATTCACAAATATGGGCAGCCTTTACCACAATTTTAGAATGTGTTCATTACTTCAAAAAGCTAGTCTTTAGCCTTGAACAACCAACCACTCCTTAACCTTGAACAACCACTAACCTACTTTCTGTTTCTCTATATTCCCTAGTTTGAATATCCCTATGATGGAATTATAATATATAGTATGATATGACTGGTTTCTTTCACTTGGCACAATATTCTCAAGATTCATCTATATTGTGGCCTGTGTCAGTACTTCAATTTTTTTTGTAGTTGAAAAAATATTCAATTGTCTTATGGTTTAGATATGGGGTGTGCACCAAAAGCTCATATGACAGACAATACAAGAAATCTCAAAGGTGAAATGATTATGAGACTTGTAACCCCTGATATGGATTAACTCTGTGATGACCATAGTCAGGCAGGATGTGGCTGGGGGAGACAGAACACTGAGGGTGTGCTTTTGAGGCTTACATTTTGTCCTTAGTGAGGAGAGTTCTCCTTCTGCTTCCTTGTGGCCATGCCTTGAGCTGCTTCAATCTGCTGCCATGATGTTCTGCCTCACCTCTTGCCCAGAACAATGGAGTCAGCCATGTATGGACTGAGACCTCTGAAAATATGAGTGTCAAAGAAACTTTTCCTCCTCTACAATCGTCCTTTCAGGCCTTTTGGTCACAATGACAAAAAAGCTGACTAAAACAAATTGGATGTTTATATTATAGTTTATATCCATTCAGTAGTTGATGGATATTTAGGTTGTTTCTACTTCTTAGCCATACAAATAATGTTGCTATAAACATTCACATACACACTTATGTATGGATATATTATTTCATTTATCTTGATATATGCTTAGCAGTAGATTTGCTGGCTCATATAATAACTCAATGTTGAAGTATTTGGTGAAATGCCAGAGTGTTTTCCAAAGGGGCTGCACCATTCAACTTTCTCTCTAGTAGTGTATGAGGGCTCTGACTTCTCCACATCCTAGCAATGCTTGTTATGTGACTTTTTGGTTCCAGTCATCCTTTGTGTTATGAAGTGGTATGTCACTACATTTTTGTTTACATTTCCCTAATTAACAATTATATTGAACATCTTTTCACGTGCTTATTGGCCATTTGTACATCTTCTTATGTGAAATGTCTATTAGGGTCTTTGGCTATTGGGTTATCAGTCTATTCAGTTATTGAATTCTAAGAATAAACATTCCAGATGTAATTTATCAAATACATGATATGAAAATATTTTTCACATTTTATGGGTTGTCTTTTCATTTTTATAATGGTATTCTTTGAAGCATAAATGTTTTAATTATAATAGAAGCCAATTTATCTATTTCTTATTTTGTTGTTGGTGGTTTTGTTATCACATCTGAAGATATAATGGGAAAATATATGGACTGTTTATTTCTAGAATTCTCCACTTAATATTTTTTGACTATAGTTGACTAAAAGTAACTGAAATATTAAAAAATAAAACTATGGATGAGAGGAGACTACTATAAGTATAACAAAGCTATTTGAAAATTAATGTGATAATTAAGCAAATAGCTTATATTTGAAAGTGTCATGACATTTTTCCAGTAAAATATTAAGAACCTTATATTTTATTGGGGTTTTAACTTTATTTCTAAAATTTATTACAGTTGTTATAGTGGAAGAATTGAGTTCTTTGTCAATGTGTGACTCCTTACCTGGAGTATAAACTTTTCAAAGGGACTCTGCTTGTGAATGACCAACACTGAAAACAGTGCCTAGTACATAGTAACTACTGAGGAAATGTTTATAGAATGAATGTGCAAATAAATGATCCTTCCCTGAAAAATTCTAGGTTTCCCAATAGATCTCCAACCTTTGTTGGTTCCACTTTAAAAATCCAGAATCTTCTCTAAATTTGGTTGTGTTTGTACTTAGATGGATATAATAGAACTGAATAGTGTGATGAGAGTGTTAGGGGAAGAAGCAGCACTAGTCACTAAAAGGATGAAAGGGGAGCCATTAGTTAGATACTGTAGACAAGTGTAAATATAAACTTCTCTGCTTAAGTGTTATTGCTACTTGAGGGTCTGGCTTTTGCTTAAATTCCTCAAGTTTTTCAGGCCAGGAGAATTACTGAAAAGCACTGATAAAAGAGAAATGTCTATCTGATTATTACTGATTTGCACATGGACATCAGCTGGAAAAGGAAGTCTTAGAGCAGCGTGACTGATCTTCTGCAATGGGAAATACTCCAGGGTCAACACCTGGGTTTTGATAGGATCTTTGCATAGGGCCCCCATTCCAGAACTGGAGCTGTCTGGATGTTTGCACACATAGATCAAGGCCAGGACTCCCAGAGTTAACCACTTTTGAGTGAACGTGTTGCACTATATTATAGAAAATGGAAGTAAATGTGTGTAATACTGTTTCCACCCTGACCTAGGAAACATAAATGCTAAGCACCTAAGAACAGGAAATAGCATGTTCATGCATCTATCATCCCACATGACAAAGACCTCGGAGGGGTAGGATTTCATTTCTATTCCAGTAAACTTCTCCATTGTCAAGCTTGTGAGATATTGGTGCATATTACTAGTGGGACCAGTCATGTATACTGGATGAGGATGATAACACAGGGTCTTAGTTTGGGTTCTCTGGCAGCAGACGGGAGAAAGGATTGAAAAATATTAGTGGTAAGAAAACACATTTGTGGGGGTAAAAAAGACATAGAAAGGATGACAGCCAATAAAAGGTGTAAAATCATGAAAGCTACCACAGTGGATTGATGACTGGAGGTCAATTCCACTGGGAATCTCTGTGAATCAGTGTAGTACATGAACCATGGGCTATTTAATCATCAATCATGGTTGAGGGTGATTTCCTAGGACATTAAATCTCTGGTTCTTGCAGCTGATTTGAGTGGACAGAGTGAGCTTTGGTTGCCAAAGAAAGTCCTTAGGCAATCAGACGTCTCAGAAATATACTTCAATGAGAAGACAATAGGAAATAGGAAAGTGGGTGAAACACCAACAGAATCTGCCATACACAGCCAGAAAAACTTCATAGAAGTCCACAAGTTAGTGGTCATTATTTTAGAGGGAGTAAGAATGATGGATTAACAACTTTTCTCACTAAAGCAGCAATGAGATGTAGTCAAGGGCTAGAGGAACTGTTGAGCTCATAGTGGGTGGATGAAGAGCCATCACAGCCTTTTTTTTTTTTTGTCTTTGTGGGTATTTCCTCTATCCAGAGTTGAAATTTCTATCCTTTTTCTGTCTACCATGGGTGGTTGTTGGCTATAAAAGTCATTTTAGGAGGTTTTTCGTTTTTCCAGTTCCTGGGATAATCTTGTAGAAAATAAGACAACATGCTCAGGATATAAAATTAGCTATGATTTATAAGTAACTGTGTTGTTCAAGACAGGAGGAGTGTACCTTGAAGCCAGTAGCTGGGTAATAGCACAACAAGTTCTTTATGTGTCATCACAGAAAATGATCCTAAAACCAAAGACCCCATCCAAGGATTACCTTGTGGTCAGCATCAAAGTGCAGGAATCAGGCCCTGGGGCAGCAGAGGGGTGACCTCAGCACAGCAGCAGGGACAGGGCTGCTGGTAGTGTAATTTTGAAAAGTGTGACAATCTCTGCTCAGTACGACCTCACACATCTTTCTTCCCATCGAGGCTTCCACATTTCCCCATATCCCCTGACAACACAGTCTTTCAAGGCAGGGGCTAATTTCTTCAGCAATGTTTGCTAAGCAGTCTGGCCTGGCCTCTCTGGGACAAATCCCATGCCTTAGTCTCAGGAGGGGCTGGGGCTTAGGAATGTAAGGAGAGAGGGGTGTGTGGGGGGGTGAGAATATGAATAAGCAGTTGTTGACATTCCAAATGTTCATGGATTCTGAACTAAACTATTGTTAAACAGGTAATAAAATATCCTAGGAGATGGGAATGGGGCCTCACGGGTTTGGGAACTAGAGCCTGTCATCGAGGATGTTATTAGAAATATGTCACAATAAGTATGGTACTGACCAACCAGTAAAGCTGGAGAGGGCATGTTAGGGCCTGTGCTGTGTGAGGTGCTAACTCTGTAGTGGCTGGCTCCTGAGGAAGGAGCAGGGTGGCAGGGCCAGCAGAGGGCACCTCCAGAGTGTGTAGGAAGCCTGGAACAGCCTGTTTGTGACCAGTCTGTACCTGCAGAGTGAACTAGAGTCAGCATCAGGAATTCCCCTCAGGACCACCAACATAGACCACCAGCAACTCACACAGCATCTCGTGTGGACGTGGGGGAAGCATTCTGTGCTGGCAGGCAGGTGAGCAGGCTGTCTTCTCACTGTGAGAAGGAAAGGCTCTCAGCAGGAAGGGCTTTACAAGAGGAAAGGTTCCCCCCTGGGGAGATGAAGATGTGCCATCTTTAGGAAAATGAACTAGAAAAGCTTCTACTCTCCTCCAAGAAAAATGTTTCCCCTTTGTGGTAAGACCAGGACTGAAAGAAGGGCTGTCCACCCACCACCCCATCCCCTTCCCCATAGATGCAGTGTGGGGATTGCAGATTGGAGATGGGAATATGGGCAAGACTTAGCATCCTACACCCCCCACGATGAGGAATTTTGTGTGGTACACAAACCCTACAACTCTTCAGGGTGGCCCTGCAAAATCCTGACTGTACTTCTCAAGGTTATGTCACTTTGTCCCCTAAGCTTACTTCTTTCTTTATGAGCATTATACCCCCACCCCAGTTAAATATTAAAAAGTTTAGGCTTTAAACCCATGAAAATTGATTGGGCTTTCCTTTTGCAATTCATTTTTCCTTTGGTAAATTTAACACAGGACATCAATGTAGTGAGAGAGACAGCTGGCTAAGAAGATGGCTCTGTGGCAAACAGGGTGCTTCTTTCCATGTCAGCTCCACTACCTTGAACTCAAGGTGGCCCCTCCATTCCCAGAGCAGAAGGAGAAGCAGCCAGGAATGGCGTGTGGTCCTGTAGTCATTCTGCTAGCATCCTGCTGGGCGGCCTGTGGGGATCACTTGCGGAGGTAAGAAGATGACTCTGTGTCCACAGCCCATTGATTTCTTGGCCATGATACCAGAAACTGTCAAAAGGTGCTAGTTGTGGCAAGGGCTGTTTTGTGACCCATTCTTTTTCCTGCTGAACCTCAATTTGTCAAGGCTCCAGACAGTTCATGATGACATTTAGTCACTATGATCTGGGCTGGGTTCAGTTTGTTGACTTGATTTCCATGTTAGTACATTAATATTCATTGTAACCATTGTGCATATTTATACCAGACTATAAATCTTGGGCAATTCCAATATCTGAAGATTTAGGACCTCTGTTTTGAGAGTTTTCAGTGATATATATTACAAGACAAATCCATGACAGGCTCAGAGCAAGGTGGCAAAAGAATTGCTTTCCCACTAACTACCCTTGGCAGTGTCCAGCAGGTCACCTCATCCTCTGAAAAGTGGATCGGTCACTTGCAGGTAAAATGTTTTATGACACTGTGAGTGTAAATCACACTATCTTGAAGGCAGACTTGTAATTCTCCCAGGGCATTGTACAGCAGCACTATAATTCTTGTGGGCTTGGGAAGGGATTATATTGCCAGCATCAAAGTCACCCTGGGATTCCCCCAAGTAGTACAGAGTCAAGATTGCCAAGCCAGTCACAGCAGTGCATAGAAAAGTGTCTTCTCAGACACTACATACCCTGATGTGGCGGAATTCTTACTATTTGCTTAATTAACATTCCTTGCACAATCTCTCATTTGCACTGATAGGATAGGGCCCCTTCTAAATACCCATCTCTCTATCAAGTCCAGTTACTCCACTGAACTGATTTGCCCTGTAAATGTCCCCAGTCAAATTAAATACATGCAATGATTTTTTTCCCCTTGGAATAGTTACATCTTCTCCTGAGTTACACCATAGCACTTATGGTCTACTTACTTCCTGTTTGCTTATCTCATGGCTTCTGTGCAGTTCCTGCACTGCAGTAGTTATGAAGATTCTACTGTCTCAGGCCTTTTACACACACACCATCATCTTCATGAGTCAGGCCTCATCCTCTTTGCCCTGGTCTCATTGGATCTGGTTATACCATTGCTATAATAGCACAGATGTGCTATTATTCTCTCTGTGTTTATCTTCTGGCCAAGCACAGCATGCATCGATGGTGGGAGGATCTATCTGGTTGGTCTGTTCATATTCTCTGTTCACTTACATAAACACATACATGACATTGGGGCTGCTATTCCTCATAACTTCAATTTCCCTTTTCATTTGATGAGTCTTACAATGGCATCAGACTGTTCTTCACCCTGCTCACATCCCATACCCAGTTATGCAACTGCCTTAAAGGTACAGCGACCCTCCTCTTTGCTCTTTTCATGTACTCTGTCCATGCTCACCATAATAATAATAATGTCATGAGGATTCCTTTTGCTATGCACTTATACCTGAGCACTGATGGTGCTTTCCTTGAACCTGTTCTTGGCACTAACCTAGGTATAACACCACCCTGGTGCTTTGAATTCTCTAATTCTTATCTAGACCTCATCCCTTGCCATAGAGCCACTGCAATGCATACCCTTTGGGATTTCAGCACTGAACTCATGAGGTAGGACTGTTCCTCTTTGTATTTCTCATATCCCATACTCACTTTCATATGTGCCCTGAGAAGTCAGAAAGCCAGAATACTGAGGAAGTATAATAACAATTGGAAATTGTAAGAAGCCACTGGTTCACAAGCCACTGGAATAAGTGTTCTCTGGGAGCCTCCAAAGGGAGTGTGGCCCAACTAATACTTTTATTTCAGGTTTTCAGCCTCCAGAACTGGGAAAGAGTGTTGCTGTTAGATACCCAGGTTGTAGTAAATTTGTTATGGCAGTTACAGGAAACTAACACATTCCCATGATTCTCAGGCTGTATTCCCTGGAACCTGTGGATATTATGCAACAGCACTCTCATGATTGTGTTATGTTATATGGCACAGTTGACTTTAAAACCAAAGATTATTCAGGAGGTCCTAATCTAATTATATGGGCTCTTAAAAGCAGAGAACTTTCTTCAGCTGGTGACAGAGGAGGAACAGAATTCAGATTTGAAACATGAAAAGGATTGACATATCATTCCTAGGTTTGAAAATGAAAGAGATCATGAGCCAAATAATGCAGATGGACTCAGTCTAGAATATGAAGATGATCTTCAGCTGCAAGGAAAAGGGCATCCTGATGCTACAACCACAAAGAACTCAATTTCCCTCAAATTTGAATGAGCTTGGAAGCAGATTTTCCCTCAGACCTTACGGATAAGATCCAAACTCAGCTGGACTGATGAGTCTCTAAGCAGAGAACCCAGTGGAGCCTATTCAGACTTTTGATTTATAGAAATGTGAGCTAATAAATGGGTGCTACTTTAAGTTATTAAAGTTATGGTGATTTGTTACATCAGTGATATGAAGCAATCCATCCACTCTCTACCATTATCATCCTTTCCTATTTAGAGCTTTTGAGATTGCTTCTGTGGGGTCCTCAAGCCAATGGACATCTGCTCCACTGCCTACTCCAGAACCAGCCTTCACCCCCACTATGATCTTGAGGGTATTGCAAATCTCATGTCTCAGCCAGCTGGAAACTTCATACAGTTCATCAGCATGAGATTTTACTGAGTAAACAATGATTCCACAACAATGATTTTAGTCTCCTTTCACAAATAGATAGAACACCTTCTGGATTGAATTCAAATGTGAAATTTGGAAAGTGCTCCCATTCCCCAAAGTATAAGGAGAAATTGAATGATTTACCACATAATAACTGACATACTCTTCTCTTTATGGTCCTTGACAATTTTTGTCATTTTATTTTTAGACTGTATGCCATTTATTTTCTATTTTTGGAGTAGAAACCTATGTTAAAATGTGAACTCTGCACCATCTTGAGGAAAAAATTTAAACATTATTTTTATAAAGGATAAGAAATACTCAGGTAGACCCTTGTGTTCAAGGACAGAGTATAGAATCTGGTTCTGGCAGAATTAAATAGAATTCAGGCTTTCCGAAACTGGTCCTAAGACTATATTATTGTACAACATGTAACACACATAATATACAACATGTAACATAAAATTTCATGAAGACACAGACACATATCTTTTGAAATTACTGCAATAATCATAGGAATTGGAATGGAGTGATCCTGGTGTATGAGTACCTAATGGCATCCAAAGAAAGTACATTAGTACTAATAAAAATTGTGTAAAAGGAATGATGTAAAAGGAATAGTGTCTTACTCAGGGTATATCATGTTGGATATTGCTAGTTGGGATCCTGTATACACATCTTCATAATAAAGAGAGAGAAACATGTTTTCATAAGAGACAAGTTTATATTTTATCTATCAATTCCTTTTTAAGATATATTAATAACAGAATTCATCACCACAATAAAATCTTCATTAAAATATATGTTCCTGGGTTTTCCATGTTACAAAATATAATAACTAAAGGGTCCTGTTCACTAAGAAATAGCAAAACCCAGGAACATAGCACAAAATCAAGTAGAATTGATGATAATTGATTTCTTCAGGTATAAATGAAGTTAAAAACTTTGTTTCATGTCATATTTTAAATTATATTTCTATATACAATTGTTTTCATTTTCTAATAACTATGAAAACTGCAGATATTAGAGACATGGCAGGGAAAGAAAAGGTTCAGGTGATAACTATTCAAGGATCATGAAACCTAAGCACCTAGGGGAACTGAGCAGATTCTTGACCAGAGGAAAATTGTATGGAACCTTTTGACATCCTATTGAGTAAGCTTTATGGCTGATGAGACTAATGGTTATCATGGTTAAACTATTTAAGATTGGCATGTCCATGATAGGAAGTAATAGTAATTTTGCTAAAGCATGAATAAGATTACTGGGTACAACATGGCCAGGAGGTAGACACACAGCAAGTGAATGAGCCTAGAATACTTCCATATACTTATATTTTAAGGTAATATATTTTGGTCCTCTTCTCACCATTGTTTACCTAGTAATTCATAAATACTCCTTGTTAGTAAGGTACATGCATATTTACAGGTTCACAGAAGTTTTGGGTCTCAGACTATATACCTTGAGAATATTAAAATCATAATGTATTTTTCCTTTTTGCACACATTTTTAACTATCTTCTAGACATATCCACCTACCTATGATCTGAACCTTTAAATTATCCTTTCCAAATTTGATTTTATGCTTATTTCTCAATTTTAGAGAGAAGGGTAAAACTTTTTGTTTTTGCCACCTGTCAAATCTGATCAGTAACAAAAATTCCCTTACAATTTTACCAGCCAAGGCATTGCTACAGAGTATATCATATTGTTATTACTGCTGCTACTTAGTTTAGCATTGTCCATACTCTCTTTTAAACTCTTGCCCTTTACATGGAGCTAGCTTACCCATACTGCATCTCACAGTTACATGACAATCCAATTAGGTGAGGGAAATTTCTGGAATGGCTGGTTGAAGAATTCAGTGAATCCTCTTCCCACAGACAGATACTATGCTGGATGAATTTGTCAAAAGCAATCATATAGAGACATTGGAAATCAACAAAGATGTACAACAAATTGAGAAGCAATGATTTCAGAAAATCTACTACATTGTGTCAAGGAGAGAGAGAATCTATGGTACTTTAACCAGGAACTGTTTCTCTCATATCCCCTACCCATACTTCACACTTCCATTCTATGCTGATCCACTGACAATGAAATGGTCCAACTTCCTGATATGAAGGGTTTGTCTGATAAAATATGATCTGAAACAATTGGGGTTCTATTTTGTAATTGCTTCCTAAATCTGTTGATGTACCTTTAGCAGGATATAAGGGAAAGAATAAGCTATAAACAATATACATAATAGGTATAAGTAATATTTACTGGACATTTACTATGGGAGGATTATCAAATGTATTTGGACAGATATATACATAAACTTTGATTTTTTAAATTTATTTATTTATTCTAATTTGTTATATATGACAGCAGAATGCTTTTCAATTCATAGTACACATATAGAGCACAATTTTTTGAGTCTCTGGTTGTACACAAAGTAGAGTTACACCATTTATGTGTTCATACATGTATTTGAGGTAATGATGTCCATGCATTCCATCATCTTTTCTAACCCCCTACCCCCTGCATTCCCCTCCCTCCCCTTTGCCCTATCTAAAGTTCTTCCATTTCTCCCATGCTCCCCTCCCCATACTCATTATGGATCAGCATCCTCATAAAACATTCAGCATTGTTTTTTGGGTATTGGCTTACTTCACTTAGCATAATGTTCTCCAACTCCATCCATTTACCCGCAAAAGCCATGATTTTATTCTCTTTTAATGCCGAATAATATTCCATTGTGTATATATACCACATTTCATTATCTATTCATCTACTCAAGGGTATTTAGGTTGGTTCCACAATTTAGCTATTGTAAATTGTGCTGCTATAAACATTGATGTGGCTGTGTCCCTGTGGTGTGCTGATTTTAAGTCCTTTGGATATAAACCCAGGAGTGGGATAGCTGGGTCAAATGGTGGTTCCATTCCAAGTTTTCCAAAGAATCTCTATATTGCTTTCCAGATCGGCTGCACCAATTTGCAGTCCCACTAGCAACATATGAGTGTGCCTTTCCTCCCACATCCTTGCCAACACTTATCGTTGTTTGTATTTTTGATAGCTGCCATTCTGACTGGAGTGAGATGAAATCTTAGAATAGTTTGATTTGCATTTCTTTAATTGCTACAGATGATGAACATTTTTTTCATATATTTTTGATTGATTGTATATCATCTTCTGAGAAGTGTTTGTTCAATTCTCAAAAATATTAACATAAAAAAATAAACCCAATCAATAAATAGGCCAAGGAACTCTGATTTCTTTCTGACAGACATTATGCATGGTTTATTGTTAAAAGTGGGGACTAGGGTTGGTAGGAAAAATATTTCTAAAACTCTATGACAGACTCAATCCTGAACTTGTTTTATTTTTATAGTGCATGTACTTTTTATTATTTCATTTTAGTTATATAAAACATTAGGATTAATTTTGACATAATTTTAAAAGCATGGGATATAATTTTCTCTACTGAATTTTCTCTAATTTAGTCCCCAGTACTTACTTCCTTTATCCATTCCCTTCTCCCTCCCCCTATTCCCTTCCCTCTACTGTCCTTTCATGTATGTGTGTGTATATATATATATATATATATAAAATAGTGAGATTCACTGTAGTATATTCCTTATTTACATACATAAAAATGTTAGGTCAGATTCATTCTACCAGTATTCCCTTTTTCCATTCCTCCCCCCTTCCTCTCAATCCCCTTGCTCTACTCCACTCATCTCTCTTCTATTTTCATGAAATCCCCCCTTTCTTTTTTCTTTATTTTGGTCTTATCCCCTCATATCAAAGAAAACATTTGATCTTTGACTTCCTGGGTTTGAATTATTCCACTTAGCATGATGGTCTCCAGTTGTATCCATTTACTGCCAAATGCCATATTTTCATCCTTCTTTATGGCTATGTATCTATACCACCTTTTCTTCATCCATTCATGTGTTGACAGGAACCTAGGTTGGTTCCATACTGTGGCTATTGTAAACACTGAATTCTTATGAAAATATACATACTTAAGTGTGTTTTAATTGTTATTTAAGTTTGATTTTGTTCATATAGGTACTTACTTTACAGTATGTTTTAAAAGTACTACAATATTATGTATGCCTTTGAAAAATGTATAAATTATCTCTTGGCAATCAATCAAAGTTTGGTAGGTTGCTTATTCATTCACAAATATTTATTGGATATCTATTGTATTACATTGTAGTCACTAGTAGATATATCAGTGAGCAAAACAGACAAATATCCCTACTTACATTAATAACTGGGTAAGATAGATAACAAGGAAATAAGAGAATGATATATATGTTCAGAGATTATGTTAACTATAATTAGAATAGGGTAAGTATTTTAAATAGTTTGTTAACAGAAAATTTGAAGTATAGTAAGGCCAATAAATTGGAAGATGATTGCCATTTTCAAAAATAGTTTATTTCTCAGAACTTCCAAGAGGAAGAGGCCTGAAATATCATGAGAAGGGGCATATAGAGCAACAACATAGTCATGAGGCAGAGGGGGAAAAAGAGGGAATTTTGTGCCAGAGTTATTATTGTGGGTTCAGCAGTGAAGATTGGGAAAAACAGGGTAAAGGGGCATATGATTGGCAGGATTGAGTAATTGCAGTGAGATCTGGGCTGTAAGTGTTGCCTCTAATTGTCTAGCATCAGGCCATAGGTGACTGGAGAAAGTTCACATTAGTCCAAAATATGATAACCTTTAAAAGGAGGAGATAGGAGTGTGGGTGCCAGATCATTTGGTTTGAAAAACACATTTGCAGGTGAGTGGTTTACTATCTCTGAGAATTGGCTAATTCAGGGAAGGACAGTCCTTCTAGGACCAATGAGACTCCAGACATTAAAATATAAGTATACAGAAAATAAAAGGCATCAGTAGTATAATTAGGAAAATCAGGACTTCTAGGCTTGTTAGGATGCATCTTGCACGTGAGATGATAAACATAGTTACTTTGCTTCATTATAATAACCATTTCTCACACACACACACACACACACACACACACACACACACACACAATGATCCCTATAACATCATGTTAAAAACCTCAGATATATACACATACACACCAAAAAAAAAAAAAACTTCTTTAAAGACAAATAAAAAAGAAGCAGGGTCCATGTAGTCCACAAATGCAATCTCTCAACCAGGTGCTCTTGTGTAAAACATAGCTTTCACACTGCAAGGTAGTAACCCTGCCAAAAAGAAGAGGAGGGTAAATTGAGCCACAGAGAGACATGAAAGAAAAATGCTTAAGATACAAGGAACGACTAGTGTCAAAATTTTGATGTAGGAGATTACCTGGGGTGTCTGAACAGGACATTGTAGATTAAACAATGTGAGTAGAGAGGATATTGTTGGGAAATGAAGTTAGAGAAGGACCATATTATATAGGACTTTGTTAAGTGTTTTTAATATTTGAGCTTTTATGCTCAGAGAAATGTGGAATCACTTATAAGTTTTATGTAGGAAAGGACATAATCTACTGGACTTTCAAGATGATCCCGGTGGTTGTATTAAGACCAGACTGTAAATGAGTGGAATCAGGGAAAAGAGTTGGGAGGCTACTGCAGTACCCTGGGAGAAAAATAACAATGACAGGATGAAATTGTGATTCGAGTAAGAATTTATTACATTCTGGGTATGTTTGGTAAGTAGAGCAAACAGTTACTGGCAGGCACACTGGAAATGAGAGCAATGTGAAAGAAACAGGATAATATCAAGAAATTTGGCATGAGCAATGGGAAGTTCATACTGTGGGAAAGCAGATCTACAGGGAGAAATTGGGAATTCTGCTTCAGACTTTTTAATTTTAAAACTGTCTCTAAGATATCCAAGTGGGAATCATCAAGTAGGCAATTGAAAAATTTGAGTTTGCAGTCAAGGGAAAATGACCATACTGGAAATATGATTAGAGATTCATTATAATGTCGATATATTTCAGAAGTCAAGTTCAAATTATATCATCAAGGGGATGAATGGAGAGATGAGAAGAGATCTTGAGACTAATCCTAAGGGTACTTCAATGTTAAAAAAAAGTCAAAGACTAGGATTAGTAAAACAGCACTGAGAAGCAGTGGCCTATGAGAATGAAAATATTGGGTCAATGAAGTACAAAAGACAAAGGAAGAAAGTATTTCATGATTAGAAAGTGATCAGCTATATCAAAAGATGCTGATACTTCAAATAAGATAAAGATATTAACTAACCACAAGCATTAGCAATAAGATGAGCACTAGTGGGGTTTGGTTTATTACTTTGTGGGTTGGCTTATGTATATAGATTGGAAAAATCATTCATAGATGATAATTTGACAAATATACATCGTTGGCATTTGGGCTTGGCTGAAAGTACTCATTTTTGGAAATTGGCACATTTTCATAAAAATCTTGGAAATCTTTAATATACTCTGAAGATAATAACATATTTAATAGTATCATAAGTGATCTGTATTTTATATTTCATGTTCTAAGTATAATGCATTAAATAAACTCAGCCATGACAATATGAATATTATATTACAAGAAGACTTACAAAAGAACCCCCTAATATACTTTTTTGAGAGAGAGAGAGAGAGAGAGAGAGAGAGAGAGAGAGAGAGAGAGAATTTTTTAATATTTATTTTTCAGCTTTCGGTGGACACAACATCTTTATTTTATTTATTTTTATGTGGTGCTGAGGATCAAACATAGCGCCCCGCGCATGCCAGGCAAGTGCGTTACCACTTGAGCCACATCCCCAGCCCCAAAAAAGTAGATTAGAGTTTACCAGGGGCCAGGGAGAGGAACAGTGAGCATGTTTTACTTAATGGGCAAAGATTTTGTTTAGAATGATGAAAAGGTTTGGAAATAGATAAGAGTGGTGTTTGTATGATATGGTGAATGTACTTAATGCCACTGAATTGCACACTTAAAAATATCTTTAAGTCCAGCAGTACATTAGAAAATGTTTTAAAAAGTTGATTTAAAATATTTTAATAGATAAGCAACTTTGAGAATCAATCAAGTTGCCACTGTGAAAAAAATCCACTTGGCAAAATATTCCTAAAAATCTCCTCTCCACCAGGGTGAATGAGTCTTCTAAGACCTGAGCTGAGAAGGTAAATCAGCTTCCTAGAGCTTACCCATGTACTTCCCATGACCTTTCAATTTATCTTCCATGTTCAAATGCATGGTGTCATTATAGGCATCACCTTGGCATTTGAAGTCTTACATTCATCCCTGCCTCTTCATGGAAAAATATTCAAAAACCTTGATATATTTAGGAATACCACCTATCTGGTGGTATTCATATCACCACTCCAACTTTTTCTTGTACTCAAAAATTTCCTGGTTATTATGGATAAACAGTTCTTTTTTATATAGCCTAAAGGAAAAAACAGTGCAAGTGTCAACCCATGATAAATTCAGTGTTATTAAAAGCCCACCAGGAAAAAGTGATTTCCTGGTTGCATAAAAGACCATTCTGTCCTTCATAATTTATAACTTTTAACATTGAACATAATTATGTACAAGTACCACAAACTAACTGTGCATCACTGTTACTGCAGATATCATTAATCATGTAATGAGACAACTTGAAGTTCAACCTGTAGAACAACTTGGCCTTGAGGCTGAGGACCAAGTCAGTCTTCCATTTGATGTGAGCAGAAAGACTCTAGGAAACACCGAGTAAATACCAATTTAATTGGTTTTATAATGTAATGAATTTTCCCACCACAAAAACTTCTTTCATAAAGAATCAGCTTTACATGTCTTTGACAAATTTATTTTTTCTCAAACACACAATTTGTGGGTTTCACTTCAAATATTTCCTCCAAAATCACTGCCAGCACAAAACAACAACCACCACCACCACCCACACAAAAAAAGCACTTGATTTAAAACAAATGCTTCAAGTAATTGTTTTTAAAGTATTTTTTCATCCTGAATTATATAATTGATAATAACAACTCTCTGAGTCATTGTATAATCTCACAATTGAGAAATTAAATGAAAAGTAAATGTGCCTTCCCTGGGACTTAGTTTGTCTGATGCATATAATTACATTTTCAGATAGAGTATACCATTCACTCAGTGGTTATGAAGGTTGAATATGTTGTATATAATTTTCATAACTGGCTACTGGAAATAATTTACTTAATATTAATTATATAGAAAACTAAATGTATAATTTTTGTTTGAAGGAATACAAGTATCTAATCTAAATATTTTTCCAAGATATAATGGACCATGACATAGACCATGAAATGTATTATTAGTACAAAGAACAGTGATCATAATGAGAAAGGTTGAATTCTTAGTCCTTTTGTAGAGAATAACAACTCAGGTAAACATCCTCCATAAAGCAACTCCTGCTAGTCACTGGTGTGTTGCTGGGATGAAGTGTACCACTCAATGGGTGTAAGTCAATCTACAACTAAAACAAGGCAAGAATATGCATGTAAGACTAAGCATAATCAAGTCTTTCCTTCTTCTGGTTCTAATAAGGAAAAAACCCCTCAAATTCCAATGCGATGTAATTATTCTAATGATATGTACCTCCTGCCCAAGTGCAAAGCTAAATGCAATAATATTACCTGTTATTCAGATACACAATCCAGAACCCCCTCTATAGTTTCAAAATGGATTAACTAAAAGTCATACAGCATTTGAGTACCCTAGATTGGGTTCTGATTTCAGTATTCAGACATCCATGGCTCCATTAAGATATCCTGTAGCCCTAGTACCTACCATTCACCATTGCTCTGAATCCTAAAACACCCAGATGAGATCCAAACTGGCCCCATCCAAGAGAACTCTATTTCTCTATTTTCATGAGAGAATCCAAAAGTGAAATAGCACATAGAGTCTTATTTCTTCTGTGATGAGACTGCATAAATGCTTCACTGCATAATTAGAATGGGCATAAGAGCAATTTGTCTTGGTTGTTTAAAATATTGCCCCCTTTACCTTATAAGAATTCATTAATATTTTAAAATAGCTTAACAACTGGGAAAAATTTTACAGAAAGTAGAACTCCAATGTAAGGTAGATCTACTTAATATCTCTTCTTTTAATTTTATTTTATTGCTTCTTCTTAGTTATACATGACTGTAGAATCCATTCTGACAAAATTATACAAGCATAGGACATATCTTATTCTAATTAGGGTCCCATTCTTGTGGATGAGTATTATGGTTTGGATGTGAGGTGTCCCCCAAAAGCTCATGTACGAGACAATGCAAGAAGGTTCAGATGAAAAATTATTGGATGCGTTTTAACCCAATCAGTGAATTAATTAATCTCCTGAATTAACTCATTGGTAACTGAAGTGGTGGAGTGTGGCTGGAGGAAGTGGGACAAATTGGGGGTGTGGCTTTGGGGTATATATTTTGTATCTGAAGAGTGGACTCTCTCTGATTCTTGATCACCATGAAGTGAGTGGCTTCCCTCTGCCACACACCCTGCCATGTTGTTCACCCTCATCTTGAGCCCTGAGGAATGGAGCCAGTCTTCTTATGGACTAAGACCTCTGAAACTGTGAACCCTCAAATAAACTCTTTCTCCTCTATGTTTGTTCTGGTTGGGTCCTTTTAGTCACAACAGTGAAATAGCTGACTAAAAGAGTGTGCATGATGGTGGGATATGTATTTTTATGTCTTTGTAGGAAAATTATGTTAGATTTATTTTACTATATTTCCTATGCCTATCCCCCCTTCCTTTTTTCATCTTTGTCTAATCTACTGAACTTCTCTTCTTCACCCCCCCCCATTTGTTGTGGTTTAGCTTCCAGATATCATCAAAAACATTCAACCATTGTTTTGGGGGAGATTGGCTTATTTTGCTTAGCATGCTGTTCTCCAGATCCATCAATCTACTGGCAAATGTGGTAAAGTCATTCTTCTTTATGATTGAGTAATAGTCCATCGTATATATATACCACAATTTCTTTATGCATTCATCTGTTGATAGGCATCTAGGTTAGTTCTGTAGCTTAACTGTTGTAAATTGTGTTGATATAAACATGAATGTGGCTGTGTCACTATAGTATGCTGATTTTAACTTCTTTCAATATATGCTGAGGAGTTAGATAACTTGGTCAAATGGTAGTTCTATTCCTAGTTTCTTGAGGAATCTCCATACTGCTTTCCAGAGTGGTTGCACTGATTTGCAGTTCCACTAATAATATATGAGGGTTTCCTTTTCTCCGCATCCTTGACAAATTTGTTGTTACTTGTTTTCTTGATAATTGTCATTCTGACTGGAATGAGATGTAATCTCAGTATAGTTTTGATTTGCATTTCTCTAATTGCTAGAGGTGTGGAACATTTTTTTCATATATTTGTTGACTGATCACATTTCTTCTGTCAAGTTCTTGTTCAGTTCCTTTGATCCATTTATTGATTGGGTTATTTAATTTTTGATGTTAAGCTTTTTGAGTTCTTTGTGTATCCTGGAAATAAACATGCTTTTCTTATAGGATAAAAACTTCTTTGTGTATAAAACTCAAAATGTGTCTAGATTTTGCAGGACCATATAATATCACAATAAAAGACCTTTCAAACCATGAAACAATGATATTTAAAATCTATCTTATTCTTGTTAAATTTGTTTTATTTGTCCTATTTGCGTATTAACAAGGGGAATGAATTCATTCAATATATATAAATTTTCCTGGTTAAATAAATAATGTTTATGAATTAATAGGGAAACAATTTTCACTTGCTCTTCTAAGTAGTCAGTTATAATATCCACTGCAGAATTCCCTTGACTGTGGCTATAAAAGAAGTTTTTTAGTAAAAGGACCTTTTGCTTTGAAGAAAACATTAGGGAAATATTCTGTATTGTTATTTGCATTTAAACTACCTGCAATTTTAAAGATTAATTACAAACATGATCTAAACTTTTCTTCAGCTTTAGTTAGTTATATATGAAATACAGTGCTCCTATTTATTAGTAAAGACTATAAATTATTATAATAACAATTTTTAATCCCCACTCTACTAATGATAATAGTAGTATGTAATAAGGCAGTAATTTTTCTAAATATCTTATATGTATTCTACCTATCAATGTGGGGTACTTACTATTCTAGCCTCATTTTATATATAAGTACTTTGGATCTTAAAAGGCTATGTAACTTGCCAAGGTGACACTGGTAGTGAGGGCAGAGCAGAGTTAGTACATAACTCTGAAGGAGTTATGTACTAATCTGCAGGTCAGTTAACTTCTATGGGCCTCAGTTTCTTCATCTGTAAAATAAAGTGGTTAGACTGAATTGCCTTTTATTCTAAAATGTCATTTATATAGGACTTTCAGAGTCCTTTGAAAGTCATGCAGAACCAACTACTTGAAGCAGTTTATCATACGTAAACTATGATGTTATAAATGACTTTACATTTTCATCAGAATTATTTGTAATGCTCTTTATTTTAAGCATTTTAAAGCCCTTGTAATTTTTTTGTTAAATTGATATTTAAGGAGTTTGATAAAGGATTTCTGATATTATGGCTTTTCAATTGATTTTTTAAATTTTTTAATCAATTGTTGGGGCCTAACAGGTAAATAGAGTATATAAACCAGCAGGGATTAGCTAATCCATAAATTAATGTCAGGCAGAAGAAAGGGTCATTCTAGCTGTGTTCAGGCTCCAGGCTCTCTCATTTCAGCAAGTATTGTACTTCTCAATCAGAAATTAAATTTTACATTATATTTAGAGTTCCAACATTTTATCTATTTTATCTATATGCTTGTATGAAGAAATGGATTCAACTATTGCTTAATCACTTAATATACAAAAGGTTAATCAGGAGCACTGAAAACAAACATCAAGTGAAAGTGAAGGCAATAATCAGGAATAACTCAATAGGAGAATTTAGAAGTAAAGCAAGGTTAGGGCATCTAAGCCTCATATGAACTCCCTTGTTGCAAAACATATTTAAGATGTTCATTATATATATATATATATATATATATATATATATATATATATATATATATATTGTTCATTTTATTCAGCATTTTTCTAACATTGCATTTCTATAGATCTCTTCCTTCCCTCTTTCCCCTCCCTCATCCTTGCTCAGTGCTTGAACTATGAGAAATATGACAAAGAAAAAGGAGATCAACCACTGTTGCTTACTGAGCTACCATGCCATTCATTCTAATTTAATTTTCCAAATTATTTTTCAAGGACAGGAATATTGTGCTCATTTTTCACGTGTGTTAGCCCCTTCTGGATGCTATAACAAAATACCTTACATTGACTCATTTATAAGCAAAATAAATATAATGCTTGCTGTTTTGGAGATTTGGAATTTCAAGATTAAGGTGCCAGAAGATTGGATATCCAGTAAGTACCTATTCCTCATAGAAAACATCTTCTATGTATTCTCACATGAATAAAGTAAACACACTTTACTGGGTCTCTTTTATAAGGGTAATAATCCCATTTATGGGGACTCCAATCATGACCTGATCATTTCCTAAAGGCTCTAATTCTTGATATGTGGGGAGTATATTTTGGCATAGATAATTTCAGAGGACCAACACATTCACATCATAGCATCAGTTGAGAGAAATAAGACACACAGAAGTCACAGAATAGAGAGCTTAGATTTGGTATGGTCTTTTTAAAAGTAAAATTCTATTATTTTTCCATTGTGCTATGATATCCTCTCCTATATAATATCTCTTTTGTTATTTGGAATAATTCTAAGCCTATAGAAAAATTATAAATGTAATATTACAGTTCAAAGTATCTTGGAAATTATCCAGTCTATTAGCCTTCCTTTAGCAATAAGGAGTTCTTGGAGCCAGAGTGCAATAACACATACCTATAATCCCAGCAGCTTGGGAGGCTGAGGCAGGAGGATTGCGAGTTCAAAGCCGGCCTCAGCAATTTAGTAATACCCTTAGCAATTTAGTGAGGCAGTGTCTCTAAATAAAATATTTAAAAGGCCTAGAGATGTGTCTCAGTGGTTAAATTTCCCTGGGCTCAATCCCTGGTACCCAAATAAACAAAAAAATAAATTGAAGGAAAAAAGAAAAAAATAGAGAGTTCTTAGTATGAGGAGATTATGAGACTTACTCAAAATGGATACTTAACACACTTGTAGGGTGACAGGAAAATAGAGATCAAAAAGAGAATTTTCTTTATTGTTGATGAGACCTAATTCCATGAAATATTACAATATAGATAGATGTAAGCCTATTGGGGCAAACATGTATGGGTCATACTTTGATGAAAACATCTTTGGAGGTTACTGAATATAAAGATTCTTTCAATTTAAGTTGTGAAGTAAATGGATTTAAAAATTTTATCCTCATTTACTTTTAACCATAGGTCAGATAGTCTTCATTAAAACTGAAATGCTACAGAAATGAAATAAAATGACTGAAATTTTTCTATAAACTCTCAGAGAGCAAGAGCAACCTTGAACATAATAGGTTGAATTTACAGGGGTTTTTGTAATACTCCTGGGTTACAAAATAAAATAAGGATTAATAATAAATAATAATAGTAAAAAAAATACACATAGACATAATTTAGTATTTCTCACTCAGGCAAAAAATAGCTAAATATATAGCACTCCTATTATTTGTCTTTACATATTATGCTAAGGAAGACACATTTTCCTGTGAAGGTTTGTGGGGGATTTTTGTTTGTTTGTTGTTAATGTTTTAAAGTACACACTCTGGAAACCTTATAGCTCAACTACAAATTTCAATGTAGCTGTTTCCACTAGTGTACAACACAGAATAAAGCTGGACAGTTAAGATTGCTCAATTGCATGTATCCATGTGGTCTCTTCTAGAGAGACTGTTCACAACCAAATTCCAAAGTTTAACCAAGAAGGAGTGACATCTGAGCTCTTCAATTTCATTTTTACCATTAGGGGAAAAGTCACAACTTCTATCAGAAAGTGTTTCAAGTGCACTGAAACAAGCTTGTGTGAAATCTTCTCTTGTTAAAATTTATAAGCAGGACTACAACTAGCTTGAGTAAAATATTAAAGGTTCGAAAAGGTAAATGTAACCAGAATATCTAGGCACAGTTCTGCGGATTACAGATTTACTTCCACTAAGTAAAATACCTGTACTGTTTGTTGTTGTTGTTGTTGTTGTTGTTGTGGGAGGAATGGACTAATGACATCTCTGAGCTTGTAGTGGGTGTGTGTGACTGGGACCATAAGGATGCAGTGTAATAGAGCTGCTTTGCTTCAGGCTTCAGCCCTCTTCTTGGAAGTAATATAAAAACATCCTGCAGTGAATCTAAAGTAAATAAAGATATATTTGAATGGAACACTCTTCCTGCCTTCCTTTCCAACTTTCCTGCCTGCCTAAAAGAAAAAAAAAATTTATTTGTTGATGGCATACCACCATGAATAATTGCTCCTAACCAAAGAAATAGAACAGTAATTCTATGACTCTCACTTTGCAAAGCTGGTCTTGTTCATAAACTCAGAGGAAGCTCAGAAGATGTCTGAGAATAATCCATGGACTTGGCAGCAACAATTTTCCAACATAAATCTTAGTAGAAAATATGGTTTTTCATTCAGTCTTTTTCACTACTCATGTTACATGAACTAAGAGAATTTTCTGGTGCAGTTATCTTACCATGGCCATGATTAAAACGTTTCCACTTCTCTGTTTTGTAAGTGTGAAAATGGGGGTGGGGGGGAAGGTAATTTATGTTTCCAATTCTCACGTCTATTCCTATTCCACCTGTTTTTATTCCCTGTTTTCATGACCAGAGCAAAGATGGTGGACAAAAACTGGAAACACTATGAATGTCAAGCACTACATTCAGAGCATTATGAATTAGATCATCCCACCTAAGTTAATTATGGCATGATATACAGCACAAAGCAGATTGGATCCCAGCTTAGATAAATGACTGTCTTTTCCATCTATAATTGGTCTGTCAATATGGGTTATTAGCAATAAAAAACCACAGTCTTGGGACAGATGTAATTCACAGACCCTACTCATAATATAACATACATAATGAGGCTCAGATGCCAAATTCTTCTCATTCTCATTCTTTCAGCTGCCAATGCAGGTGGTGTTTACCCCAAATCCATTTCCCCTCAGGATCACCATAATTAGTACTTACATAGAAAAAAAAAATCCCCTCCTACTTGGCTTAGATTAACACTTCCAATGTGAAAGTCTGTTTTGTACAGGATTTATATTCTTTTCTAGTGTAATATGGCATTTTGGATGAAGCATAGGGTTCCCCAAAGATGAGCAAGCTTTTCCTCAATGTCAGTGCTAAACCAGTTTTAACCTCTAATTTGGTCCACAGAGACCCAAATCTGATTTAAACGTTTGTATGTGTTCCTCTTCTGTGAACCTTTTAACCTCTCATTGTTGGCTGCTACTCTTCTGGCCTCTTTGCCTTCCCCTCACTTGATGATGCTTCCTTTAAGAAATCCTGGAGTTTTTCATTTAATCATTGCATGTCCATATTGTGAAATTGTTTTACATTTTGTTAGTAGAAGTGACATAATTAGGAATTGTCCAGTCTTCTCTTTTTCTAAAAGGGACTGATCTGTCAAAATAATATTAAAATCTTTTAAAAAGCAAATGAAACTGTTTCTTGAAACTTTTCACTTTAAAAATAATAAAATGTAGTACATCCACTGCTTTACTCAGATTAAGTTAACTCTTCTTCCCTTTCTAATGAGTCCAATTGTTACCGCTGTTGACCGGTGAGTTCTTGCTCCCCGATGTTGAAGAATAACACCAAAGAAGCACTCCGAGGCAAGGCCAGAGTAGAGATTAGAAGTTTATGAAAGGACAGAAGAAAAGACTTCTCCCGGAGGAAGAAGGGGACCCAAGAGGTGGAATTCGTGGAAGTGCGGTGGTTTCCCCTTTTTATAGTTTTGGAGATGGAATGTAGGTTGGAAGGCCGGAGGGGTGGGACACAGGTGGGCCAAAGAAGTAGTCTGAGCAGGAAGGACTTCATTATCACTTCTTTGTGATGGGCTATCTTCAAATCTGCTGGGGGCTATTCATTAATACTTCTTCCAGGTAGACTTTGGCCTAGGGCCTCTTTGGGACTTCATTAACATTCCATGAATTGTCCTCTGTGTTTTCCCTGAGTCATTCCCAGCATGGCCTCCATTTTAGATTTCACTCGGTATTAGACCCGATTTACCTAACTACACTGATTACCTAACTTTAAATCTGGCTTCACAATTATAGATTTTTCTTGTTTTCATGATTCAAACTTTGGTGTGATTATTTCACAAATAAATGGTTGTGTCTACTATAGTTAGGAGTAAAGAACAGGTCAGCAGGATACCTTCAGAAAATTTTGGAAAATAAAGAATTCAGTGATTTTCCTGGCTGAAGATGTAGGGCCTTAGACCAAACTTACTCAAAGAGAACTTCAAATGCTAATATGGTCTTTCAAATTTTTTTTCTCCTTTGGCCACTAAAGCTGAGTCTTTGGTTTCAGGTCATCTACATGTGAATTCTGACTTTTGCCTTTTCCTTGTTGCATGTCCATGGCCAAGTAACTTAACTTCTTTTGCTTCAGTTTCTTTGTTTCTTGGGCATGTGAGGCAAACACTCTACCAACTGAGCTGTATCCCCAGTCCAGTTCCTTCATCTATAAAATAGAGATGACTGCACTTCCTAACTTACAGGGTTATACTGGGAACTAGATGGAAAACAAGATAATAAAAGCACTGTGCTGAGCACCAGTGTTCAATAAAATTTAAATGTGGTTATAATTTATTTCTGGATGTAGGAGGATATGAATTCACTCCTCACATCACCCAACACATTTGAGAAGCATTATCTTAGAGTCATCAATATCTAAAAAAGAAACAAAAGAATGGTGAATTTTAAGATTTAAGCAAATAAAAATAGATTTTGGAGCAATCTATTAATAAGGCATTTAATAATAAGCTTTTCTGTGACCTTCCAGGTTGAATATATGCTAAATTTTCCCTCATAATTTCAGGTTATGAACAAAAAGTTTATAATCTAAATTTTTCTGTAGCTTCTCCATTTAAGTCTGAATTGGTAGTTCAATATTAATTTTCTTAAGAATATCTAGCTAGGTAATTAAACAAGTCTTATTTATTTTTAATAACCTCATGGGAACTTAATCAATAGTCTAGACTTCCAATATTCTTCCTAGAATCTGGTTGATCAGAGTAGGAAAGAAGAAATGTTAGGCTTTTTTCTTGACTAATGGCAGATTTCCTTCCAGATCTCCTCATTATGTTAGTATGCATTCACCCCCCCCACACACACACACACTTGCTCACACATTTATGATGTGAAAACAAATCCCAGAGTCAGTCTTGGGGTAACAATTGTTCCAGTAAGATGTAAATTAAAACCATGGGAGTGAAGTTGTGGATAATGAAAATGGAGAATATAAAAATAAAAAAGTAACAAACAACAATAACAATAAAACTCAACAAGCTGAATCCCACTAGAGCTACATAAAAATAGGTTCAGTAGTTTCATTTGTTCAACACTCTATTTCTGAATGCTATCGATGTGCCTGGCATTATTGCTAGGATTTGGGAATAAAAAATTGAAAACGATTTATTCACAAACATCTGGGTCAGAGAATTTCCAAGTAACTTGCCCAGAGTCATGCCTGATAAGCAACACCAAGATATAAACATAGTTTTATCTCTAAAGTCTTTGTTTTCCCCATAATACCAAGTTGTCTATGTCAGCAGACCCTGCTCATGCATTGCCCTGATCTTCTCAGATCCCTTTTCCTAACTCTGTGGTAGATTCTGTCGTTTGTGTACTAAACACTTGCATCATTGCCTTGAAAACATTGCTCTTGGACACTTAAGTCTCCTTGTCTGAATGGTAGAGTAAGTGCCTGGGAGTCCCATCCCCTTGTCCTCCCAATGCCCTCACAAACCAAGAGTGCTACTTGGGCAATGATTGATTGGTCTGGAGGAGCCATCTATGAGACAGGAAGTGGTCCCTCACCAGATACTGAATATGCTGGCACCTTGATCACAGACCTACAGTCTCTAGAACTGTGAGAAGTGAGTAAATTTCTTTTGTTTAAAAGTTGTCCATTGATTCTTACATTAATTTTATTAAAGCAAGCCAACTGAACTTAACAAGCCTTTCCTTTGAAAGATGAATGCTATGTAGTCAGGTATTTTCTAAGATCTCATAAGCCTGTATAATTTAATGAGCTATTAAATATGGCTTAGCCTATAATTATGTCAGCTCCTCATTGTGTTAGAATCTATACATTCGAGGCAGATAATTTGGTGCTACCTAGTCACTAGTTTGTTTAAAAGCAGTTGATGGTCAGTTAAAATAGACTATTCTGTATTAATATTCAACCTGTATAACATAATGTTTACTAACCTTTCTGCTTTAGAAGAGAGTAAATTAAAAAATACTATATGTTGCAGAATAGAAATAACCCAATGAAAGCTAATACAATCGAGATTTTTAGCATTGTGGAATGTGCACATTAAATATAATAGGTGCCACTAAGTTTATGATGTAAAAAGTCATAGAAAGTTTGAATAACAGATTATAAAACAGTATTCACGTTTTGACATTTTATCTTAATCTGAGTAACCAAGGGAAAATGATTTAATACTTTCTTTTTCTTTTTTTTTAAATTTTGTTTATAGCATTTTATTTTATGTGCACATGTATTTTTGTTGTTTAAAAAGAATTAAAAAAATATGTTGAGAAGGTTATGAATAAAGAGTGTAGCATTAAAAATACATATGAAAGCTACTGTAACTATAGAATTTCAATAGTGAGAATTTCATGGAAATAGATTACATGTACTCCTCCACAGACCTAAATGCAGAGCTGAATAGGGGTAGTGTGGTCTACAAATCAGTATTCAATATAGCATATTCTAAAGCAGATTTCTCTTATCCCCAGGACACACAGTCACGGCCTATATTACCCTGTATCAGACTTGAAAGAAAAGTCCACTTTCTGCTATGTCCTGGCCCTTTATTCAGACATAGATGGGCATTGGGAAAAAATTTTTGCTTCCATTATACATGCTTCTTAGCAAGAAATATATACAAACATTATGATCACCAATTTCTTGAAGGAGACTTAGCTCTACGGAGGCCACATTTTCCCCAAGGAACAAAAGTAAAGTAAAGACCTTGCGCTGATCAAGATTTCTCCCTCCGGCATCACAGTTCTTCACACTTTCATCTGTTGGAGTCATCCACCCCTTGGAGAGACCTTTACATAGCAGATAGACATTTCCCATTAAACACTGCATAGAATTCTACTTCCTCTCGACAGTCAGTCTCTCTGATAAAGAGACAATATTCTAATTGCCTGGAAGAGAATATAACTTCAAAAATATGTTATATCCAACCCAAAAGGTAGAAATTAAAAGGGGTAGGTGCGCATATGACTGCATATATGATGTGACGCTACATTGTGTACAACTAGAGAAGTGAAAAGTTGTGCCGAAATTGTGTACAATGAATCAAAATGCATTCTGCTGTCATATATCCCTAATTAAAAATTATTTACTTAATTAATTAAAAAAATCTAAACAGGATACAGGGGGGAAAAGAGAAAAAACGTGAATTCCATACTCTGTACAGATGGGAGAAGGCTGCTCAGTTCTCTGAGGCCTAAGCACAGTCTTCTCTGTCTTCCTTGCTGTCTTAGGGGCAGTGCTGTGGCTTCTGATTATTCTTTGGAACCACACTACAATTTCATTTGCTTTCATATTAAAACAAAACAAGATGAACAAAAACAGTATACACAGGAATTAGCTCACATTTCCACTTGTACACATAGGAATATTGTACCCTTGGCTATGGAACTAGATTTTGCTTTATTTTTATTAATAGAGTATATTTTCCATAACAATTTGCTGAGGGCCATTACCAAGTAGGAATGACGCATCGAAATTTCCTTGCCAAGCGTACCCCATGCTGCTTAGAGGACATTCGATGGGACATTGCATGCATACTTTAATAAGGTGACCTTGCTCAAGGACCAAGGCAGATCCGGGTTTAGAGCTGATCAGGTTTGAGGAAGTAACCGGCTCCTTGAGTTTAAGGCGTTGCCAGTTTAAGATAATGGGTTTTAGGGAAGTTGGAAGTTGAAGATTATTGCTGGGATTAGGGTGTTCCTGCTGCTTGTTCCTGTTGAGTTCTCGTGAGATTAAAATGGGATTTGGAGATAGCCTCGTGGAGTAGGTGAATTGTGCGGGAGACAGCAGAACGCGTTTGTCCCTGGACCTGTGTGGAGGCGGTGTGAAAGCGGGAATAAAGAATTGCTGTTTGACCGACAAAGGTGTGTGGTGGCTCGTGATTCTGGTGCCAAGCCGAGACATTGGCCTTGGCAACAATTGTCAAGTTACAGTTTCATAGAACAATGAACATGTTAAAAATAAATATGAATGGAAATCTTACTTGATACACTGACAAACATATTTCCTACTTCAGCATTTTTATTTAATGTTATTGTGGTGGTTCTTGCTTTTAAGTATTTAATATGTTATTAAATACATCAAATTTTCCAAAAAAAAAAACTCAGCATTTTACCCATTTTAAAGTACCTTTGCTCTAAAATGAAACAGCATAGATTCAAATACTGGAAACTTTTTTAAAAAGAAGCACCAAAATTCTAAGGGGCATTAATTTCACCTAGTCTATGAAAATTTTCTTTCTTCAAATCCATAAACATATAAGAAACAAAGGAATGAAATATATTTTATGTTAATATTATAGTACATGAGAGTGGATAAAAGGAGTAAAATGAAGCCATAAAAGGTAGATTCTGCTTTATTCTAATATTCTCATAAAAAGAGGGTAAATAAACAAAATAAATTTAATGGGCTATAAAATAATTCCATAGCAAGTTGATTTAAGTGATGAAATTGTTTTACCCAAAGACAATATAACAATAAAATATTAAGATCTCAAAGGAAAAATGGAATGTACCTCACTGGACCCTGTATTGGAGTTTTGGGGCCATTGGACATCATGATCAGGTTACTGTGTTTTGCATATGCTTCACAATATACTACTTAATATTTTATCACTGTGTTCAATAAAGTTTTATAGACTGAGCTTGAAGACCAAGAAATGTACATTCAGAGGTAAGTTTATAATAGAAAGTTATAGTGTAACAATACTCAACCTGTTTATTTGTTTCTCAAGTTTCTCATAACCCATGGAAAGAATACTCCACAAACTCTCATGAGCAACATCTGGCATACTGATCATGTATCTCAACTCTCTTCCCATTCATGAAAATACTAGAAGACAAAAATTCTTAAGACTTTTAATTATCGAGGAAGCCCTCTATGTTACATTTTAAGTAAAAGATAAATGGTGTATCTATCCATAAACTGCTTATAAATTCTAGAAATACAGACACTGTAGAAAATTGCCATCAATGATATTTTTAATATGCAAATAATTAAAAGGTATCATTTGTTTTGTCAGACATTTTAGAGCCACTCTGAAGACTGGTATGTAGTAATTTTCAAAATGGATTATGAATTGTGGAACAAAACAAAGAAATATGTACTTTATTATTACATTTTAGTAAGTCAAATGCACATTTGTACTTGTATTTATACAAAATTATCTCATAATAAGGTTATACAGTGGTGGTGGTGATGGACAGGTTTGAAAAGAAATCAAGAGGGAATTTTGACTGCATTGTTGGAATTTTTACTTTAAGGACATAGTCCTAGAGCTCCCTTTTAGTATTTTAATTCTGATCAGTAATAAAAAAATTTTAAAGTGTTAAAATCTCCTTATTCTCCAAGCTCCCCATCCCATTTCAATTACAGTTACACATCAGCAAAGTGGGCCAATGATGGCTCTTAGAACTCTGATACAATGTTTTCAACAGAAGGGACAAGAGCCCTTTACAATATGCCCACATAAGCCTTTTCCTTGCAGAAATCTTTTAGAAAGAAGTTTCCCATTTTTTCATAGTAAGAGGTGTGAATGTGTATTTTCCTCCAATAGTTATCAGTTGCCTTAGACATGTGCATGGTACTGCAGCTTCCCCAACTGGTATCTAACCTGGGACTTGAATTCAATCTTTTTGAGTTGCTGTAGAGCAAATGCACAGAGATCAACAGGAAGGTGGCATTAGCTAGGAACTAATTCATGGATAAGACTGGAGCTAAGACATGGACTCTTGAATGAGACTTTCAGGGACCACTCACTCTAGAAGAGAGTGACTCCACAAAGCCCCTACCCTGCTGCCAACCTGCAAGACTCCTGGAAGAGTTGATGAGAAGTGGCAATTCCATGACTTCAGCCTGGGGAGCCTAAAAGTTGTAAAGGTCTTGAGCCACAGGATGTGGTGTCAGATCAGCAGAGGGAGGAGTCCCAGGTAGTAAAAAGCTCTGATATGTTAAGAAATGAAACCTGAGGGAACCTCACTCAAAAACCAAGGGAGCTCCAAGACCTCCACCAGTACAGTCATTAGAAGGAAGTTCCAGAATAACTATAAGACAGAGGTGTCCCTGATTATGATTATAGTCTCAGGAGTCTGAGTTTTGAAGGTCTTGATATTCAGGACACAACCTCAGCTCAATAGAGGAAGAATTCCCTGGCCCTACTAGGATTATAGGTAAAGAAACTAAATGAGTTCTGAGGAGACCAAATACCACAGAATATGTGGAGCCAAACAGAGCTGTTCTCCTTACTGATGGGAGGAAAAAGGATTCATCTGGCCAGAGGCCAAGTGGGTGGTAGGGTGGGAATAGTACCCAGGAAGACAAAAAAATACACTCTGACCTGATGAAGATACTAGTATTGTGATTGTGTAAGTTTTTTTTTAATATTCTAAATAAGTTAATGTATTTTTCTGGTCACTCTTATTTTATCTAACTATACAGGTTTTTACATTCTTTGTTCAGAGGGCAATTTCTTCCAGGTTAACTCTCAAATACATTAAAAAATTTCTTTTAATAAATCCTTTGGAGGATATAGACATGGTGATGTTGGGAAAGAATCTGATAACCATCAAGAACAAATAGCTATCTGAGACCTTTGATATCAGTGTCCATCATGGCTGTTGGATTTTACACCTGGCATTTCCAATTCTGTATATATTATATACTTGATATCAAAATTGGCATTTAGACAAATGAGCTCTCATCAATTAAAATTTAAATGAAGAGATGGATCCAAATAACTTAATTTAAATCAAGTAATCAGATAAAAATATAGATGCCTTTAAAATTCCAACTCACAAATTTTTCTAGGTGGCCAGACAATAAAGTCTTGATTTATAAATCATGTCTGAAATGTAATGTAATATCCATTGCTTCTAGGATTTTTTTTTCAACAGGACAGAGATGGTTAATACTGTTAATTATATTTTTCTGATATTTTAATTTTACAATTAATAGGAGTAAATTAGATTTAACATAAATGGGATTAATCTTCATAAATATATTTTCTTAAATGGATCAATTTTACATAAAAGTTTAAGATTTCTTTGTTTCTGGATCTTCACTAAAACTAAGTTACTAAGAGTTAAAGTTCTAACAGGTGTAATTCTGTATGCAAAGGGTCCAAAAAGGTTCAGCCATATTCCAATTAAAATACTATAAACAACGAAGTATTTCATCTTATTAAGAACAGGAATTGCACTCAATTCAGAAATTTTTATGATTATTTCAGAATGTGAAGGTAAAAAGGGATTAACCACTAGGATAGAGATATAAAAAGGTTTATGAAGGGAAACAAAAATAAGGTTTGTGAACGGAAATAGATATAAGGTTTGTGAACTGAAAGAGATAAAAGTCTAAGTGATAAAAAGGTTTGAGCAAGGTATAGAAGGTTTGTGAAGGGTAAATTTCAATAAGTTTGTGTGTACTGAAGAGGTTATATATAATTAGCACAATCAGTTAAAGTTATTTAAGGCTTTTTCCTCTTTTAAAAAGCAAAATTCCTAATCTATGAGGCTAAAGGCCTTGCAAAGGGTCTCTGGCATGGAACATGCTTATGAAAACAGATAACAAAAAACTGCTCATTTACAAACATTTGATGCATTTCAAGAGGGAGCAAACTTCTAGGACAGTTGTTTCCAATTCAAAAGATAGAGACCCATAGTTAACTAAGCTTCCAAAAAGAAGTTGAGAGAAAATAAAATATTGATCCTTTCCCCAGACATAAGTAAAATATTTATGCGATAATTTGAACCAAAGTTTAATCCTCTATATGTTAAAGTAATAAGAATTTCTTAATTTTTTTATTTTTTATGTTTTAAATTTTTTTATTTGTTTTAATTAGTTATACATGACAGTAAAATGACTTTGATATATCATACATTTGAATCAGATGGGGTATAATTTCTGAGAGTACAGATTATAGAATCATGCAGTCACATATGTACACACAGTAATAATAATGTCTATTTCATTCTACTATCTTTCCTATCCCCACATCCCCTCCCCTCCCCTCCCATCACTTCTCTCTACCTAATCTAAGGTAATGCTTTCTTTTTTTTCCTCACGTCTTCATACATGTATTTTGTATAATAGTGAGGGGTCTCCTTCCACCCTCCATACAATTCCCCTTCTCTCTTCCTTTCCCTCCCACCCCTATTCCCTATCTAAAAATAATCTTCTTCTCATGCTCTTCCTCCCTACCCCATTTTGAGTCACCCTCCTTATATCAGAGAAGACATTTGGCATTTGTTTTTTGGGGGATTGACTAACTTCACTTAGCATAATATGCTCTAATACCATCCATTTCTCTGCAAATGCCATGATCTTATTATTTTTTAGTGCCAAGTAATATTCCATTATGTATAAATGCCACATTTTTTTATCCATTCATCCATTGAAGGGCATCTAGATTGGCTCCACAGTCTAGATATTGTGATTGTGCTGCTATAAACATTGATGTGGCTGTGTCCCTGGAGTATGCTCTTTTTAGGTCTTTTGGGTATAGTGTGAGAAGAGGAATAGCGAGGTCAAATGGTGATTCCATTCCCAGCTTTCCCAGGAATCTCCATACTGCTTTCCAAATTGGTTGAACCAATTTGCAGTCCCACCAGCAGTGTATGAGTGTGCCCTTTTCCCCTGCATCCTTGCCAGCACTTCTTGTTGTTTGTCTTCATCATGGCTGCCATTATTACTGGAGTGAGATGGTATCTTAGAGTAGTTTTAATTTGCATTTCTCTGATTGCTAGAGATGATGAGCATTTTTTCCTATATTTGTTGATTGATTGTATATCCTCTTCTGAGAAGTGTCTGTTCAGGTCCTTGGCCCATTTGTTGACTGGGTTATTTGTGGTTTTCTTTTTTTTTGGTGCTTAGCATGTTGAGCTCTTTATATACCCTAGAGATTAGTGCTCTATGTGATGTATGAGGGGTAAAAATTTGCTCCCAGGATGTAGGCTCCCTATTCATCTCACATATTATTTCTCTTGCTGAGAAAAAGCTTTTTAGTTTGAATCCATCCCATTTGTTGATTCTTGGTTTTAATTCTTGTGCTATAGGCATCTTATTAAGTAATTTGGGGCCTAGCCCCACGTGATGAAGATTAGGGCCTACTTTTTCTTCTGTTAGACGTAGAGTCTCTGGTTTAATTCCTAGATCCTTGATCCATTTTGAGTTAACTTTTGTGCATGGTGAGAGGAGGGGATTCAGTTTCATTTTGTTGCATATGGATTTCCAGTTTTCCCAGCACCATTTGTTGAAGATGCTATCCTTTCTCCAGTGCATGCTTTTGGCACCTTTGTCTAATATAAGGTAGTTGTAACTTTGTGGGTTAGTCTCTGTGTCCTCTATTCTGTATCATTGGTCTACCAGCCTGTTTTGGTGCCAGTACCATGCTGTTTTTGTCACTATTGCTCTCTAGTATAGTTTAAGGTCTGGTATAGCGATACCACCTGTTTCACTCGTCCTGCTTAGAATTGCTTTAGCCATTCTGGGTCTCTTATTTTTCCAGATGAATTTCTTAATTGCTTTTTCTATTTCTTTGAGGAATGCCAATGGGATTTTGATCAGAATTGCATTGAACCTGTATAGTGCTTTTGGTAGTATGGTCATTTTGATAATATTAATTCTGCCTATCCACGAGCAAGGTAGATCTTTCCATCTTCTAAGGTCTTCTTCTATTTCTCTCTTTAGGATTCTGTAGTTTACATTGTGTAGATCTTTCGTCTCTTTTGTTAAGTTGATTCCCAAGTATTTTATTTATTTTTTTTGAGGATATTGTGAATGAGGTAGTTTTTCTCATTTCCTTTTCAGAGGATTTGTCACTGATGTACAAAAATGCATTTGATTTATGAGTGTTAATTTTATATCCTGCTGCATTCCTGGGTTCTTGAAAGGTCTTGGAGAACTCAGGTGTATATCCATCCAGTCCTGGACTTTTCTTGGTTGGTAGACTTCTGATGGTGTCTTCTATTTCGTCACTTGAAATTGATCTGTTTAAATTATGTATATCATCCTGATTCAATTTTGGCAAACCATATGATTGTAGAAATTTGTCGATGCCTTCAATATTTTCTATTTTATTGGAGTACAAGTTTTCAAAATAATTTATAATTATCTTCTGGATTTCTGTAGTGTCTGTTGAGATATTTTCTTTTTCATCCCATATGCTAGTAATTTGAGTTTTCTCTCTTCTTCTCTTCATTAGCATGGCTAAGGGTTTATTGATTTTATTTTCTTTTTCAAAGAACCAACTTTTTGTTCTGTCAATTTTTTTCAGTTGTTTCTTTTGTTTTGATAAAATTGATTTCAGTTCTGATTTTAATTATTTCCTGTCTTCTACTGCATTGAATATAAATTTGTTCTTCTTTTTCTAGGGCTTTGAGATGCAATGTTAGGTCACTTATTTGTTGACTTTTTCTTCTTTTAAGGAATGAACTCCATGCAATTTCCTCTTAGAACTGTCTTCATAGTGTCCCAGAGATTTTAATATGTTGTATGTGTGTTCTCATCACCTCTAAAACTTTTTTAATCTCCTCTGTGATATCTTCTGCAAACACTTGCTCATTCAGTAGCATATTATTTAGTCTCCAGGTGTTGGAATAGCTTTTATTTCTTATTTTTTCATTGATTTCTAATTTCATTTCATTAGGATCTGATAGAATGCAGGGTAGTATCTCTACTTTTTATATTTTCTAAGAGTTGCTTTGTGGCATAGTATATGGTCTATTTTAGAGAAGGATCCATGTGCTGCTGAGAAGAAAGTGTATTCACTCATTGAAGAATAAAATATTCTATATATGTCAGTTAAGTCAAAGTTGTTGATTGTATCATTGAGTTCTATAGTTTCTTTGTTCAGCTTTTGTTTGGAAGATCTATCCAGTGTTGAAAGAGGTGTGTAAAAGTCACCTCAAATTATTGTGTTGTGGTCAGTTGGACTTTTGAACTTGAGAAGAGTTTTTTTGATGAATGTAGACACTCCATTGTTTGGGGCATATATATTTATAATTGTTAAGTCTTGTTGGTGTATGGTTACCTTGAGCAGTATGTAGTGTCCACCTTTATCCTTTTTGATTGACTTTAGCTTGAAGTCTACTTTATTTGAAATGAGGATGGAAACCTCTGCTTTCTTCCACAGTCCATGTGAGTGTTATGATTTTTCCCAACACTTCATCTTAGGTCTTTTTTTAATATTAAACCTGCTAATCACTGTATTTTGATTGGTGAATTTAGGCTATTAACATTCAGGGTTATTATTGAGACATGATTTGTATTTCCAGCCATTTCTGTTTATTTCTGGTATTTAATGTGACTTGGTTTTTTCTCTGATTAGATTTTCATTTAGTGTAATTCCTCCCTCTGATGATTTTCATCATTGTTTTTCATTTTCTCTTTGTGGAATATTTTGCTGAGGATGTTCTGTAGTGCAGGCTTTCTAGTTGTAAATTCTTTTAACTTTTGTTTACCATGGAAGGCTTTTATTTCATCATCAAATCTAAAGCTTAGTTTTGCTGGATGTAAGATTCTTGGTTAGCACCCATTTTCTTTCAGATCATGGTATATGTTGTTCCATGATCTCCTGGCTTTGAGGGTCTGGGTTGAAATATCTGCTGAGATACAAATTGCTCTCCCCCTATATGTGATCTGATTCCTCTCTCTTGTGATTTTTAAGATTCTATCCTTATTCTGTATGCTAGGCATTTTCATTATACTGTGCTTTGGTGTAGATCTGTTCTAATTTTGTACATTTGGTGTTCTGTAAGCCTCTTGTATTTGTTTTTTTCAAATTCCTTCTTCATACTTGGGAAATTTTCTGGTATTATCTCATTTACAAGATTGTGCATTCCTTTGGTTTGAAACTCTGTGCCTTCCTCTATCTCAATAATTCTTAGATTTGGTCTTTTGATGCTGTCACATAATTCTTGGATGCTTTGTTCATGGTTTCTTACTATCTTCACTGTATAGTCAACTTTATTATCCAGATCGTATAGTTTGTCTTCATTATCAGATCTAGTCTGTTGGTTATGCTTTCTATTGAGTTTTTTATTTGGTTTATTGTATCCTTCATTTCAAGGATTTCTGACTGTTTTTTTTAATCCGAGTCTCTATCTCTTTCTTGAAGTCATCTTTTGCTACTTGTATTTGCTCTCTTATCTCTTTGTTGGTGTGATCAGTTTTTGCCTGCTTTTGCTCATTTAGGTCATTCTTTAATTCACAGATCATTTTAATCATGAAACTTCTGAACTCCTTCTCTGACATTTCATCAAATTTGCTGACAATGGGTTCTGTTATTATAGTGTCCTGCTTTGTTTGGGGCACTTTCCTCCCTTGTTTTTTCAGTAGTCTATGTGTCTTCCTTTCATGTAGCATGGATCTGAGATATTACAGTTTCTACCGTATATTCTTTTTTTTAAGTGAGAGAGAAAATTTTTAATATTTATTTTTCAGTTTTCTGTGGACACAACATCTTTATTTTATTTTTATGTGATGCTGAGGATCGAACCCAGTGCCCTGTGCATGCCAGGCAAGCGCGCTACCCTTTGAGCCACATCGCCAGCCCTCGACCCTATATTCTTATAGTACTCATGCAGATTGTCTGTACCTCACCTTGATGTTGGGCTTCCAGATCCTACAGGTGTCCTTCAATGTATATTACTGCAACTAAAGATGGTGGCAGCAATAGCCAAGGTAACTTGAGATAATAGTTGAGATGCCCCAAGAAGGATGCAATATCTTACAGATGTGGGGCTGAAATGGTGGGCCTTCCACTGTCTTTGGGATGCCTGCTCTGAGTTGCAGCTGCTTCTAGGCCCTTTCTGTTGTCAAAAGGTAGGGGCTACTGCATGGGGAAAGCTTTGGTGGTGTCTGCAGTGTTCCAAGATGGAACTGTGTTAGGCTTGGTCTCCCAGGCTTGGGGTAGGGGGCAGACTCAGACCTACCCTGGACCTGGGTCCTGCGCAAGTCTGTGAGGGCTGATCTGGTCCAGGCCCAACCTCCTGTGGTAGTCTGCTGGTTAGAAGGGGCAGTCCTGTGTCTGAGGCTGGGATGCAGCTGATGTCTGCCAGTGGCAGGATGGACCTGGGCCTACTATGAGCCTGGGTCCCGCACATGCCAGTTTATTATCAAATTTCTAATATCTAAGCTTTTATGTCCTAGCTACAGATTTATGTACTGACAATACAGAATAAACTCTTTCTTTGCTTGTGAAATAGTCTTCCCATGAGAAAGTTTATTATGACTGACATCCTTTTCAGAAACAATAATAAAATTTTTGCAGCTTCTCATTCTCTGTTAACTCTTTTTCCTACTCTTCCTTCTTTTTAGCTAGGTGTCAATGAATTAAAGCAGATAAAAGTAAGTTAGTGCATGATTTTGTTGTGGATGTTGGCTATACTGTCCATATTCTGCCTAATACCATTCAAGCAGCATCTGATATCATTTTATTAGTATTGAAATGATAGTCATAAAATAGTTCTGTTACTTTTTTAAGTTCTTTATACTGAGCAATTATAAGATTTTTGTGATTCTATTACTATTCAGATAAGTCTACTGACTCTCTTTAGCAAATGCATTTGAGAGCATCTTCAGTTTATTTAAAGCACTGATGCCATATTTATCATATTTTAATTCTGAAGAAAATTCCCTAAACTCTTATTGACTTAAAAAAGCCACTGAACAAAGTCTACTCATTTCTTGTTCATAATTTTCAATATCTGTCTAGTAATGGGATTATGAGCACTGAAAGAAGACTAAAAAATTTTATTGAAGTGCTCCATTGATTAAAGGAATTTGTTGAATGTGCTCAAGAAAGAACTGATAAAAATGTATCCCTTTAAGCATTGAGGCTGTTCATAAAATTGTCCACATTGTGAATATGAAAAGATATTTTGATTTGTAGTGGATAATTATTATAGTACTTTATAAGACTGCCATTTAAAATGCATTTCATCCCTTGAATAACTTGATTTAGTAATATGGATGTTACTAAGTATTCTTCTAGCATGGGAACAAGAAGAGAACAACAATTAATTGATTGTCATCAATTATAATTTTAATCCTCTCTTATATCCACAGATTTTTTTAAATGTTAAGAAATACAATACAATTCTGAAGAATGGAAAAGTAAGCTATGTCATAAAAGATGGTATTATATGCTTCCACAAAGCAAATTTGAAGATCAAGTCTCAGAATTGTTAACTATGTGCCATCCCATGTTGAGTATATTGGTGCACACTGATAATGCTGAGCATTATGTTTTCCTTAATGAATCTTCAAAGGAAAAAAAAGCATGAAATATTTTAGACAGGATCTTGGTAGAAGCTATGTCATAATTTAAATGGAAAACTGTAAGGAAGTTTAAAAGCAAATTCTGCAAAACAATAAAGTGTTAAAGAGAGGCAAATCTTCACAGGAATATAACTAAATAGAAAGAAATATAGTTTAGATGTTCACAGTTTACTTCAGAAAAACAAAAAATAATGCTTTAGTACAAGTATATCCAACATAGAGTTTCTTCTTTTTATCTCAACATGCATATGCATACACAATGTTAGGGACTGACCTGTATTAAAGTATTTCATATATTGAACTCCTATCTCCTGGTACCTCAGATTATTATTTACTTGGAGACAGAATCTTTTTAAAAGGTGATTTAAGTAAAATGAGGTTATTAGGATGGGCCCTAATTTAATATGACTAGTGTCTATGAAAAAGAAAGTAGAACACATACATACAGAGGAAAGAAGATGTAAACACAGTAGAAAAAGAATTTATTAACCTACAAGAGAAACCTCAGAAGAAACCAACCCTGCTAACTGATCCCTTGATGCCAGGCTTCTAGTCTTCAGAATTGTAGGAAAATAAACTTATGATGTTTAAGCAACCAATTTGTGATACTTTTTTATGACAACCCTAGCAAACTAATGCAGACAATTGGAAATAATCCAGTTTAACTAGATACTTCACATTTTTTATTTACTAAATCTGGCAACCCTCTGTAAGAGAGAATGAAAAGTAAAGCTGCCTCATACCATACCCATTTTCAGAAACTGCAAGGATATGGCCTGGATGATCAGCCAAAGGTAGCTTCATAAGAAATGATCTCAAATGTTAAAGAGCAAATGATTCTAATCTCAACAAATTTTCTGAGAAACGAGAAAAAAAAAAAACACTTCCTAATTCAATTTTATGCTACCAGACCCATGATATAGAAACTTAAGGAGAAAATTGCAAGAAGAACAATTTATAAACCAATCACACTCATGAACACAGATGCAAAAACACTAGACAAGATAATAGTAAATAGAATCTTTAATAAGTAAAGGGGATAATACACTTGCAGCAAGCTATTACAAAGTTAGTTAATGTAATTCATTGCATTATTATAAGAGAGAAAATGCATATATTCATTTTAAAGAAAAAATCATTTGATAAAATTGAGCACATATTCAAGATATATTTAAAAGGAAAAATCTTAGTAATCTAGTTCTTTCAGAAGATCTCCAATCTGGTAGAGATTATCAATCAGGGGTAACATTTAAAAATTTTTCCACTGGAGACAATAATGTTCTACTTGGACATTTTGTACTATATTACACATCCTCATAATCACAGTGAGGCATTAGTGTAAAGAAAGTACATAGAAAATGTGTGGGATGAAACAAAATTGTTATTATTCACAAATGATATGATTGGGTAAGTGAATATATATAAAATAATCCAAAGACTATATATAACAAATTATAAGAATTTTCTGATTATTAATTTCTTAAAATCAATTGTATATCTACATATCAGGAAAAGTAGCTTAAACATAAAATTAAGAAGTGTCATTTACAATAGAGTAAAATGTAAAGAACGTTGGAATACATTTAACAAAACATGTATAAGAAATTTTGTAGCCTTACTGCATAAAAAATTTAAAAGACCAAATCAAATGGGGATATTCACGTTTTCATTCATTTAAAAACACAATAATATCCTTGTTATATAGTTTCTGTCTTGTAATTATTATGTAATTCTCATGAAATCATATAACATAGGCAGTTTTTTGTCTTAAGATTAAAAATAAATTATGGTTTAATAAATTTATTTCCCTAAGAGTGTAAAATAAGTAGCAAGACCAGAACCTGATTGTACATTTCTTTGTTTCTTAAGTCCCTGTTTTTTCCACATAGCCAGTAGAGCAATGACTGTTAGTTCCCTGCAGTTATCATTAGATACCTCTTACCTGCTTTGTGCACTTCTTTCTAGGCTTCTACATACTTTGCTTCTGCTATGTCACACATTTAATCATAAGAAGTTGTCTTTGGTCACTGGAATCTTCTTGCCTGCACAGGGAGTCAGAAATATTTAGCAATTTTACATACTTCTTATTCCCTGCAAATGCCTAGGTAATCCATGGCCTCATGGCCAATAAAAGAACTGGAAGTGCCTAAGAATTTTACAATACCACATCCAATCCCATAGTGTCCCAATAGATGATGACTGAATGGTCTGGGATTACAGAAGTTCAGCTCCTTTGCTTCAAGACCAAAAAACCTTTGACAGGTACTTTCTTCCCCTGAGCTCCCTGTATGATCAGGCTGAGTCTAGAAATCACTTTAAATGGTAACCTTACATGGATTCTTCCTCTTTTCTATCATGCCTCCTTCGCTCCCATAACAGTTTCAGAAACACTTTCATCTAAAACTTTGACTTATAATGGAAAACATCACTCAGTAAACTAAAATATATTTATTTGAAATTGACAATCTAGCTATAGATCACCAAATCATATGAATGTGTGTTTATTGCATGATCTTTATAAAATGTATACTGAATCTGGAATTAGAAGTAAATTAAGGTGATTATTCAATTAGAATAGTGTTCATTTAATTCTTTACTTAGTAATTTTATTCTCTTGGCTTTCATTTGTTTCCTTTGATAAGTGGATAGAGTAAATCAGATGTTTTCTAAGGCAGTAGATCTCAACTTGGGGCAATTGCCCCAAGAGACATTTGGTAATATCTGGAGATAATTCAGGTTGTAAAAACAGAAGAGGGGTACTACTGGTCCTTTGAATGAGCAAAATGAAGGAGTGCTACTAAATAACCTATAATGACCAGGACAATACCCGCAACAACAACAATAAAAAAAATCATCCAACCCCAAAATCAGTAGTGCTGAGGTTAAGAAATCTTGATCAAAGATCCCATCAGTCTCTAGTATTCAATGAGTTATTAATTATATTTTGGTCTGCATTTAAGTCAGTTCTTCATTTTGAGATGGAATCAATAGATTTTAATCCTATGAGAAACTAGTCAATTTGTGCAAATAGCTTGGTACTAACTAGTTAATTACTGATCTGTTTATAAGCAGATGATGGACAGTGTTTTAGTCAGCTTTTCTGCTACTGCAACTAAAAGACCTAAAAAGAACAATTTTATATTTGGGGCTCATGGTTTCAGATGTCTCAGTCTCTAGGCAGCTGACTCCATTGTTCTGTGCCCAAGATGAGGCAGAACATTATGACAGAAGTATATGGTGGAGGAAAGCAGAGCAGGGAATAAGGCTCCTGGAAGGAGAGAGAGAGAGAGAGAGAGAGAGAGAGAGAGAGAGAGAGAGAGAGAGAGAGACTCTGACTCTCCTTACAATGGACAAAAATATAAACCCCAAAGGCACACCCCCAATGACCCACCTTCTCCATTCATATCATACCCTCCTACAGTTACTACCCAGTTAATCCCTAATAGGGGATTAACACACTGATTAGGTTAAGGCTTTCATCATTTTGTCTCTAACTCTTTTACAATGTCTCACACATGAGATTTGGGGGAACACCTTATATAAAAACCATAACAGTCAGTTATGGTAGACTACCTCTGCATAGACATACAATCTGTGTAAACTAACATTCAATGTCATTTCTACTGCTCTTTAAAAGATATTTTTAAAAATGTGGAACAGTGGATAAGGATAACATAATGAAAGTAAATACAATGTTAATTTCTTTAACATAAAGAGGCATGGGCAAATTAAATACCACATTTTATAACACAATAATCATAGTCAGTTTAATTAAAAGGCTATATGAAGAGTGTGCAGTTTTTGAGTCTTTATCTTAATATCAGTAACTGAGAGAAATTAATTTAATACTCTAAATTACTCTTCTTAATAGTGCAGGTTTCCAATGACAGTTGCCATGTTACAGTTTTATGGAACAATGAACATACTAAAAGGAGCTGTCATTAGAGGTCCAATTGTTATATTTACCAAAAAAGTTCCTATTTCATTTTTCAACTTACCATATATCATGATAATTGTGGACTGAATGTGTTTAATGTGCCATTAAAACACCTTAAATTAAACAATGTAATGTTATATTCTCTAGTTATGTATTTTACCCCTTTTGAAGCCCAATTGCTTTATAATGAAGAATAATTTAGAGTCCAATATGGAAGCCAATGAAGAAGAAAGTATTACAATCTCATGATGGAATTAATTCTATATACTGTATAAATAATTTCTTTCTATAAACCCTTACCTTAAAATTTAAAAAAGAAACATATGGAATGACAAAACTATTTGTGGTTAATAAGTACATGAAGGTGGATAAAGAAAATGAAATCAAACATGAAAGTTGAGTTCCAAAGGTAGAAACTTGGTTCTGTATGCTGGCTTTACTCTTGTTTTAAGGTTGAGAAAAAGGCTGTAAATAAAATACTCTAATCCTAAAGAACTTGTAAAATGATTCTATGGCAAGATGGATTGATTTAAACTGCTTTACTTTAATACAGAACTACAATGACATAAGAGTCTTGCCTTGCAACAAATACATTTAGGCCTTTGAAAGTGAAGACAAGAGTATTATGCTTTGTATTGCTTTTCCAATATGCTACTTCATATGTCATCATCACATTTCTTTATGATAAACAGGACTTTGTAAACCATACCTTGAAGATCAAAAATCACAATTACAGAGATAAGTTTGTACAAGACAGAAAACATAGTATGGCAATATCCAAACTATTTGTTTATCAAATTTCTTATAATCCATATAAATAATGGCCTACTAACTTTTGTGAGCAATATCCAGTAGGTTACTTACTTCTGCATTTCAGCATAAGATACTACTCAAAACATTTTTGGAAAAAAATATTTTTAATTGTTTTGAACAAGGTTTTCTTTTAAAATAAAATTAAAATTCTATCCATAGAATATGCACAAAGTCTGGAAATGTAGAAAAGTATATAAAATACCATCAGAGACATTTTTACTCCATAAAATAATAAAATCATGGTGTGTTTCCAGAATTTATGACACAGATAAAGAATAAGAGTAAATATGTATTATTAATTGTGGGAGAAAAATTGAAAATGTATGTATTAGCATATTATTACATTTATGTAACAGTCAAATGTGCATTTATATTCATGTGAAATGAATCCTAGTAAGTAATCCTACTGCAGTAAGGTTATAAGGTGGTGGAGTTGAGAGGGAATTGAGAAAAGTTAAGAGATAATCTTATTGTAACTGTATGTTTAGAATTTTTACAGTAAGAAAATAGAAAAACACTTTAATATTTTAAACTCTGTTAATAACAAATCACCTGCAAAACAATTCACCCCCAATGTAGATGCCCCAAGCATTGTGGTTACTCGTAGAAACAGCTACTGTCACCTGAAAGATCATTGCTCAATTGCCAGAGATCTGGATTGGAATCCCTTTACTGTCACAAGCCACCCAAGTTATCTTAGACCAATCATCATTTTCCTATGCTCCAGATTCTCTATACTTATAATGAGAAGTTTTAAGGTTTTATTCTGCTTTACTGTTTCAATTATTTATCAAGTCATGTAAAAATATGCCTCAACCCAATGGCCTATATTAACTCTTTGAACTCTTAACTTTATGGTGGTGTCACAATATCCTTTTGAAAATGTGAAAATCAACACTATTGATAAAAGTGTTTCCAATGGAATATGGAAAATGTCACATAAAGTGTTTACACACATGTCCACACCACAGCTAAAAGCACGACTAAAAATCCCATTCTGTGAGTGATTACTGCTGACTTTTAATGATATCCCCAGGCCACTATTGTTACGCCCAAGGCCTGAACAAAAATCACTGGGAATCTAATTGCTGAACTGCTCCTTCTTCATGACACATCTATAGAAGCCAGAATTCTATATCATTCTTGGGAATATCAAGACCAAGCCCAAATGTGCAAATAACTCCTCTCAAATCCACATTACTGAGATGCCATAATATCTCACATTAAGGGTGTTCTCTTTGCTTCAATCAACTAAGTAAACCTGAGTTTACTTGACTCCAGGTGTGTTTTTACTGTCTTTGACTCCTGGACTTTAACACTTCCTTCTGAAAAACAACATTGTCACTCATATAAACTGTGTCTTTGTCACAAGGTACTCCTATAGTGAATAAAAAGCTTTACTTTGAAATTATATTGAAATAAAACATACAAACAAAAACAGAAAGGGGTTAATCTGCATTCCTTGACACTAGTGTTTATATTCTCAAATTCTCTTCTCATTCCTTATGTCTATATCACTTCATTAATTATTTAGGCCTTTGTTTCTTCCACAGATAACATTAAACACATCCATCACTTGTAGACAATTATATTTAGAAATGCTTCATATATTCATATACATATGTGTGTACATATGTGTGTATATATATATATATATACATATGTGTGTACATATGTGTGTGTGTGTGTATATATATATATATATATATATATATCCTTCAAGTCATTTGTATCAGTTTTCTATTGCTATAACAAATTACCCCCAAATTTAGTGACTTAAAGCAACAAACACTTATTATCTCATGGAGTCTGTGAGTCAAGAATTAGAGGGTCACTTTATTTTAAAATCCTAGCTGACTCAGAGACTCTCATAGGGTTGTAGAAAATCTTTCCTGCAACCTCATGAGAGACATAAATAAATGGTTTAATGTATATTAACTTCTTAGAAATTTATTTACCTATTGACAGAGGTGTCATTAATTGTAAATTAATCAGGTATTTTTATATAAGCAGAATCATATGAAGAACCCATAACAACTCTATGAATCCATTTTTTTCAAATACAGACAGTGAGGTTCAGGTAGTTTAAATGTCTTTCCCTGTATCACATAATTACAGGAATATAGACTAAGGATATAAAAACAAATTTATCTAACATCCCAAATAGTACTTTTAGTACAAGATGTGTTCATTCATTCAGAGAAAATAAAGCAATTATAAAAAATGAAGGCGGTTAAGAGAAAGAGAGAGAGAGAGAGAAGACAGAAATGAATGTTCACTAACCAGTCCTAATTGGATAACATGAATGTTTGCATGAATGATCTCACTTAATCAAGTTCATTCTCTTATTTAATCAAGTCTACTTACAACTCCTAGTCCAGAAATATCTCATTGATTTAAAAAATCACATTAAAAGACTTTCCAAATAAATAGTGAACTATGTCACCAGGAATTCCAAAGCTCTTTCCTACATGTGTGAGCATCAAGATCCAAAGGAGAAGTCATTATAATTTGTTTTGATAACTTTAGCCCCACTTTCATATGTCCTGTCCTTTTCCTTGTGAGCAATTTTATTTCTCATTTTCCTTCCTTCTATGGAACAGAGAAAGATCAGTATACCTTTTATGGAAAAAATCAGATTTTATTTTTATTTATTTTTTGTTTATTTCTTCTAATCGGTTATACATGACAACAGAATGCTCTTAGATTCATTGTACACAAATGGAGCAGGGTCATATCATTTGTGCAATTATATAAGTACCCAGGGTAATGATGTCCATCTCATTCCACCATTTTTCCTATCCCTATGCCCCTACTCTACCCTCCTCCCCCTTTTCCCCATCCAAAGTTTCAGTCAGATTTTTAAATGTCTTTTCAACTCTAGCATTTTAAGGCATTTATTTTTAACTGTAGCTATTCATAAAGCAAGAAGTGAAGGAGGAGTATGGCAAATAGGGCCTGAGAAGTTAAAAATTTTAATTGTAAAAATAAAACGATTACACCTAATTTCAGGTAATATTTTCAACACTGAAAGAAATAGATATTAAAGAAAGAAGAAACACTGGAAGTAGTACAGTCAATGAGAAACTCCATTAAGCAGAGTTAGTTGAGTGTCTTCCATATGCACTTTAAAATATATGCCAAGTGAAGCTGCATGCATTTTCTTTGATCACAACACTAAACTTTAAGCTGACAATGTAAGGGGAATATTCAAGATTTGGAGTCAGAAAAAAATGGTTTCTAATTTTAATTTTATCATTACTAGTAACATAACCTTGGGCAAGCTTATTAACGTGTGATTATTTGTAAAATAAGGGTGCTAATACTGCTAATTTTTTCCTGATTGTGGAAAAGATTAAAATTAATGCAGGTGTTTGCTTAATATGGTATAAAAGCTTAGGAAGCAAGATTTAATCATCATTTATTTATTTGCTTATGGGAAAATGTGCTATTTTAGAAGTGCTAAAAAGAGAAAATGTTCCTCTACCCGTTCCTGGCAAATCAGTTAAGTCTCCAGAACTTGCCTCGCACTTGTTCCTAGGTGAATTTACCTATACCTAGTAATTGCCAAAATCTGAAGCTGGCTTGAAAAACATGTTTTCTTCAGTACAAGAAATAACTTTCTTTGTGTGAATATTTCAGATATTAAGCAGGCTTATCTCAGCTATGTTTCTGGTTAGGAGACTGAAATTTCTCAATTTTTATTTGCTCAACTGAGTTCAAAATGAGTTTCCACTTAAAATACTAAGGTACTCATTTTAGCTAGCTCAATAAAAATTGATAAATGTGTGTTTGTGTTCCCAATCCTGTATATAAGTTGATGTTTAAGAAAAATCCTTTTAAATTTTTACAGATATATGATTTTTTTCTTTTTCTTTCTTTTTTTTGCTCACAGTCAGAAAAATATTCTTAAATATATGTAACTAATTCTTAATCAGCTTTTGAAATTCTTTTGTATAAACAGCTGCCAAAAAATAAATGACATGTTGATAGATCTTTATGGACTAATATTTATATTACTTACATGTGCTCAATCATGAACTGTGAAGAAACAGAAAGATAACATTCCACTGACCCCCAAACTTAGAAAAAACTGATTATCAGTCAGTAAGGACAAGTTTGTTTTATCAGTAGGAAACTTTGTAAATCCTGGCTTGTCTGAAGATTCAAAATTTGAGAAACTTGAAAAGAATTTGCTCTTTCCTAGTTCTATAGGAGGATGTCACCAACCAATGGGGACAAAGCTCAGTTCCATAGTAGCTTAGGTTTTAATTTATTTTCTATATTTTATAGAATGAAATTTTTAAAGGAATATTTTTCAGTTTCTCACTAAACTTCACCTCTCTATACTTCCCCTGGAGTTTTGGAACTTGAGAGGTACATTATAACGAGTGTATTTTACTTGCATCCTACATACAAATATTCAGAGTATGCATTTCTATGCAATCGCCCTGAAACCTTCATTACCCCAAATCATACTGTTATATTTCTGACAGTTGGGTACAATGTTGCTGTAAATATTTTCCTCATATCATCCTCCCTTCTTTGTGGTTATATTGTCTCCTGTTCCCCCACCCCCGTGGTAACAACACAATGTATCCTAATCACATAGAAATTTGGATCTTAGTCTGAATCTTTGAACCCAAGAGAAAAAGCTATCATTGGAGTTAAGTTTTTGAGTTCTTTGTATATATTCTGGAGATTAATGATCTATGTGAGGTGCAGGTGATAAAGATTTTTTCCCATTTTATAGGCTCTCTGTTCATGATATTGATTGTTTCCTTTCTGTGAAGAAGCTTTTTCGTTTGATGCCATCCCATTTATTGATTCTTGAATTCACTTCTTGTTCTTTAAGAGTCTTATTGAGGAAGTTCATTCCTGAGCCAACATGATGAAGAGTTGGGCCAACACCAAAAAAAAGAGAAAAAAACCACACACACACACACACACACATAACCCAATTCATAAATGGGCAAAGGAACTGAAGAAGAAACACAAATAGTCCAAAAATATATGAAAAATGCTCACTATCTCTAGTAATTAGAGAAATGTAAATTAAAACTATACTGGGATTCCATCTCACTCCACTCAGAATGGCAAGATTACAAGGGACAATCACTGTTGGCAAGGATGTGAAGAAAAGGGTTCACTCATATTGCTGATGGGATAATGAATTGGTACAACCACTCTGGAAAGCTGTTTGGAGAATCTTTAGAAAACTTGGAATGGAAGCACCATTTGACCCAGTTATCCCACTCCTCAGCTCATACCCAAAGGACTTAAAATCAGCATACTACAGTGATACAGCCACATCAAAGTTTATAGCAGCTCAATTCACAATAGCTACCTATGGAATCAATGTAGGTACCCTTCAACAGAGGAATGGACAAAGAAAATGTGGTATATATGCACAATGGAATATTACTCAGTCATAAAGAAGAAAGAAATTATGGCATTTTCTAGTAAATGGATAGAACTGGAGAATATCATGCTATGTAAAATAAGCCAATCCCAAAAAACAAAAGGCCAAATATTCTCTCTGATATTTGAATGCTAACCCATAACAAGGGAGAATAGGAAGGGAAAAAGTTCATTCGATTAGATAAAGGAGAATAAAGGTAAGAGAGAGGGGATGGGAATAGGAAAGACAGTAGAATGGATTGGACATAACTTTCATATGCTCATATATGAATACATGATGGTTGTAACCCCACATCATATTCAACTTCAAGAATGGATCAAAATTGTACTCCATTTATGTATATGTCAAAATACACATAATATTGTCATGTATATCTGAAAACAACAAATGAAAAAATTTAAAAAATAAGATTTAGGGAATATGCAACAATAAAAAAAGCTACCATTGGAATTACCTATAGAAAATCAGAATAAAATGGACCAAGATATCGTACTGTGAATATATGAATATATAATAATGTATACCATTATAAGGTATAATTATAATACACCAATAAAAATAAATGAAGGAATGGAAATGCATATTACATTTAACTTTCAATAAAGTAATGTAAAAAAATTGAAGTTCTTGCTAATCCAACATGGTGGCTGGCTCATAAGAGGGACACAAGCGATATGAAATTCTTCATTATCCAAAATTAACTCTTTTCTACAGAGGAAGAAAAGAAAAGTTCACTTAAATAGAAATGCACATCTGACTTCTATTTTTGTAGAATAGCTTTATGTTTGTACTGAGCCTCTTGCTGAAATCAACCAAAAATTACAGATGGATAAAAAGTAATATTTTTAAAAAACATTATTTAGCTAATAAAACAAGGAAGAATGATAGGGCCTGATCTAAGTGTAAAGCTGAAACCAGATAATTCATCTGAGCAAGGTAACTAATTTTACCCTAAGGGAATTTACTAAATTTAAATGTAAGTTTTTAAAAATCTGACTTAGGATACAAAAGGCAAAGTGTAATAGGAATCCTGTCCTCCAAAACATGGCACCATATAGGTTAATGAATAAATGAAAAGTACAGGTGAAGCTGCTTTACATGTTACTTTCCCTAAGGAATTGCAAGAAATACTGCCTGGATGATAAGCCAACAAAATGAACCCAATTGTTCAAGAGCAAAACAGTCTGATCTCTCACACACTTTTTCAGTGACGAAAAATCAGCACTTCTCAACTCAGTTTTATGCTACTAGATGCCTGACACAGAAACTGAGAATAAAAGTACAAGAAGAGCAATTTATAGAACAACTGTACTCTTGAACACAGATGCAAAACTCTAGACATGATAATAATAGGTAGGTTATGTAATATATAAAATGAATAATACACTTCTAGCAAACAAAATTACAATTAAAAAGCTTTGTGACATAAATTATTGCTTTATTGTAAAAAACTCATTTTAATCAAAGAAAGTACTTGATAAAATTAAACATATGAACAGGTAAGAAAAAAGGAAAAAAAAATGTCCTCCTAGCAACCAAGGAATAGAAAGGAAAAATTTTAACCTGCTAAAGAGTGACACTTTGAAAGGTTTCCATTTGTGGAAAGGATGTTCTACATGGCTATTCATCCTTGTATTGCAGGTTCATCCCTCTGCAGTGAAACAAATATTATTGGCACAAAATGAAACAAAATTGTATGGAGTTGTACAGAATAATTTCATTTTTTAAAAAGATGATATTATTTTGTATTTAGATAACATGAAACAAACTGCAGTATAGATTGTCAGAAATAATGAAAATGTGATGCTGTAAGAATACCAATATCTTACAACAAAATTAATTGTATATTTATCAGAAAAACTTAAATATAAAATTTTAAGAATAAAATCATCTTTAAAATATCCAATACCTGGGAATAAATATAACAGATGTTTGTGTGAACTTAAAAGATACATTTTATAGCTTTAAAGGAAGAATTTTAAAGAATAATACATAAGGAAATATATACTTTTTAAATTTTAAAATCATTATTTTTAATGTGTTGATTCTATCCAATTTTTTTAAAAATGTCAATAGAATCCTTGAGAAAACACCAGCAGTATTTTTGTGAAATTAGAAAAGTTGTTTCAAAATTTATTTGGGAAAGTGGTAAGAAAAATCAAGATTCTCCTGGAGAAATACATGGTGTAGAAATTACTTGACTTGATACTGAAGCTTATTATAAAATTGGGGTAACCAAAATCATGTGGAATTAATGCTTGGAAAGAAAATAAATCAAAGAAACCAGAATGAAGTATAAATAAACAGACCAAAATAATGTGGACACTCAATATGAAAATCAAGGACATTTGTTGATGAACACAGAATGGATGTCTCAGAAAATGGTGATGGTTTAATATGGAGACTATGAATAAAATATAAAATAGAAAAAAGGCCAAGGATAGCCTCTTTCACCACTGCTATTCAGCATTGTTCTCTAAATCCTCCATAGTTCAGTGAGGTAAGAGAAAGAACCCAAAAGTATTCAGTTTAGAAACAAAAAAATAAATAAATAAAATAAAATCATTATTTGATAAGATTATTTTCCATAAAGAAAACATGAAAGGATCTTGAAAACAACTTCTACAACACCAATCAAAAGCCTTCCGAAAAGAAAAGCCCAGGACCTGAAGGATTCTCAGATGAGATATCCCAGACATTTAAAGAAGAACTAACACCAATTCTGTTCAAATTATTCCATGAAACTGAAAGAGAGGGAACACTCCAAAATTCATTCTATGAAGTGGGTACCACCTTGATACTAAAACTAGACAAGAGCACACCAAAGAAACAAAACTTCAGACATGATGAACATATAAGCAAAAATCCAATAAAATATTACCAAACCACATTCAAAAACACCTTTAGAAGACAGTACACTATGGTGGAGTAGGTTTCATCCCAGGGATGCAAGGTTGGTTCAACATAAACAAATCAATAGACATAATTCAACACATAAAAAGAGTTAAGGACAGGAATCACATGATTATCTCAATAGATACAAAAAAGGCATTCTACAAAGTCCAGCCCTCATTCATATTTAAAACACTAGAGAAACTAAGGACAGAAGTTACCTCAACATTGTAAAGGCTGTAAACAACAAACCCAAGGCAAACATATGGAATGGAGAAAAACTGAAAGTATTTCTTCTAAAATCAAGAACTTTGAGAAAATAAATTTCTTTTGTTTAAACTACCCAGTTTGTGGCATTTTATTATGGCAACCTGAGCAGACTAATGCACATACTAAACACATACTCCTTTTATTACACTGTGACATAAAACAGCCCATTAACAAAATTTATATCCCATCACATTTACAAGTTTCTCTGATACTCAAGACCTGTGTATTATACAAGGGTCATTTAATTATTCTACCCCTGTAGGTTCAGTAGTAATAGCCAAATATTGGAAACCAACTAAAAGTCTATCAATAGGAGAATAAATAAATAAAATGTGGTACATTCATACAAGAAAACACTAATGAACAATAAAATAGAAGAACTATTATCACATACATTACTTGGATCAGTGCAGAACGAATGAATCTAGTCTCAAAAGGTTATGTACTATATGATTCTGCACTCAAGATAAGAGGCTAGGAGTTTAGGTTGGAGGGATACTTAATGTCAAAATAGGCAATGGAAAAGAGTTCTCTGTGGTAATAGGATTGTCTTGTTTCCTGATTGCTATGGTAGTTGCATAAATATATGAATGTGTTAAAAGGAACTTAATAACAAGAAAGTCAAGTTTATTGTATGATGATTTAAAAATAAAATAAAAAACACTTCTAAGATTATCTTACCAATTCCATGAAGCTCCAAAATAAAAACTTTATAACTTCTTAAAGTTGATAAGTAACAACAAAAATTTAAAGACACTATCTTGACTCTTGGTCTATTAAAATTCAGAAAATATTTATGAATATAAAGCTACAGGTTAATAATATTTAAAGGTATTTTATTGGTATATTATAATTATGTATCATAGTAGGATTTTTAATTAGATATTGGCATGTTCAATCAATGTAATAATTTTGTTCCCTAGTTTCTCCCTTTTTTCCCTATATGAAAGCATATCATTTTTGACGTTCTGAATTTGGCTTATTTCACTTAACAGGATGCTCTCCAGTTCCATACATTTTTATGCAAATGACATTTCATTCCTTTTATGGCTAAATTGAAAGCCATTGTATGTATTTATCACATTTCCTTTATCCGTTGGTCCTTTCCCAAATACTTAAGCTGGTTCCATAAGTTGGCTTTTGTGAATTGTGCGGCTATAAAGCATGGGTATGCATGTACCACTATAGTATGATAATTTAATTATTTTGGATAAATACAAAGGAGTGGAATAACTATGTCATCTGGTGATTCCTTTCCTAGACTTTTGAGGAACATCTATACTGCTTTGCACAGTTGTACTAATTTACAATCCCAACAGGAGTGTAAAAACAAAATGTCTTTTTTTTTTAATCAAAAAATGCTAATTTTCAAAATAAACCCTCAGGATACTGCTGCCATTACTAGCCACATTAAAATGGTGCCAAGTTTACCAGCCAAGAATAGGGCACTAACATTTAGTAAATTAGAATTAAATTTAGTCTACACCTAGAACTCATTGGTGCAATGTGTGAATCCAGCTAAGCATTCATGTTGTTGCCAAATTTCTGTTAGTTTTATCACCACACCTTTAATCCAAAGAGATATTTCAAAGCTAACATCAAATTGGAAATTTTAAGTGATAGTTACTCTAAAATCAGGAAAGTCATCAAAAACAGTTTTCCAACTGATGTCTTAATGGGGAAATAATCCTGCCAGCAACATGAAATAAAAAAACAAAACAAAACAAAACAAAAAAACATTGCCTTTCGAGCAACCTATAAGTTAGCTGGTCTCCCCATTTCACTTGCATTTACCTTTATTGCTGAGGATCATCCTGCTGCCACTACTACTATAGCAAGGCTCTCAGCCCATATTTGCACTGGGGGCAGAAGATTCCTCTGAGGAAACTACAGCAACTTCATCCTTCATCTTTATTTTTTTTCCTCTGTACAGCATGCAGAGGAAGAGTGGGGCATTTTTTTTTTTTTTTTTTTGTGACGGGAAAACTTACTCCTCTTCTATGAATGAATAGTGCATGCCTTTGGGAAGAAAAATTCAAAAACTTTGGCCCCAACTTTTTACCTAAATGTTTTCCTAAAATATTAAAGGTACATTTTCAAGACCACCAACTTCTCATTTCCTCTAAACCTGCACTATGTCACAGGGGAGGGTTGTAGATGGGTCAGGAGATGACACCAGGACTCAAAGGCAGATTCAGTAAGTGACTGGACCATATTTAAGGGTTACAATGGCCCTTCTTTCTCAGTTCTGAATTACTGATATTGTCTATTTCTATTGTTCAAATAATGACATCCCTGCAAAACTCATATCACCTATTGCTCTGTGGTCATAGAGGAGTGCTGTAGGGTAACACAGGACTTTGTTCACCCATAAGGTGGAGAACACCAGTTCTCAAAGTAAACGAGGAGTTCAGAAGCAATGCTATTATAAATGAGTACATTCCTTCTGGAGCATTCCTTAAGTGTAGATTGAGTATAAATGGCCTGCAGTGGAGTATGTAAATAATTCATTAGGCAGGAAATGAGAATCAGCCATTTTACTATTAGAAACATACTGAGATTTCTTTTTTTCTTTACAAGAAAGCTTTTCATGACAGATGAAAATCAATCATCTAATCAAATGCCCTTTCTCCCTTTTGAAACAGCACAGTGCTAATGCATTCCCCCTCTTCCTCTTCATAAATGTGAATTCTTATTACATATATTTTATTGTTGGTAAAGAAAACTAGGACTCTGGCTCCAGAGTGAGCAGGACACTCTCCAGGGAATCAGTAGAAACATTGCCCTTCTCAGACCTTATCTGCAACAATTCAGCTCCCTCCCCCAATATTTGAGATATTAAAGCCCAACATTTCTAGAACAGGATTTTAATTAATTACAGTTGAGGATTTCTGTTTTCCCAAAGAAACTTAAGTAGGATGTCTGTACTTGAAAAGCAACATCAATCACCTGAATTCTTCCTTAGTTTTCTTAACAAATAGACAGTAGTTTTCCAAAAATTCCTTGAGTCAAACAAGCACACAGGTATGCATATACGTATACACACACACACACACACACACATACAAAAAAAAACTGTTTATGCTATAATGTATTATGCTCTTTAAATTTAAGTAATGCACAGAGGGAAAGGTTCTGTTACTTAATAATTGGTTCATCTTCCTCTAGCCTTGAAGAGAGAAAAAGTTGACAAAGTACAAGAAAGAAAGAGAAGAATAAAGAGAAATTTTAGGGCAGGTTGACTTGAAAGAGAAGTCTAGGAGAACTTCCCTTCTATTCCAAAGAGTTTGACACCCGCACCACTAGTAAAGTCCTGCAGGAGAGAGTTCTGGCAAGTTGGAGCTGGAAGGGTCCTGATGTGGCAACACTGGCTCCACCTAGTCACCACCACACTTGTCCAGTGTAATATGGTTCACAGAAACCTGCTAATCATATATTACAACAAAATGTTAACATTGTCTGACTTTGGAGATTGCCATCCACACTCTACCATGTTGAAATGATTCAAATATCAATTAGACATGTATGAAATACAGTCATTCAAATTCTTATAGGTGTTATAGATTCAATTCTCTTTGGGTCTAAAAGGGGCTCACCTTTTAGTGACTTCTTTCTTACACTTGTTAGTACTTTTAAAATACCACTTATTGATTTACCATGATTATATAAACAATATTGTTAAATAACTTAGTTAAATTAGAAAAGTAAAAATGAAATTAAAGTTTCTATATATAATCCCATCACACAATTACCTAGAGTTCAGATTTTTATATATTTTAATATTTTAATTACATAACTACTACTAATGGGTAAGTGCTTTCCTTATGCCAGAACACTTTTAAGTATTAAATATATTAACTTCTTTACCCTTCACCCAATTCTGTTTTAGTTATATCATTATTTTGTAAGTGAGGAAACAGAGAGAGACCTTGAATACTTAGGTAACATGGCTGAGGTCACATAGTTTGAGCTGAGAGGTCATGTCTCCAGATATTGTGTGTTTGACCACTTTAAATTCTCTTAAATATGTACATGCATATCTATTATGTGCACATTACATTTGGGGGCATGAGACTTATGAGTGTGGTCAATACATAACTTCTGTAGCCAAAGCTGCTTTAAAATACAGTCAACAAAGTATATGGTATAATTTTCCTTTGCCACTGAATGAACATTTCAGCAGATTCTATTACTTTTCTGCATCTTCTTTCCAATAAAATTTTCTCAATTTGAAATCCTGACACTCACTTCTAGAATAAAAATATTCCCCTGTCTACACTTCTATAATCAGAACTGGATTTTATCAAACATCTAATAGTTTTGTCAATGTGAAAAGAGAAAATTCAATTTTTAGTTAAAAACTTTCATTATGTTTCAGCATCCTGTATGTGTGTGTGTGTGTGTGTATACATTTTATATATATATATATATATATAGAAAAGACTTTGTTCCTCTTTGGTATATGGTACAAATGTTTCCCCTTATGTTTTGTCTCTTGATTAGATTTTTTATTTTTTCTCCTAAATAAACTATTATCAATCATCTTGTCAGTCCTTAAATGTAAAGTATTAGTTTTCTTCAGTAAACACTTAGATTGGAAATATTGAAAAAGGCAAGATCTGGGCACTCATGGAGTTTCCATTCTAAAGGAAGAACCAAAAATGATGAATTGTCACAACACAATGTGACAAGCTGGGAGCAAAGTACTGTGGATTCACAAGAGAGTAATCACTTATGCTTTGGAGATTACTGATGGCTTGGTAATCTTGGAGAATAATTTGAAAATAGGTAGGACTGAGAGTATAGTGAAAGATATAATAGAAGGGGTGGCAAGAAATGAAGCCTAAGAATCAACAAGTTAAATTATCAAACATCTTTTCCATTATAAATATTTGAATATCATACTATGGTGATGAGAGAAAGGCATTTCTCATTTGCAGTTGTCTCTTCCATGGCCCTCACTTCCATTGTTGAATTTGTTATTTTTATCTGTATGAACCACTTATGATCTCTCAATGTGGTATGTTCTCTTTCTTGAATCCTGTATATATTACCTTAGTCATTTTCCTGCACTTGACTTTGAGACACTTTTTCAAAAACTATTAGCTTAGGCATGTTTTCATCTTTTTGCTCCTCTTGGTCCATGTGAAATATTAGTTTTCCTTGTGTAGCAACATATACTCTGGATATAATCCTTCCCTAAAATTCAGTGCCCTGGGCAGTAATGATTAATAAACTCTCTTGTAACTACTTGACATTGTGTACTTTTAAATCCATAGATCCAAACAAAGTGTAACCAATAGTATGCACTGTATGAGTCATTGTTGAATGAGTGAATAAGTGGTTAAACCACGATATAATTTTCACTGAGACAAGGGGACATAGATTTGAGGGAACAAGTAGTCCAGATAATTTTACACTGCTAGAAACCTATTGAGCATTCTCTAAAAGAAACCTTCCTACAGAAAATGACTCTCTTTCTAAAGGACTACAATATGTATAGATACCTATAATCAACACAACATAAAATTCTAGATATAAGGACATAACATAGGTTGTAGAAAGTCTATAAGAACTGGGTCATTAGAGAGTAGTCAATGGAGACACATTAACTTCAACAGTGTGGCATGGTTAGAACTGGGCCAGAGGCAGTTAATGAGATCAACAAATTAGGTGATAATTCCAAATGGGGAAAAAATAACATAAGTGCTTCAACTCCAGAAAAACAATGGAAGTAGAAAAAAAAAAGGATGGATTTGAATTGATCAACAAATGTCTATTGACCTCTGAAACCACTAGGGAGAGTACTTTGGGTACTGTCTAGTTAGGTAAATAATGCACAACCTTCAAACTCTTCTGTGATTTTTAAAAAAATATATTTTGGCCTTGGCCTGTGTCCTGGGAACTTACCTCTATGATCTTGTTCTCTGAAACTCTCTTGTCCTGAATTGGTTTTGACCAATGGGCAAGCACCAGCAGGATATCAGAGAAACAAAAATGGACTACTTCTTTCCCACGTGCAGCAGTTCTTTCCGTATCTTACCAGGGTTTTGGGGGTGGCAGCATCCCTTGCAGATCGCAGTTAATTTTTGGCAGTCCTTAGTCCAATATGCCTGGATCTCATCAGATATTGCTAATGATAACACCATTTCTGCATGCTGCCTCAGACCTGGGCAATAATGCCTTTCAAATTGAGGATAGTTGTTGGGGACCTTCTAGTTGTTTGTTGGATCATTAAAGCTACCCAAGCCAATGGAAACTATTTCTTCATTAAATGATGTTCAATTTGACCTTTTATGGGAAGCTTTTCTATTCATCTGTAGACCTGTCATTCTCATTAATCCAAATGTCTTGTAAGGACAAGGCAATATGAATATGCAAAAGTAAATAACCATAGTGGAACATAGGTATTATTTTTTTATTTTTTATTAATTCTAATCAGTTATATATGACAGCAGAAAACTCTTCGATTCATTGTACACAAATGGAGCAGAATTTTTCACTTTTCTGGTTATACATGGAGTCACACCATTCATGAGATCATACATGTACCTAGGGTAATGATGTTCATCTCATTCCACTATCTTTCCTAACCCCATACACCCTTCCCGCTCCCCTTTGCCCCATCCAAAGTTTCTGCACTCATCCCATGCCCCTCTTCATTATAGATCAGCATCCACTTATCAGAGAGAACATTCAGCCTTTGTTTTTTTGAGATGGGCATACTTCTCTTCACATGATCTATTCCAACTCATTCATTTACAGTAAATGCCATAATTTTATTTTCTTTTAACGCTGAGTAATATTACATTTTATACCACGATTTATACCACAATTTCTTTATCCATTCATCTATTGAAGGGCATCTAGGCTGCTTCCACAGTTTGGCTATTGTGAATTGAGCCGCTATAAACATTAATGTAGCTGCATTACTATAGTATGCTGATTTTAAGTCTTTTGGTTATAGACTGAGGAGTGGGATAACTGGGTCAAGTGGTGGTTCCATTCCAAGTTTTCTAAGGCATTGCTTTCCAGAACATAAGTTTTAAATAGTCACCACTAGCTGGAAAAGAAAAAGAAAAAACACACTGAAAATATTTTACTTCTAAATGTTTTTAGGAGGAAAAAATTTAAACTAAAGGAATATATTCAGATCCTGTCTCTCTATATACTCCCTATTCTATATTGTCAAAGGATCACCTACAATTAGACATCATATAGTTGGAAGCTCTGAGATCATCTTTACACTTAATTTCTTTTTATTCACATGAACATATTATTGTAAAATCTAGCTATTTTTCACTGTGGCAATGCTAGATTATATACCAAGCTCCTTTTCCAAGTCTGATCTCTGATTTTCTCTAAATTAGCATAAAATAGCAAATATCAAACTTTGAATTATTTTTCTTTTGCCATTTTAGACTGCTATGTTGATATTCACAGAAGCCCATAAATTTACGTATAGATTTATGGCTATTCTTCAACAATCCACCATAATTCAATGTTAATTCATTTGTCCTTATATCTCTCTTAATTTTTATGCTTTTATTAATTTCTTGAAATAAGACCCCCTTTTAAACCTAACAACCTTCGAATGAATCACCCCAGGTTTATAGGTATAATTCCCAATTATTGCCCAGAAACCATCTTTATCCATTCATTTATAGTTCTATAAGTATAACATGGTCATGCACACCTCTAATACCAGTTACTCAGGAGGCTAATAAAAGGGCATTGTCAAATTCAAGGCCAGATTCAGCAACTTAGTTAGTCCCTGTCTCAAATTAAAAAAAAAAAAAAACTGGCCCTTGGTTTCCTGGTTTCAGTCCCTGTAGGAAAAAAAAACCCAAAAAACAAAAACAAATGAATAAAAGAAAAAAACAGTTCTGTGCATAAAATAATAAACTAGAATATTTGAAAAGAATTAATGGAATTTTAGTTCAACCATCAAATTATTATTTTTAATGTCTAAGGACAATTTTAGAACAGTTATAGATTCACAGAAAAATTGGGAAGAGGTTACAAAGATTTTACATGTATCCCTTACACCCACACATGCACAGCCTACCTCATTATCAAAACCTGTCACCCGAGTGCAGCACTTGTTATAATTGATGAATCCACATTGACACATCATAGTCACCAAAGGTCCATAGCTTATTTTAGAGCTCACTGTTGATGTTGCATATTTTATGGGTTTAGAAAAATGTATAATGATATGTACCCACTACTATAGTATCATACAGAGTACCTTCATTGCTCTAAAAATCTTCTATTTCCTCTGTGTCATTTAACTTGTCCTGATTCACCTCAATTTTTTTGAACCAGTAGAATTTTCTCTCTGCCCACATTTTACTGACTAGAGCTACCTATGAAGAAAGATGCCTCTGAGGATTGTAATAAGAGGAAGAATTAGGGCTTGCTGTGTGCCCAAAGGTGTGGCATTAGTAGTAGTTCTCATTCCAGAAGCCGGAAGTATTATGCTGGAACAAATGAGCCAAAATTGGGGAATCCAAAAAATAGAGTAAAATTCCTGGGATAATAATCAAGAATACAACCTAAAAGATTTAACCAGAGATAAGAACAAAGAGAAAGGCAACAAGGGGAATGAATATAGTGTATTCAATAGAGAAAATCGTCAGTACTCTGGGCTTCATCAACTGAGGTCAGGGCTCTAAAGAGGCTGTCCTCTTGTCTGACTCTTTTATAAGGTCTTCCTAACATGGTGCTTCTTTAGATCTACTCATCAAAAGGTTACTGGAGAGGGCTATAGCCTATCACCCCACCAGATACTGTACAAGACCTTAGGAGCCCAGAATGGCCCGAACCACACACTGTGCCTCAGCATCCATTCACTAATGATGGAATTTATGTTGTGAAGAGGAGCAGCCCTGAATAGCTAGTTATCTGTGAGGGATCACAGTTAAGGTCAATTGGGGTTTAACCCAAAAAGGAAAAAGTAGCATGCAAAAATATGAAACCAGAGCAGAAGTCAACTCTTGTCTGTAAAACTCAGATGTATGGGGACTTCAGTTTAGAACAACCATGTACCTCACATGTGAGGCTTAGAGAACTAAGATATTTTGCTCCATATGGGTATGAGACCAATATTACTAACCTTGGTCAAAATCTAATCAAGATCACAAGCTATATGAAACTAAATGTATAATTTGATTAGCATTGAGAAGCACAGAATGAGTTGAGTGATTACAGGTCAATAGCCATTTGCTAACCCAAATGGATAATAGCAATTTAATCACAATACAGACTCTCAATAGTTTTGGATGACTTATGAAAATATACCCCTGTCGGAAGTTGTCATTTTTTTCAATATTTTGCTTTCACCTCACATTTTGTCTTCTGGTATAGTAAACTTGGAAATCCCCAAATGTTTCTCTTTCTCACTGGAAAAGATTTGACTGGCTCTGGCCACATGGGAAATTGGACCATCTGGTGTTACTACTTCATGCAGTGTGAGACTAAATAATATAAGGGCAACTGGCCAATTGTCCAGATAACACCAGCAATTTTCTAGATTGACTGCATTTTTCCAAGAGCTGCTCTTCTTCATGGGAATTTATTTTCAAGCATTATAATGATTTTCTTGAAAGAAAAAAAAATATATTAAAGGAGTGGAAAAACAGCAAGGCTTAAATACAGTAGTCTTTTTTCATACCATATATCTCTGACTAAAATTTTAGCTTTCTAAAGATATATAGATATAGATATATCTGACTTCAATAATTTTAGGATGCTAAAAGTTTCTTTCTCTCTATGTATCTGTATGTATGTATCTATCTATGGGGTATCTCAGGATTATATCAGGGGAATTTCCCTCAGATGCTGTAGAGTACTAGATAAAAATTGTTTCTTCTATTTATTTTCTTTCCTGATGAGTACTCAAGGGTTATAAAAAATAAATAGCTAAAATTACAAAAAAATAAATATATATACAAAATAAAAAAGAAATATGACTCCAAAAGTGATGTCACCAATGGGACTACTGTTGTAATATCACCTTTAGAGAAAGGCCTGCACAGTAACCTATAGGCCCTTTATCTTGAAAGAAATAGGCCTTATGACTAATGCTTTGCTTAGCTTAGTATTTAAGAGATAGCCAAGCAGAAGCTCACATAAAAGATTCATCCACATATTTGTGAACAGAAACCATATCTTTAGCTTTGCTGAAAACCTATTGCAGAAATCAATACAGAGCAGTTGTTCAAGGAGCTAATAAATGAACTATTTTCTTATCTGTCCCTGTCTCACTCCTAGCTTCTTCTTTTTTTTTTACATCTCTTGACTAACAAATTCTTTTTTTTTCTATTTTGTTATTTATTTACCTTACTTTCCCCCTGCTATGTATGCTCTTAAATTTCCAGAGTATAACATCAACTTTTCTTCATGTACTCTTATCTTTCCTTTATGGTTGACATGCCCATAATACCCCTAGATAATCATCCTGGATGTAACAGTGTCTTGAATATACTTCTTTTTGTGTTTCATATAGCTTACTTCCACGTAACACCCCAAAATTAATGAGTTAGGAACAACATTATCTAGATTCACGTTGACTAAAGCAGATTTAATTCTTGCAGTGTAATTGAGTGAAGAAAATAAATTATGCTTATTTTCACAAATTTGTCTTTTTTATGATGTAACTCCCCAACTGAGGCAGCCAGTTATAATTGAGGCCAACTTTGAGCCCCATTATCATTTGTTGGAACTAACACCTATAATAAAGTCTATAATGAGAAACCAGCTATTCTAAATGGCCAAAAATCTATGTCACAACATCCTTCATTTTTACTAATATTTAAAACCAAAATAGATATATATCGTGGGTGTGTGGTTATATTGGCATAAAGATTTTTTTTAAACGTTTTATTTCTTTATTTATTTTTAGTTTTTTTTTCTAAATGTCATTATGAGTTTATTAATAAAACACTCAACAAGTGTTTAGGAACAATACCTGAGTGTCTTGTAGATAGACAAATACCTTTATTTTATTTGTTTATTTATTTATTTAATTATTTGATGTGGTGTCAAGGATTGAACCCAGTGCCTCACGCATGCTAGGCAAGTGTTCTACCACTAAGCCACAACCCAGCCCTGGCATAAAGATTTATAGCAATTGCAAATCAGAATAATTTCCTTTTGGTAATTTCCTAATCTCAACAGAGATAAATTCCAATATTTTTTTCATAACTAGTCATTTCTAGTTATGTGTTAACAAATCACATATTAAAGAGGGTTTGTAGCCAGATGCAGTCAATCATGCCTGTAATCCCAGTGACTTGGGAGGCTGAGACTAGCCTCAGCAATTTAGTGAGACCCTATCTCAAAATAAAAAATACAAAGTAAATAATACAAAGGTCTGGCATTGTAGCTCAGTGGTAAAATACCCTTGGTTCAATCCCCAGAACAACAACAACAACTACAACAAAAACAGGGTTTTTGATATAGAACCACCTGTTGTCTGAGTCATTTTGAGACAGAGGCAATCTCAATCAAGCTCATCTTTCCCTTAAGACTGAATTCACGTTCAGTCTTCTTGGTCCATATCATATAAATATAAGTAACCTGTTGTGTGCTTCATTCTTTCCTATCCTGCTCATCATTTACTAATACTAAAGCTCAGTAATAGACATACATCCATTTCTTCTTCCATACAAGAAGCTGTAATGTATACTGCATGTAATATAGCTAAGAAAATGGCAATCATCTTCTTTTAAGTAAACAGGCTTTACTTAAAATTTTTCTATTTTTGGAAAGATCATACATGCCTTTGGCTTCTGACAGAGTGAATTCATACAGAGACAGAGTGTTTTCTCCATTTTTCCCCTCCTAAATATACTTAATACTCCAAGCAATGCATTCTGTGATGTAATCAAATCATGATAAATTAGAAATATTTTCAACCAGTCAGTATGTTACCTCCACTCTTTGAACATAGTTTTGTCTCAGGAATGTGAACAGAATCAATACCTCAATTACCCTAATAAAATATTCTAATATTCATAGATTCAATAAATATTTCCTGTTTATCTAATGTACAGGGGACACTTTGCTAAGTGACAAGGTCATTATTGTGCTCTGTGTGTTGATGATGAAAATGATTATTGGCTTTTTATTTTCTACAGAAGACTACTAAGAGAGATTGGTCACCTCTATGAGGTATAAGAGGATGGGTAGTGAGGTAGTTGCAGAAATTGTTGTTCTTGTTAAAATTGCAAGTGAGTCTTTGTCATTTTGCACTTAGATTAGTTGTATAGATAATATTCATTTTGAGTAATAAGCGGTTGTACTTCATTATTCTTTGTCATTTTCTAACTGAACTCCACACTTTGAAGAAAATATCAGAGGTAAGAAATAGTGGGCTATGTTAATAAGGTAATGCAGTGAAATGAACTCAGGTTTTCCTGCTTCTCTTAACAGAATGGATTTAGGGATCAGAGTAAAGCAATCTGGCCATGATGCCTTTCATTAATAATTAACACAGGAAAAGTTATAACATTACTAAGGCAGGGAAAGGGGAAGACATTTCTTAATACAAGCCAAGATACTATTTAGATAGAAATAAGGTCAATGTCAAGGTAGGTAAAGAAGAGAACATTTTTGTGGCCTAGTGGGAATATTTGAAAGGAAATTGTCTCATACTATATAAGATATGAATAATTTCATACATATTTTAGGGAAAAAATAGTAGAAGATTTTTTACTATTCTAAAAACTCCCACACTGCCCTCCTGGGCAGAACAAGCAATAACTGGGCAGATCAAAAACTATTTTTATTCATTATAACCAAACTGCTACATTCACAAGTCTTAAGGTGCAAAATTGATTTCTTTAAGCAAATGTAAGAACCTGGGTCACTGGGCCAAGTGAAAGCACACACACACACACACAAAAAAAAAAAAAAAAACAGATTTTGAATGAGAAAAGTCTAAGGAAAGGTGATAAAATGAGCAAGTCAGGAACTTTTAGAGGGATCTTATACATGCTTGTGGAGGTCTAAGGAACATTCCTATAGGACCCTAATATTCCACTTCACCCTGAGCCAAGCAATATGGCATGCATCTTTGTGCAATATAAAAAATGTAATGAGGCTGTTGCCATTTTTTTTTGTACACCTACCCTGTCTCAGTGGATTTGGTTGTAGAATAATCATCTGATACAATAGTGACCTTTTTTTTTTTCCTTTTGGTACTGGAAATGAAACCCTGAGGCACTTAGCCACTGAAGCACATCCCAGCCCTTTTTTGCATTTTACTTAGAGATAGAGTCTCACTGAATTGCTAAGCGCCTCAGTTTTGTTGAGGCTGGCTTTGAAATGGCAATCCTCCTTCCTCAGCCTCCCCAGCCACTGGGATTACAGGCATGTGCCACCATTCCTGGCAGTAGTGACCTTCTTATTAGTTCCATTTGGGTCAACATATATTTCAATTCTTTGTAAAGCAGGCCAGGTAGCATTGGAAATAAGTAGTAAGTTCCTTGTACCTGCCTAGGCTATTATCCTCACTGTAGTCTGCTGAACATACAGAATATGAATTCTAGGAAGTTAGGTACTTAAAACTAAGACCTTTGTGCTCTCCCAAATCACTTATTTTAAATAATGAACCTACTCTATGTTCAAATTGACAATCAACTTTTTATACTGGTAGTCTAAAAGGATGATCACATTCTGACAACATTTTCTGAAAAATTCTATGCTTATTTTTTCTTTTCCAGAAAAAATACTCTAATTGACCAGCTCCCTCACAAATTTTGATAGTACATCCTCCAACACACACACACACACACACACACACACACACATTCACTGCTAAAAGCATAGCAAACACATGGATATGAGCATGGGTGAGTTAGAGTATATGGAAACATAATCATAAACAGTGACTAAATTAAACAATACCTTCTCTAAACTTGAACTATAGAACATATGTTTATACCAGCATCAATCAATATTGGATGCTCATTGGAATCACTTGAAAAGCAGTCAAATATCCCAATGCTCAAGTTGTAGGAAACACTGGTAAATCAGAATCCTGGTGGATGGGGTCCAGTCACATGTAGACTTATAAACTCCTTATATGGCTCCAATGTGCAGGAAGTTATGATAATCTGTATATCACACAATAGTTTCCAACTAGGAAAATCTTGTTGAGGATTATACCTTCAAGATCTTTCAATTGCAGCAGTTTATTTTCCTATAATGGGTATAGATTTGACATCATGCAGAACCTTCAAAAATGCAAACTTATCTTGATAAGATAGAAATTTGTGAAAGGAAGAATTCTTTCCTAAGTCACATGTTTGAATGTGGGCTGTGGTTCTAAAAGCATATATGTTCTTTTGCCACAAACTCCTTTCATGAGATGAGGAGCTCTGATATATTGCATTCTTCCCAAGATGCACATTAGCATAAACAGTAAAAGTCAACAGAGGCGGGCTTCATTAGCAGATTGCCAGTAGAATGGGAGGAAATCAATGCAGCCCATTTATTGCCAGTATTGGGAAGCATTTGATATTTAATATTCACTAAAGGCTAACACTGAAATGCCATTTTCTATTGATTCACATTCTGGAAAGGCAGTGGGGAGGCACAGCTGTCTTTTAAGAGCTCTTGCAACCCCACCAATGTGGTTTTCGTGCTGTTGTGGCATTTAGTGTTGTAACTGGTTTTAGTCATTTTATATCCCTAAATTCTGATGGGGACACATATGACACTTATTACTGAAATAGACAGAATTTATTTCTATTCTTTATAGATATATGAACTGCTATAAAATCTTTTTCCCCCCAAATCCATATACTTATGAAGTCTTCGCACTTCTGGATGAGGCACTGAATTATACCAGGTGCTCGTTTTGCCAGGGTAATTTCCCACTGCTCTTTGCACTTTCTCTCTTGTTTTTATCTTTTATATTTTACTTCTTCAAGTTAGTGTTAGGAAGTAAGGAAAGACAGTGAAGATGAAATCGTATAATTCTTATTAGTAACTCTCTTGAAGATTTGCCACTATAAAACTGGTTTAGCACATAAAATGACATGAGAGAATTTAATGTGTGCCCCAAGCCTTCAGAATTTACTATTAAAAATGTTATATATTTTAGTATTAAGAAATACAGATTTTGTTTTAGACCTACTTCCCATGACAGCACTCAGAGTCTTAATAGATTCTATTAATTCAGTATGGGGCACTGTCATCCAATAAAAATGTATACACTTGTGTCCATTTTCAAAACTGAACATAAAGAAATTATAATAGTTTTCTGTGTGGAAAAGTTTACTCTTTCAGTTTTAAAAGGGTGATGATGCTACCAATACGCTAGAACTTCTAAGTATAAATCATCTCCAATCAGTTCAGAAAAAATTTAGTCCAAAACAACAAAGTGTTTCCCAAGTACATGCTCCCTGAGCCTGAAAAATAAGTTCTTGGATGTTATACAAGGTGGGTTGATTACTTACTCAAAATTGTTTATTGAATGCCTGGCATTTTCCCAAAACAGACCTAGGTGTGAAGATGCAATATATGCTCTCAGGAAATTTTCAGTATAGAGAGGGAGAGAAAAGTATAAACAAACACATTGAATCAGGACTACACAGCTGTGTACATAAGAATGGTATAAGGCCATAGCAAAGACCAGGCCAACACTGAACAACATCTCCATTGGGAAAATTGTATTTGACTTGATTTTTGAAATGTGAAGTTCACAGCAAAGAAACAATGAAAAGCTTTCCAGGCATAGAATAAAGGATATGAAACTACAAACAAGGCAGAGAGCTTGGCAGGGACTCGACTTTCAGATGTAAACTGGGGAGTTTAAGTAATAAAGATTTGTTTGGAAAATCAGTGCAGTTGAAGAATATTCAGTTTTTTCACTCTGAAAAATAAATCTGATATCAATGGATATCTGAAGGTAGAGAGAAAGCAGTTCAAGAGACCAAACAACAGTCCCAGTTGGGGAGGAGCACAACTGGGGTCATTGATGTAATGAAGATGTGCCTGACCTAACAAATTGATTGGACTGAGCATTAGCTTTGGAGCTAAGTTGTGAAGAGTCTGATTCTATCCCTGATGCTGACTTACCAATCTTAAGTAACCTTCCCTTCTCCAGGCTTCAGATTTGCCCTCAGTAAAATAAGACATTCTTTTACCTCAGGTGATCTCCACAGTCCCCTCTCACCCCCAAATACGTGGTATTATGACCACACAGCAGAAGAATAACCCCTTGAGACTTTAGTACACATGTTCAGAGAGGTAGAAGCAAGAGAGCAAAATCATCTCATGTGGTTGTAGAGGGTCATCCCTGAATTTCAGCAACTAAGGTTTCCAATACAAGCAGAAATGGCAAGGCTCATCTTTTCCCAGACTTGTCCTGTTTCATTTACCCCAGTGTGTAACACTGAGCCAATGCAACTTAGTTCATTCCTTCTCCATGAACTCCTTCCCTGACTACTCCATTGCAATTAGTATTTGCCTACTAGACTCCAACAAACTCCAAAATGATCACATTGTAGTAACCATTTCTCATTTATCTTTTACTTCACAGCAGTGAATTCCCCTTTTGTTTGTAGGAATTCTCCCTAATGGGAATCTTTGTGAAAGACGGTACCCAATCTCCTGTGATACAAAAACAAGAACAAAACAAAACAAAGAAAAAAAATCTCCCCTTTCCTGTCCCTGTCAACCACTTCAATACAACTGAAATCTTCATTTGGGGAATCTGAATTTTGAGAGTGTCACAAAGGTGAAGGAAAGGAGCAATTAGAGGTACAACTATGGCAGCATCTGGCATGAAGGGCTGAATTCAGTAAAAGTGAAAATACCTTGCATCATTTTGTTCTAACATGAGCAATTTTCTGTTTTCATTTTCCAAGTGTTATTCCAGACATTCTGTCAGTTCACAGAACTGAAAGATATCCTTGCCATACATTCATTTTCTGCTTAAGTAAGCCAAATTTAGTTTTAATTTGCAACAACAACAACAACAAAAGCCTGACATGCATCAGTTCTTAACTATACACATTTTATGTTCTTTGGGTCTTGAATAGCTAAGCCATATAAGAAAAGAAGATATATTTTCTATTTAAGATGGATTTTATTATAATGGTCAGAACAGTGTCGAATGTATAGGAGTTATCAATTAATATATATTTATTCTATGTGGATTAATTAATTCATAATGGTATGTGTGGGGAGTTTCTATATTTATGTATATCTGCAAAAAAAGTTGATTATAGGTTAGATTCCTTTTTTTAAAAAAATTGTCTTATTTGAGGATGGGGTATAGCTCAGTGATAGAGCACTTGCCTAACATGCATGAAGCCCTGGTGGATTTGATCCCCTGTACCACAAGAAAGAAAGAAAAGGAAATATATTCTTATTTGATCTTATGAATCATAAAGAAGAAATGAAAGAAAACCATGATTCTTTTTTTTATGATTTGATGAACTGAGTGATAAATGGTAGTTATAGCTTGTCCTTTTCTAAAAACAACCCAGATTTTTAAACTGAATTTTGATTACAAAGCCTTTTTTTCATCTAGAAAGGGATATTTCACAAGCTGATAGTTAAAATGCAACCACACTGTACAGGATGGTATCCAAAATTCCTATGATTTCACATTGTCAGAGACAACAAGGCTTCAAAATAGTTTCAATACCTGAATGCACGCAGGGAAGCCTTTAAATGCTAGCCATGGCTAAATTCTTACTGTGGTGTAAAATTTCCAGTAGGAGAATCTGTATGATATTAGTGACTGTTGTATTCTGCTACCTTTCCTACAGTCACTAATATGGCATTATGTAAAAATGTGGATGTGTAACCGATGTGATTCTGCAATCTGCATTTGGGGTAAAAATTGGGAGTTCATAACCCACTTGAATCTAATGTATGAAATATGATATATCAAGAGCTTTGTAATGTTGTGAACAACCAATAAAAAAAAGCACAGGAAAAAAAAGAATCTGTATGATAAAGGTCATTTTCTTATTTTTGCAAACTTTGTATTATTCAGAGTGCTTCAGAATAATTCTATCTATGCCAATAAGTGGTATTCATGTGTAACCACAATTCTGGCTTTACCAATCAAGTTGATTTTCTGCATAGGATAAATATCCATTGAAATACATGAAAGAAATTGAGTAAAAGTGGCCCAATTTGGAGCAATAATGAAGGGTAGTTTCTGGTTCTGAGCTCCTCATGGAAACTGCTGGGGCCTCCACTGAAACTGCATTGAAGCCTGATTTTCCCCTCTATCCAATCCTTCCTTCCCCTCCCTTCCCCAGGTGTTGATCCTTAGAGAACACCTTACTAATTATCCTGCCTGCCACACTCCATGTCAGATTCTGCAACCTGGAGATCCAAGAGTACAATTGTCAAACATCACTGAGAACAAGTAGCAGAACTAGAATTTGAAATTCACTTCTGTTGACTACAATGTTCTTGATACCCAACTATGACCAAAACATAGTAATACTTCACCTACAACTATTCAAGCTAATTCTGTAGTTTGATAACTACTCCAAAGGCCTGTTTGAGAGAAATAATCAAATACGTGCCTGCAGTCAATGCTCATCAATCAGCTGTGGTGATGAAAAGACTGCCTAGTCAGTTGTGGGACTGACTAGGCCTTTTCCAAGCACGAAAAGGCTTGAATCATTTGTGGGGTAGCAGAATTGATAGTTCTGCAATGGGCACAATTTTCTTCTGAGTCTCCTTTTCAGCCTAGCAGGTCCCCTTGTCCATCACTAGCTACTTTACTGCCCCTCCCTAGCCCTAAAAAAATGCTTTATTTTTCTTAGGATTTAACTTTGCTTATACTCCCTTCTCACTTACTAGGCTGTCAGCTCAACAAGGACAGGGATTTTTGTCTGGTTTGTTCCTTGTTGTAAACCCAGCACCTACAGCAATGCCTAGTACATAGCAGACCCTGATTAGCATTTGTTGAATAAGTTAAAGAATGAATAATGGCCACTTTGTGGCAAAAATTCCCCAGTAAGAGACATATCCCCTAACCACAAAGCATTTAGTGTAGAACTTTATTATATAAAATCCACCATAATCATATGTTGACTTAAATATTTCCATGTTAATTCATTTTCAGTCTTTACAATAGAATTCAAAACCTCTAACCAAGTATTTCAATGTGTCAGATAGTCTATAGGTTTCATGTTTGTTTTTTGTTTGTTTGTTTCTCTTTTTGAATGTTCTATCCCCCTTTCCTTTGGCATCACCAACCAATCATCTGCATTTTGTACTTATTTCCTAAATTCTATGTTTTCCTCTTTCATCATTTACTTCTTATCTATTGCTAGAGCACTTCCCATTCACAGTCTAAGACACCTTTACTGTATCTTCATTAATGATAGCTTGATTGAGTACAATATTTTATTTTGGAAATAATTTGTCCCAGTAAGAGTGATTTCCCTAACACCAAAGTATTTAGAACAAAGAACATTATTATAACATTCACCTAATCATACCATAGTCATATATGGACTTAAAAATCTTCATATTAGAAAGATTCAAGGTGGTGGAATAAAGAACAGCTGCATTTCTAGTTGCTCCACATCTCTGGATTCAAGCAGCATGAATACTGCCCCTCAGTGAGGTGGGTGAGACATTTCACTAAAATTCAGTACTGGACAGTCAGCGTGTCTTAGAGACTCTGGGTACATTAAACAAAGAAGAGAGAGTACAGTGGAGCTGAGTTGGTTGTCACAGTGGCAGTGGTAGCAGTGCTGGTTCACCACAAAGGGAGGGAGAACAGAGAGACATACAGATTTGGTACTGAAAATCCTGAGATCAGAAAAATGACCTGATCTTAGCTGATCCAAAGGCTGCACTGTGCAGTAGTGCATAAAACGAGCTGTTTCCCAACTGGCCATGGAGAGGTGAGGCAGGAGCCATCCTGAAGCAGCCACACAGCAGCTGATGTTCATTAGCTGGGAGATCATTGCAAATACTGCCACTCAGTCCCAGTGAGTACCTACCATGTAGCCTAGGGTGTACCTAGCAGAATGTGAGTGAGACAGGCACAGAGAAGATCATACCCCAAGGAGATTCAACGTGGAAAAGCTAGGGAGAGCCTAACTTGCTTCTCCCTTGAATCTGGCAGCTCACATAACCAACTGAAGTGGGTCAGGAATCTTAATAGCAAGGTGGGAATAAGTCTGGGAAGACTGTTCCAGAGCAGCAGAGTTTGTGGAAGACTAGTTCTCCTGCCCCATGAGTAGAATTCTTGGGAGGCTCCTGAGATCCCAAACTCCCACCAGAGATTGGCAACTGCCCAGTCCTAGAATGGTGTTGATCTAATATTTCCAAAACAGACACCACCTGACAAAGACCCTGAGGCCTGATTAAACTTAATTTCCACCCACCAGAACTCCACTCATAGAACTCTGTAGCTGCTCCACCCTAGGACTGCACCCATCTGGGCTGTGCAGACAAAACTCCAACTGACAGTACTTCTCACTCCATCCTCCCTCACACTAGTGTAAAGGGAAGTTAAGACTTATTTCAACCAGCTTCAGTCTTAGGCCACTCTAACTTGCAGCTTAGAGAGCAACACAAAAAGAGGAAGTGTTAACAACCCCTAGCTCTTACTCTTGCTCTCAGTACATAGCTTGAAAGGAAATGGAAAGAAAGATAGTTGGGTATAGACAGTGACACCCATTCCCATTGACTATTTTGACCACCTCAGTGAAGACTATTCCTTCATTTTTCATTAAGAATCTTTCATTTCTTTTTTTCTTTCTTTTTTTTTTTTACCGCATGCATGTATGTATATGTGAGCTTTTGCTGTGTTTATTGATTCAGGGACAAATATACATTTACATATTTTTTTCTTTTTTTTCTAATTGATAGCATTTTTCCTTGCCTTGTCTTTTGAGGGTTAGGGTTTTTTTGGATTGTGTGTGTGTGTGTGTATATATATATATATATATATATGAGAGGGGTTAAATCTAAGATGATAACTACTTTGGTAGGGTTTATAACTACTTTGATAATTAAGCTGTTCATTTCCACAAGTTAATAGTTCTTGTTTTTTAAAATGCCCAGGTACATATAAAAATAAAAATGGAAGATTTAAAAAAAATATTCATTTCTTGTTAGGTTTTCACAATTATCTGATATATTCTATGGGAAATAATATTTCATTGACCTACGCAACTTTATTGAGGCTGTTGATTCAATGAGTAATTGTATTTATAATTTTCATGTCTTTAATGGCAAATTTCTGCATCTTCTGAAGCAACCAAGGTAAATGTTCCATGGTATATTAATAGATGTTTATATAGTTCTCTAACTACTATTTTGTTTCTTGACAAACAATCTTTGTTTTTCTCACTAAAAATTTTATGAAGACTATCCTTTCTAGGACAAGAAAGAATAAGAATATAGTAATGTCTTACAGAAGAAGGTAATCTGGGCTTAGCAATAAAGTCTGTTTCCAATAACAGCATGGGCGAATTGACAGTAACAAAAAGAACATGAAACCTAGAAGGAAGGAAAAATTGAAGAAAAAGCTAAGATTGCAATAATTGTTCCAAAAAGGATATTGGATTCCAATTACATGTAGCTAAATATTCCTAACTGTAAAAGCTTAGGAGACATAAAAATGACTGCCCTTGAAAAATAAAATTAATGGGGAAAAGATTATTTTACTCTTCTTTAACAATAAGGAGAACATTTTTGTCTTATAAGATAGATCCTAGGAATGGATACTTTTATTTACTCTTAAAGAATCTTTTAAAGAAAACATGGTATATACACACATTGAAATATAACTCAGTCTTAAAGAAGAATGAAATGATGGCATTTGCAGGTAAGTGGATGGCTCTGGAAAATATCATGCTAATTACGAAATAAGCCAATCCCTAAAAACCAAAGACCGAATATTTTCTTTGATATGCAGATGCTAGTTCACAATAAGGTGTGTGAGGGGGGGGTGCTAGGGAAGAATGACTTCCTATTACTTCCTAATACTTTGGATTAGGCAGAGTGAAGTGAATGAAGGGGAGGGGGTATGGGGGTAGGAATGATAGTAGAATGAATCAGACATTGATACCCTATGTGCATATATGACTGCACAACCAGTGTGATTCTACATCATGTACAACCAGAAGAATGAGAAGTTATACTCCATTTATCTATGATATGTCAAAGTGCATTCTACTGTCATGTTTAACTAATTAGAACAAATTTTTGAAAGAGTCTTTTTTAACAGATTTTTATTTGTATTTTATGCCATAGGGCAGAAAAAGAAATTAGAATCCTCAAGGTAGAAAAAATCAGTTAGATTATTAAAATAGGTTTGTTGAGTTTGACACCCAAAGTTATGATGAGGAAAGGTAGTGAGGAGATATGTAACATAAGAAAAGAATTTGGGCCCAATTGTACAGGGGGAGAAGAAAAATGAGAAGAGTATGTCCATAATAATCCAGGGCCCTGAGCTGCTGATTGGATGATATACTCCTTCACTTCAGTGGAATTTAGAGGGGTATGATCATGGTTGTGGAGAACAATCACCTTTTGTTTGTGATATCCAGCTGTTTATGTTTGGTTTTGCAAGTGAAGAAACAAAACCTGAGACACAATCTGTAATCATGCAGTTACATATTTGGTTAATTACAGAACCAAGAAGGTACTCAACTCTGGTAAACAAGGAAAACATGCCACTTTCTTTGCCAAATTTAACATTAAAATGAGGGAAATATGGGCTGAGGTTGTGGCTCAGTGGTAGAGCACTTGCCTGGCATGCATGAGGCACTGGGTTCAATCCTCAGCACCACATTAAAAAAAAAATAAGGGAAATCCAATTATTCTCTGAGAATTTAACATTGAATCAGTGAATGTAAGTGAATTAAAAGTATAAAAATAAGAGGGATTTCTTGTTGGAGAGATGCATGTTTCCAATTTGATCTTGGAGAGAGGAATATATCCAGATTGGTAAGACTCCACTTGATATGACTGAATGTGTATCTGAGAAAATGGTGTTAATCAGAAAAAGGTTTACTCAGTTGAGAAAGTACAGAAATGGAAGATCACACCCACAAAAATACATTGGCATCACCCACCCAAGCATCTTGCAAATGAAAAATGTTTCAGTTCCTGGATCCAATTCCAGTCATATTTCTATGGCAAGAATAGATGTTTTAAACAAACAAAACATGATGTTATAATTAAGCCCTTACAATCCCTGAAACTGCTATTATAATTTTTCTTCCTATGTACTGGGAGAAGATGTCTTATTTCATTTCAAGCATTCTAGCCTTTGAGAGAATTATTCTGAATTGCAAAGAAAGAAGTTTATATTCTAGTCTATATTTCAGTTTCCTCAAGCATGGTGTGCTGAATCTTCATTTTTTTTCTGAAATACTGACTTTTATGGAATATTTTATCTAGATCCTTTGCCTTTGGCTTTTGATATCATCTTACCAATGTGTGGCACCAGTAGGAGATCAGAAACCAAGGGGAGAGAATGGATGTGAAAGTATTTCTCCATCATGTTCTCTGCTTGGCTACAGATTAGCAGTGGTTGCATTTTTTTTTTTCTACCAATGGTCAGGGTTTCTACTAGGTGAGGCCTCATCTTCAGCTACAGGTTTTTTCAGGTTTTGATAACCACTCTTTTTCCTTGTCCCTTCAGGCCTAGCCACAAAAGTGATTTCTAGTTGCAACTGGCCTAGAGATGCTCTACCATCCATGCATTCTCTTTTTTTAACACTTTTGACAATTATCTCTTCAAAAATTATTTTTAGTCACTTCATTTGAGTGTGACATCTTTTTCCTGATGAGACAGATTATTACATATGGTTAGTGTGCATTATATACTCAATTTGCTTATATAGTTGCATGTTTGATCAATACAGGATAAATAATTGATTGGGACAAAAATAAATTGATCAGTGTTCTAAATGGGCCAATAGCTCCTCTAACTTTGCTGTGTGTCATTTAATATACTCCACAGATCATGGCTGCCACCCTTGCCAATATGCTCTCAGAAATGGACAGTGCCCTATGAAGAGAGAGTCAGTGCATCATTTTGGAGCCAAATGTCTTTTTCATTATTTCTTTGAACAGCCATAGCCTTACTTCTTTGTGATGATCAGGGTCAATTTTCCCCCTCAAAATAGTGACTCCTTCCTACCTGCTGCTCTCTTGGTACAAAAAGACTGCAATGTTTGTACAGCAGGCTTAGTTTAAAGTGTAATGAAATTCTTGCTATGCTACTTGTTAGAAACATTCCCACTGGAATCTCACATTTCTAGGCCTGAAGATCTTAAGATCATTGGGAAGGAAGTACAGATACTCTAATTGCATCCTTGAAAGTAATAGAACTATTCCTACTTTTAACTTGTGATTCTTGTACTCTTGTGTTTCAGTCAGCTTTTTTGCCATTGTGAACATAAGAGAGGACAAGGACAATTAGAGGAGGAAAAATTTATTTGGGGGCTCAAAGTTTCTGATGTTTTAGTCCATAGATTGTCAACTCCATTCCTCAGGGACTGAGGTGAGGCAAAACATCATGGTATAAGAGTGTGGCAGAGGAAAGCACCTTCAGACATGGCCACCCTGAAGCAGAGAGACTAAGCTCAGCTCACAAAATATATACCCCAAAGGCAATCCCTCAATGACCCACCTCTTCCAGCCATACCATACCTACCTCTAGTTACCACTCTGTTAATCCCTATCAGGGGATTAATTCACTGAGTGGGATAAGAACAATCATTGTTCTTCTAAACTATCTTGCATTGTCTGACACATGAGCTTTTGGGGAACACCTTACATCTAAACCATAGCATTCTGCCTCTGGTCCCCAGAAGTTCATGACCATCTCACAATGCAAAATACATATATTCCATTTCCCAGAGTCCCCAGAGTCTCAACACTTCCAAGATAGGCCAAAAATGTCTAAGTCCAAAGTCTCTTCTGACACTCAAAGAAAACTCTCAATGTGAGCCCCTATAAAAATAAAAAGCAAGTTACATATGTTTAATATATAAAGTCACAGAGTAAACAGTCCCATTCCACAAGTGAGAAATAGGAGTACAGAAAGAAGGGATGGGTTCCAAAGCAAGACAGAAAACCAGCTGGGCAAACAAGTCCTGTAGCTTCATGTCTAGCACCTGGAGCACAGGGCATCCTGATATTCTCTCCAAAGGACTCCTGTAGCTCTGCCTCATGGCTTTGCTGGTTGCAGGTCACATGGCCACTCTGTTGAGTTATCTCTGATCCATTCCTGCAGCTTTCTTTCACAGATGCTCCACAGTATTTCTTAATCTTGGGGTTCTCCACTGCAACTTTGGCTTCCTCCTCATATCTCCATGCATCATGGCCCTCTCAGGGGCTGCCTTCCAGGACTCTGACCCTGGAGCACTTTGCCTGGCCTTCCAGGCCTTTCCTTAAAATTTTGATCAAAGTATCCATGATCTCCTAACTTTAGCATCCTGAGTTCCTGTAGAAGCAACACCATGTGGTTGACGCCAAGGTCTTCCACAATCTGGAGTAGTAACGGAGCCTCCGGGGACCATGACTGCAACAGACTATAAGTGCCTGGGTAGCTGAGCATGGAGAAACCACTTCCTAAGCCAACCTGTGCAAGCAGGGTGCACCACTGGTCTCTTCTCAAAGGAACTTTTACACCCTTGAGCCTAAGATGGATGAGGTATTATCACTTCCTGAGATGCCCTCAAGCCATGTTTCTTATTGTCTCTTGGTAAATTCTTCAGCATTTCTTTAGTGGTGGTAATGTCTTTAATAACTGAAACTTCCTTAGACCCAGTTTTACTACTAACTTTCCAGTCCAAGTTTTTCAAGTCTTTCTACTCCTGAATATCATCATAAATTGGGCTGAAATCTGCCAGCAATATTCCTGCCATGACCTGAATACTATACTGCTTAGAAACTTCTTCCACCATGTTAAGAAGACCATTACTTTTAAAATCAGCCTTGCAGAAAGTCTCAGGACATGGGAAAAATGCAGACAACTTCTTAGACAGATTGTAACATCAATGGCCTCTAGTCCAATTACCAATAGAGTCCTCCTACTCTGAAACCTCAGGAGCTATTTCTTGCCTACGCACAATCCTATCAGAATTCTGGTCTTCTGAACTCCCATCAGAACTGCCCATTAAGGTCTACCTACTACCTTCTAAAGCTTTTCCAATTTGCTTTGCTAAACTTTTCAAAATTCCTCTTACAAATTTCAAAAAGCTCCAAAATCTTCTGAACCACATGGTCAGGTTAGTCAGAGCAACGACCCCACTTCTCCATACAGATTTCTGTTTCAGTCAGCTTTTTTCACCACTGTGACCAAAAGACCTGACAAGAACAGTTAGAGAAGGAAAAGTTTATTTTAGGGCTCATGTTTTCAGAGGTCTTAGTTCATAGACTGCCGACTCCATTCCTCGGGACTTGAGGCAAGACAGAACAGCATGATGAAACAGTGTAGCAGAGGGAAGAATCTTCAGACATGACCACCATGAAGCACAGAGACTAAGCTCAGCTCACAAAATATAAACCCCGAAGCCAGGCTCTCAATGACACACCTCCTCCAGCCTAGTGCTTCAGTTACCACTCTGTTAATCCATATCAGGGGATTAACTCACTGATTGGGTTAAGGCTTTCATAACCCAATCATTATACCTCTAAACCTTCTTGCACTGTCTCATGAGCTTTTGGGGGATACCTCACATTCAAACCATAACATCATGCATTCTGCCTATTGGCCCCAGAGCACCATATTTATCATTCACTAATTTGAGTTGTATACAATGACAAAGGCACTTCACTCATACACCATTTTATCTTCAAGTACTTTATCTTTTATCTTCAAGTACTTTAGCTGCATCCTTAAAATATGTTCCATTTTCATATCAGTCTAGCAACTTCTTGGTGATACTGTATGAGATAACACTATGGAAACTCATGGTCATTTTTTGATGGCTTTACTTCCTTTATTATAAGGTTGGTTCCTTGGTACAAATCAAAGCTATGTGGAATTATGTGTAAGTGTATATTCTCTCAAACTGTGGTCCTAGCTAATGCTATTCATGTAGAAAAGAAAAGCTCATACCTGATATGTTGTATCCAGTCACAGTGAATAGCTGCACTTTCCATGTTGAAAAGGGTCCAAAATAATCACATTGCCACCATGTAGTTGGTTGTAGGTGCTGTCCTAGGGTTGCAATGTTGATCCCTGTAGCTGGTTGTTTGATTGGTAGAAGCAGCATCTAGGTTAGCCTGGTGTGTTGGAGAACACGCTTTTGGTTCTATGCGTAGCCCCTATTCCACTAGCTTAGCCAGTTTGTGTTTTCATTGTATTAACTAGAGACACCTGATATCAGAGGGTGGTACTTGTTAATTAGCTAACTTATTACATTCTATCTATATAAATATTTCTATATTCTATATTGGTTTCATAATGTCTCTTCCATGGTATATAATGTCAGGTGAGCATTGATTTATGGTACAAAAATATTTACATTTTATTTATGCTCTCATACATCCATCTGTATGCCTCTTCCTCAGACTTCTTTGTGACTGATCTTACAATCAGTGATTGACAAAGGCATTGATCAATTGTCAAGGCACTTTTCACTGCTCATAAGATGCTATGTTCTAACCTCAGGCAACTTTATTTCTATAGAAAACTAGATAACCAGCTGCATATTTTGAATTACTGCCAATGTGGATGATTTCTCCCAATCAATGACTTGCAGGGGCACCACTGTGTGGGGCTCTAGTGCAACAGTAGTTTGTTGACTTGCATTATTTATTTATTTATTTATTTTATTATTTTTTATTAAACTAACCCATGTATAAACTATTCCTGATTCCTCTTCTGATATCAGTCTTTAGGGTTTATCCAGTCCTGCTACCAGTGTGATGTGAGGGAAAGGTACTCATAAAATAGTAGGGAATATACAACTATTTAGTCAGTTTTTTCACTGTTGTGACCAAAAGAACAGACAAGAGTAATTAGAGGAGGAAAATTTATTTGAGGGGGCTCATGGTTTTAGAAATCTCAGTCCATAGAAGGCCAGCTCCATTTCTCAGGGCTCAAGCTGAAGCAGAACATCATGGTGAAGGGTCTGGCAGAGGAAAGCAGCTGGGAATAAGAAAACAGCAGAGAGAGAGAAAGAGAGACGTTCATCAGGTGAACCAGTGCCAAATTCCATTTTTAAAATCTTCTCTTCATTATTTATGATCAACTATCCAAGTTTTTATTCCCTAGGGGAAAAAAAAACTGAGATTGATATCTGCATGCAGGCAATAATCTTAAGAATAAAATCTGTAGAGTGAGAGAAGTACAATCCAAAGAGAAAGAAAAGCTGAACTCTGAGGCCTTTGCAACAGAGGGCTTGATTGATGCCATACAGAGTTCTCAGGATGGCATAGCCTATTAGGATATCGCCAGTTGAGGGAAAGAGCCTTACCTTTGTATCTCTGCATTAACCTGCCACTTGGTGTAAGTTGCCCCCTGGGGAAGGTGAATAAGCTGGTGTTATGTTTTATATGTGTGGCATCCTCCAAAAGCTCATGTGTGAGATAATGTAAGAAGGTTAAGAGGAGAAATGAGGGCTGGGGTTGTGGCTCAGTGGTAGAGCGCTTGCCTAGCATGTGTGAGGCACTGGTTCCATCCTCAGCATCACATAAAATAAAATATATTGTGTCCACCTATAACTAAAAAAATAAATATTTAAAAATAAAAGAGGAAAAATGATTGGATTCTGAGAGCCTTAACCCAATCAGTGGATTAATTCCCTGATGGGATTAGTTGAGCGGTAACTGAAGCAGACAGGATGTGGCTGGAGGAGGTAGGTTATTGATAGCATGCCTTTGGGGTATATATTTTATAGCTGATGAGTTGTCTCCCCACCCCCCTCCTGTCTGATTATCATGTGAGCTGCTTCTGCCCTTCACATTCCTCCACCATGATGTTCTGCCTCACTTTGAGCCCTGAGGAACAAAGCCTTCTATGGATTGAGATCTCTGAAACTATATGCCCCCAAATAAACTTTTCCTTCTCTATAATTATTCTGGTCAGTTCTTTTAGTTACAGCAGCTAAAAAGCTGACTAAAACACCTGAGGTTAGAGGCTTCCCTTGACTGATGAAAATCTGAAGAAGGACTCAGATGTGTGCTCTCACCTACCAGCAGTCCTGGCAGATATTACTTTGAGTACATTAGTCCTGAAGGCTAGGTATTGGAAGTATATCACCACATCTACTTTGGATAATATGAGGACTCAGCATCTGTGACTCTCTTAGGAATATGAAGAAACTTGTTCTTTCTAAATTCAATCTCTTCCTGTTCAAGTCCAAACTCAAAACTTCTATGATAATTACTAATATAAACAAATTAATTCCATCACAGAACTTTCCTTATCAATTGGTTCCCTAAATTGCCTCTACAATATACACAGACTTGCCTCTACCTTTCCCTTTGTTCTACCTTCCAATCACTGCACACAAAAAATTTGCACAATTATCTACTTTATTGCTTTAAAAATATCACCTTGTTATTTTCTCTGACTAAAATTTCCTGTTGTTTCTCTGCCTGAAAAGTCTCCTATTCATATTTCAAATCAAATTTAAATATCCCTTCTCATAAGAAAGGACAGTAGTTAATATGCTTTTATTTGCAGTATCAAAAAGTGCAATATTAGCTTAAAAATAGAGTTCTGTTTTCCTCACATGCCAAGAAGTATACAAGTAGGGCTTTGATTCAGTTGCTAAATCATCTTGTCTTTACATCTCTCATCCTTCTGCTATAATAACCTCATGATGTACTTACCTCATAGTTTACTACCTTGTTTTTACTGAGTAACTGCCAAAATTTCAAGTGTCATGATCTTATTCAAAGAAAGAAGGAAGAGATAGAGACGGAAAGAAAAAGAAGCAGGAGAAGGAGAAAGGGGAAGAGGAAGGTGGGGAGAATCAATCCTTAGACTATGCTCACGTTTTGTTAGGGAACTATGTTTTTCAGGAAATCTCTAGTAAATTTTCTTTAATATTTTGTTGGTCATAACTGAGTCACATGCCATATTTAGATCATATATTAAGCTCTTCCCTGATATTAAGTTATTTATATGTTACACTTCATTAAAAACAGAGTGTATTCACAGACAAGAAACTGAAATAACTACTGGAATAGGCAGCCTTAGTATTTGCTACAGAAATCTTCTATAATACTTACAGTGTTTTATTTTGATTTGTTTGTTCATGTAGATACATCTTCTCTAATGGGACATTCAATTTTTTTTTTTTTTTGAGAGAGAGAGAGAGAGAGAGAGAGAGAGAGAGAGAGAGAGAGAGAGAGAAAGAATTTTTTCAATATTTATTTTTAGTTTTCGGCGCACACAGCATCTTTGTTGGCATGTGGTGCTGAGGATTGAACCCAGGCCACACGCATGCCAGGCAAGCGCGCTACCGCTTGAGCCACATCCCCAGCCCAGGGACATTCATTTTTATATTTACATTAATCTATCATAGGGCCTGACATAGCATGTAGTATTTTTAAATAAATAGATAATAAAAGTAGTGCATAATTAGATAATCATTTTGAAAAATTGGTCTAGAATAATTGGAGAAATGACTATTTCATAGAAAAAACTAAATTTCTATCTATTACACTCTTTTCCTTATTGTAAGGATGCTAGAGTGTTTTCCCTTTGCATCTGTTACTCTTGCATTCAATACGTTCCATAGTCATGTTTTGTTTAATGATTTAAAAAAGAAACCTTCTGGAATAACATTTTCTATTAGAAAACTTAGCTAAGTTTAAAATAAACCAAGATTCAGTTTCAGAAGATAAATGTATCATTCTTCATGATGTTATAATTGTTTCATGACTATTTTACAAAATGGAGTCATGGACATTGCAATTTTCTCCTGGGATATTAGGAGATTTAACTCTGAAAGTTGTAATACAAAATTAAAAGTCTTAGCTTCATGTTTGAATGTTATCTTAAAGTTTATGCCCTTTTAAAATCTAATTAAATACTCATTAAAATCGAAAGTCTTCAAATAGTATTGTCATTTTTATCCTCAAAGAAACTAAATACCCAAGGAATAATCCTTTGCTCTCTTCTTTGTTTTAATTCATGCTCATTACAATTATATCATGTATGTGTTATTCTACATACAAATATTGTTACTCATACTTTAGGAAATGCATTTGTGAGAAGAAGAAACTTAAGTTGCTTTGTGCTTTAGAAATTTCCATTTTTATTACATTAAAACAATTGTTCAGTTAGATACAGTATGGAATAATAAAACTGTGTGAGTATTTTGGACTCATTTGATTTGAAGAAGCATATTTTATTCTGATAATATAGTTATACTTTATTGTTTATTTTATAGGGTTAGTAAATATTTTATGAAGTGGTAACTCCTGATTATAAATCCAGGAACCAGTTATTTCAATTAAACACAGTGATTCAGCAATTCTGTCAAGAACTTATTGTCTAAAACTTTAGTTCAAATATAGGATCTTGCTATTTGTCAATTAGAGAATTAGAGTCAAATTAAAAAAAAATAAAAACATATCATTAGCAGAGTTTAAGGAATTTTTTTCATGCTAAAAGATCTTGATAAACAGAATTTTGTCACCAAAAGAAATAAAACAAGGGCCAATATCAAGGCAGGGAATGCTAGTGTCAGAATCTAAATTAAGCAATATTTTTAAAAGTCTTTTTTTAGAACTAGAGTCAGCGCAACATTCAGAAATCTTACTGGAATTCCATAGTTAGATGGCAGGAGGATAATTTCTGGATTAACATTATTTGGAAGGATCAAAATGTTTAAATAGATGATACTGAGATGACTTGATATTTATATAAAGGAAAAAGCAAGAAATTGGCTTATTTGCTTTCATTAAACTAGCCAGATATAGACAGATAAACCATGAACAATGAGACTTGCATGGGCAGTCCCAGTTTTCTTCCTGTTCAGCTCAGTCTCCTTCAGTATAGCTAATGATTGTGGTGGTACAAATGACAGAAGTGAGACACTATTACTGATTACACCAGTCTGTTTTTTTCAGCAGTAGGGCTCTTAGATCTTGAAGTAGATCAAGTTGATTTTGCTCAGATGGTCATGAAAAGCAATAAAAATTTTCACAAGTACATGATTTCTCATGTTTAAGAAGGTAATGATGAGGAAAGTATTTTTGTATCATTCTGTTGCTTATACAAAGGCAGTCCATTAGAATGATAGTCCTATCAAGTAGAAATATTCAAAATTGATCACTGTGAATTAGATGGAGAGAGAACACCTGAGTAAGCACAGAGAAATGATTGTCTGAAGAGTAGTAGAATTGTCCACTATGGGGAAACTACGTTGAGATTAGTCCCTTACCCCTAAATTTTTAAAGAGTAACTAAGACAATGAAAAGAAATAAATCTGGAAATTGTGGCATTCAGTGATCCTTTTAATATATTTGAATCTCATTTTCCTGAATATAAGCATAAAGGGCTAGAAGTCAATTTGATTTTTAAAAATCTATGCTGTTTTACCATTTTTAGAGTCCTTTTTCATATCATCTTCCCCATCTTCCTGTTTTGGGCTCAAATACACCTTTTCTATTTCCTTCCATCTTGGATAAGTCCCTGTGATGTTTCTTATCATTACCTCTAAGCAGGAGATCTCTAGATACTTAGTCAGATTCAGATTCAGTACATAATTATCATCAATACAAAACCACAGGCCTTCATCAGGGAGAGAACAAACATGAAAACAACAGCCATTAGACTGAAATGGCCAAGAAACCTCACCAAGGCAAAAATGCCTGTCTTGCTGATTTATTACACTTGCTTCTTTTTCTTTTATTTTCCCCTGATTCTGTTCTTTACTTTAACTGGGAGAGTTCTAGAAAAGTGTTGCCCAAACTTCATGAGAATGGCAAATCACAAGGGTTTTCTGGTTTTACCTCCTCACTTCTTATTAATTCCTTTCAAATAAATTAGCTAGATACACAATGTGTCATTCACTTCCAACCTCTGTGTTTCCATTAATACTTTCTGCTTTCAGTACTTAAATATGCTGTAAATATTTGTGTATGTATACATAAACACACACACACACACACACACGTCTGTTTCAGTTTAAGGAGAGTCAAAGTTTATTTCCTTGTGCTAGGAAATCAAATAACTGATGATGGTGACATTTTGTAAGATTTAGGAGACGTTGTCTATTCCAGAGAGAATTAAACATAGATGATTTGATTTGAAATTTGTTATGAATGTTGTTGCTCTTCTTCCATAAAAGAAAAAGAAAATGCCTCTGTATGCTCTGTTGTCATTGAAATGAGTTCAAATACCAATTATGGCCATTTTGGGGGGCTCCAGGTCAGTCTTTTCATTCAGCACTAGATATTCAATTCAGATTATTGAAAGATGAATAGAGAATAGTAATGGAAGTTATTTTTAAATGAAAATGTGCCTTAATTCCTGAAGTGCAGCAAAGGAGTCATACATCAGAAAACAGGGGGTGGAGAGAATTGTGGGCTGTGTGTGGACTATATGGTGCATCACAGCCTAATGAATAGAAAAATCTGGTGTCTAGAAGCTTCCAGTGAACATTTCCTCTGGCTGACTGCCCAGACACATTGTGAGCCCTATTCACCTCTGCCAAAGGATCCACACACCACTGAAGATAGGGTGACCTGCTATAGCTACACAGCCTCTCTGAGATAAGTGTGACCTGCCAAGATGCCCACTCAACCTACTGACTTCAAGACGTCTTCAAGCAAGACTCCACCCCTGAAACCTTACCCTTGCCTTTGATGTATCCCATTAAATAAACCACAGGAGCCATTTTCTAGTTGTCTAGCTCCAGCTCCTGTGTGGACTGGACCTATCAGGTGCTCTATTCCTTTAAAACTAATTCTGACTGACTTTGTCTTTTGTTCTTCACTAATTATTCTAGATTTTAATTTCTTAGGTGGCTTACACACTCCTGAGCAGGAAGAAGAACCCCCTAATGAGGTACTGGCTGCCTCCCCATAGGGGGAGGTCAGAAAACATGAATTTGTGGACTAGAATATTGCCACTAAGCATAGGCACTACGAGTGGCTATTACTAATTGTTATTGTCATGCCCTAAAAGCTTTTCAATAATAAGGATATTTGGTAAACCATTCTGGCATTTAGAAAAATGACTATTTCTAAAACAGATAAGAGTAAAATAAACTGGCCTTTATTAGGACAAATTAATGTACTGGAAAACTGGCGGAATGCATGTTCAGAGTTTCAGTGGTACTTGATCCATGTAGTACCCTGTGTTTCCCCTATCCAATTATACTCTGTCAAACATGAGGTATGCAAAGTTTCTTTGTCTTTTGTAGGACTTCCAATGAAATGGAACTTACATATGAAATTAGGGGGAAATGAAGAAAAAGGTCAATGTACTCCTTAGTTTTCTCTGCTAGTTGAGTTTACATAAAGTACTCTGTATTTTCAAATTTCCATTTTCTGATGTCTTGCAACACTTTAGAATTTTAAAGTTGTTTGTGGCAAAATGTTGAGCTAATTGCTTAGACTGCAACTACCAATATATCTGCATTTTTTACAGGAAAGAAAGAATTGAAAATAAAATATGAGCAAAGTTTTTACTAGTTAAAAATACTGGGAAACATCTGTTCACTCATTCATTGCACAACCTTTTATAAGATATTTCTGTGTTCTGTGGTTTGTCCTAGGAATCAGAGAGAAAAATAGTACACATTGTCCATCCTCTGAAGTAACATACAATATTTAAGTTAAGAGCAAGCAGATCTGTCAACACAGAATTCAAATGCAGTGTTCTAAGTGTAAGCAGTATCCATAGGTGCTATAAGATCTTGGTCTAGGGTATGAGAAATCCAGGTTGCCTGTCATTAGCATTTCTTTATGACTTGTTTTCTGAAATGTCATTAGCAATTTACAAAAACAAGCAAACAAATAAAAACATTGCAAACATTAACATCTGCACACAATTTTTTGTTACATTTTAAAATGTATTCAAATTTATTTTTGTGGTCTTAGATTCATTTGTCTTTGGATGTTCTCTTGGATGGGACAAATGAGGAAGTGCTAGAGCTAGCAGGATGGGATTGCATAGGACTTTTACTCAATCCTCTTTATCAACCTCACTGTCAGAACAAAATACTGGGGGAAAAAAAAACTAGCATTCCAAAGCTAAGATAAACTTATTTTTCAATACTACCTTTGCTAATTATTTTCTAAGAAAAATAGAAAATCATAGTTTAAAAAACATGCCATGCTATGATTTTTTTTAATCCTTCAGAATTTTGGGGGGTGGCAGTGGTGGTGGATTTCTTTAAATTCTGGGCATATAAAGAGAAAGTTTCACTCAAGAAATCTCCTGAATATGCTGGAGAAAATTTGAGACCCACTGATCTATGACATTCCGGATGTGCTATAGAAAGAAGGGGTATTTACCACTTGGGTTTAGTTATGCAAATGTTTTAAGCAGGTTGATTACATAATCAGACCTGCCTGTTAAACCAGTCCCTCATTAGGATGTGTAGAATTTGATTTTATGTTGACTGAACATGGTGAGAAAAAATATAAAGGTACCTTCACAATAGTTCTAGCCATAAATGAAAGTGTTTGATGTTGGAAGTGATTGGCTTGGTGTTGAGTGAAAGGCTTCATCATGAGAGGAGGAGATAGACATGAGATATTTAGTGAGGGTAAAAGGGACACATGGGTAACCAATTTGTTTTGATTCAAGTTATTGCATATTAGGTTTGGATTGTAAAGATCAACACTGACTTGCCAAAAAATGATAATTCATGAAATGTTGAGAATGGTAGATTTTGAGATACCTCTGGAATTGATGAAGATGAAAGTGTAGATTTATATGAACCATTCAGACTTAAGGTATAGAGATAAAAAATTTCATCAAAATAAAGGAGATTTCAGTAGAGTAGATAAAGGGATTGGGGAAGAAGAAAAAGGGATGTGAGAAGAGAATGGTGGAATGAATCTGACCAAACTTTTATATGTGCATGCATGGATGGGTCCCAGCATGATGGGTTCCAGCATCAGGTGTATCCGCTGGACACTAATTTTAAAAAACTGTAAATATATTAAAGAGAGATTGATGGAGTAAATGGAGGAGAGTGGGGAGGGTGTGGGAGGAAGTTCTGGGGATTGAATTGAAGCAGGTTGAATTCCATACCTTTGTGACAATATTAGAGTATATCCTGGTGTTGTACATAAAAAGAATAAATTAAAAATGAAAAATGCTGTTGGCTAGAAGGAAATGGTACAGTATTATTGCTTATAAGTGTTATTCAAAAATATGGGCTTTAATTTAGGAAAACTAAGAATTAACTCTGAACAAACTAATCAGTTGAATGCCTAGAAAATAAAGATAATTTGACTGGGTCTTGAGAAGGAGAGGTATGATATATAATTAAAAATCTAGAAAGTTAAAAGATTGAAAAGATGCAATTGAAGAAGGAAGAAATTGTCAGCAATGAAAATGCAGAAGACCTCTCTTCTTGAGTAAATACTGAAAAGTGCCATTAGGATCTGCCATTTAGTTATCACTGATTATAGCGATGAAGGCAGCATTATTCAAATACTCTGGAATGGGAGGAAGAATTCTGTGGGTTGGAAAATTAATTGAAGGGTATATAACTGAGCCATCAGGTGAACCAATACCTGGCCTTATATTTCCCCCATGGAAGTCCACTGGAGAGAAGTAGTCGCTTTCTCAATCTTCTTTACTCTTTAACATCTGCCACTGATTTCCCTGGATAAATCAACAGGTGAAGCAGTACCACCTTTGCAGGGAAAAAAAAAAAAATATATATATATATATATATATATATATATATATATATATATATATATATATATATAATTTGTTGTTCTTTTGGTAAAGTATATATGAGTAGGCATGTGTCTCTGTTAGTCTTCAAATGAGCCATCAAGCTAAATTTGCAGAGTGAGCAAACTAGCCAAGGCTGAACAGTTAATGTGCCATGGATGCAACACTGTTTGTAGTGGCAAGATCTGAGCAGTTAACATTATATTTTACCATTAACAAATATGAGGGGTTGTAATGGTTAAACTGAATTATCAACTTGATTAGTTTAAGAGATTCCTAAGATTCAGAGGCTTCTGGGTGTGTCAATGAGAGTACTTCTAGGAATAATTGGCATGTGGGACAGAAAACTGAGGCAGTGTGGGCAGCATAGTTCAGTAGTTTGGGGACCTGGATGCAATGAAAGGAGGAAGAACAAAGAGGCACCAGCAGACTCAAGCTTGATTTTTGCTGAGGGCCATTACCAAGTAGGAATGACGCATCGAAATTTCCTTGCCAAGCGTACCCCATGCTGCTTAGAGGACATTTGATGGGACATTGCATGCATGCTTTAATAAGGTGACCTTGCTCAAGGACCAAGGCGGATCCGGGTTTAGAGCTGATCAGGTTTGAGGAAATAACCGGCTCCTTGAGTTTAAGGCGTTGCCAGTTTAAGATAATGGGTTTTAGGGAAATTGGAAGTTGAAGATTATTGCTGGGATTAGGGTGTTCCTGCTGCTTGTTCCCGTTGAGTTCTCGTGAGATTAAAATGGGATTTGGAGAGAGCCTCGTGGAGTAGGTGAATTGTGCGGGAGACGGCAGAACGAGATTGCCCCTGGACCTGTGTGGAGGCGGTGTGAGAGCAGGAATAAAGAATTGCTGTTTGAACCTACAAAGGTGTGTGGTGGCTCGTGATTCTGGTGCCAAGCCGAGACATTGGCCTTTGGCAGATTTTTTTTTTTTGAGTGGATTTTTGGACTTCTACTAGAATCACCTAAGAACATCAGACTCTAGTTCCTTTTCTATTCCAAAGCAGACTCTGACCAGTGACTCTCTAGGGAGTTTCTAGACCTTCAATATCAGACTGGGGCCTATATCATTTATCCCTCTTGCTCTGAGGTTCCAGCTTCTTCGACTGCACGACTACTGGTTCCTGAAAGTCTCTAACTTGCAGATGACCATAGTGGAACTTTCCAGCTCTTGGTAGTATAAGCCAATTTTATAAATCTCCTTTTTATAAGCAACTATATCTATTACACACACACACACACACACACACACTCACTCACTATCTATCTATTCTGTTGGTTCTGTCCTCTAGAGAACCCTGATTAATACAGGGGTTTAACATAATAATTGTTTAATTTTTGTTCATACAAAGCCTGGTCAGAAAGCTCTCCTCCAAAGGTGATGAAGATCTCCAAGCTGCTTTTATATTGTATAACTCTATCTTCAAAGAATGACTTGAATGAGGCTGAGGATATAGCTCAGTGGTGGAGTGCTTGCCTAGCTTGTGAAAAGTCCTGGGTTCAATCCTCAGTACCACAAAAACAAAAACAAACAAATAAGTAATAACAACAAAAACCCCACTGTACTGTCCAAATTAAAAAAAGAAAATAAAATGGATTGAAGATTGCCATTAAACCATCTAGTCAATAGAAAAAGTATATTTGGAGAGTGAATATCATGAGTTGTATACTAAGTTTTAAATGTCTCAGTCCTGGATAAAATACTAGTGCCACCTGCTTTCCACTGGAAAGAACTATTCATATGACATGGTGATTGAAGGAGGTTGGGGAATATAGTCTATCAAGTAGAATATATTTCCAGTTGCTTTGGTAGCAAGAATTGGTTTGGTTTCTGGTATTGGTGCCATTTAAGTTTCTGGTCTTTATACATAATCCTTCCTTCCCTACACATAGAAAACATTCTTTACTTCTAGGAAAAGATCAGTTTCCATCAATTATTCTACCCTGTTCAAAATGTAGCATCTGTAGATAATTCATGGTTCTATACATCAAACACAGATGTTTGTATTCTGGCAACATATCAGCTCAAAAAACAAATAATCTGTTCTTCATATCACATCCAATGAAAGTATAGTATCATGTGCTCAATCACAATAGCTATTCCTAATTAAAAGGGAACAAATGGGAACACAGTAGTTCTTGGTATATTCAATTACAAAATTCCAATAGACAGATTTTGTGAAAGCCCAGATCTTATTCTGTGGGGAAAAAAAAACTCCCTTATATACTGTTTTTTCACAGCCCCCTACTTTACCCTTTAAGAGATTCTTCTTCATCCATGATTCTCCTTGGTGACATAAAAATATAAGCTTTGGAGATTATGTATTCCTAGGGTACTGTGTATCTGTTGTAATGTTCTTCCTATGCTTTTCTTCTGAAAAGTTATAACATTTTTTTTCCAGGTGAAGATTTGTGGTTTGATAATAAAACTCTCTGAAAAACCTACATCTTTCAATATGCCAGTGACCTTTGAATTTTTTTCCATCTGATGTTCCATATGCCAGTGAACACCCTCATGCTTCTTTCCTAGTCGTTTCTTTCAAATATGCTTTATTTTTGTGTTTATTCACACCTTAATTCATTCTCTCAACTTAATGGAAGCTATCTTCTTGAGGCTGTCATGTTTCAGTGGGAACCCTATATCTTTAATCTGACCCTCGTTATAAAATTGAGTCAATATGTTCAACTGAGAAATTTTATTATATTTTGGTTGATCAAAGCCTTTTTCCCCCTCATATGCATTTGTAGTCCATAAATGCTTGTGCCTTTCCAGAATGGTAGAACTATCAATTTCTAGACTCTATCACAGTTCACTTATATTCAAAATAGACCTATTTTTCCCCAGAAGTCAGATATTTAACCAAATACAACTATAAACAACTTGCATTATAAAAATTTTGCATTTTAAAACTATTTTTCTCAACCCAAAACTCAATGACTTTTGGACTGCTTCCTAATTGTTGTGGGTAACAATAATACCAAATGTTTTGCTTATAAATAATGTGCCATCTTTCTAGCATTGGGTGTAATATGTTTTCTTATCATCTCATTCTTATTCTCATTATTCAATTGAAGTTTTCAGCATTTGTTATAGGAATACTTCACTTAAAGTTATTAATTTCTGTATTATACATATTAGATTTGATGAACTAAAATATCAAATAAGAAAATTATTGCTTATTTACATCATTGAGGTCATCAACAGAGGGCTCCATTTTACTAATTTACTGGGGATCCAGAATTGTTCCATGTTCACATTTTGCTTTCATTATATTATGATCACCCTTTATAGATGAGATTGAGTTTCATTTGAAATATGATGTAAATATCAAGACTGTTGATGCCATACCCATAAACCAAGAAATTGTTTTTAAACACACAAAATGAGGCTTTCTGGGAGGGTTCACTGACACAAGTTATTTTTTTTTGTCAGACATTTTTTTATTTGTTCTTTTGAGATATACATGACAGTAGAGTATTTTGACATATTATATATACATGGAGTATAATTTATTCTAATTAGGACCCCTTTCTTGTGGCTGTACATGACACAGGTTTTAAAGTGAACAAAGGACTAAGCTACTGTGAAGGCTCCCTCATATGGGCTGTGTCTTTCATAGTTTGAACTTCCCATTGGAATCAAAGGAGAGAACAGTCAGGTTATTTTTATCAGCTTCTCCCAATGTGGGGTACAAGAGGTGAAGAAGATTTGAAGCTTGAAAGCTGTCAACAGTTCATGCTCAAAAATGGGACTAAACTCTTTAATTATGGCTCTCTTCCACATGTGACCGCCAAGGCTGTTTGGAAGAGGGAAGGAAGCAGAGTGGTTTATGATACAGGGCTGGAAATGATATTCTTAACTTCCATTGACTACAACAACTCATGACCCTCTAAATAAAATGGGTAAAATGTAAACATCTTGTGGCTCAGAAGAAATATGAGATGTCATCAGATATACTTAGGCACAGGCCCAACATGTTTAGTTGTATGATTTGCTTTTAAAGATTTTCAAATACATCTTATATACAGAGATATTATAAATATTCAGATTATTCAATTGATCTTTTATGACTGATAATATAAAATTTCATAAATATATAGCAATAAAATCCCTCTGTAGAACTTCAATTCACTAATATTATCTCCTTAATATGTTTCTGGGGCAGGAGAAAAGAGTATAACAGTGAAAATGTAAGCATTTTGAATATTTTAAAAGCCCTAAATATATTTTCCTTCATAATAAATATTGTGTTCTCTGTATAAGAGAATAATGACCAGGCACAGTGGCACACGCCTATAATCCCAGTGGCTTGAGAAGCTGAGGCAGGAGGATCAGGAATTCAAAGCCAGCCTCAGCAATGGCGAGACACTAAGCAAATTAGTGAGACCCTGCCTCTAAATAAAATACAAAATAGGGTTGGGGGTGTGGCTTAATGGTCAAGTGTTCCTGAGTTCAATCCCCAGTACCAAAAAAAAAAAAAAAAAAAGGAGAGAATAACCATACAGAATAGTAACTAAGATTATATCTTCTAAATGAAAAAATCATAAACCATATTAAAACCATGGTGGGTCTTCTCATCTTGGCTTATCATGATTTTCCCAGAGTCTTGTACTCAACTAAAAGACAAAACAATATTTTTGGAGTAAATAGGTCAATAACTGTAGAAATGGACAAATCAAGGTGTGAGGTGAATGCTAATAATGATCAACACCTGCCCATTATAAAATGATACTTATATCTTACTTCTGTTGTAGCATAGAGGCTAGAGTTAGTAAGAAAAAAATTACATGAACTGACAACACTTTTTTTAAAATACCATAAATTGAACTCAGGGGTGCTTAACCATTGACCCACATCCCCAGCCCTTATTTATTTATTTATTTATTTATTTATTTATTTATTTATTTTTACTTCTGAGATAGGATCTCAGTAATTTGCTTATGGCCTCACCAAATTTCTGAGGTTAGCTTTGAACTTGGATTCCTCCTGCCTCAGCTCCTGAGCGTCTGGGATTATAGGTGTGTATGACTGTGCCCACCCTAATGAAACTCTTTCTAATCTACTTCATTGAGTGATGCTGGACAAGTTATTAATGTGAATCTTATTTTTCCCAAATGTAACACTCAGATGTTGTTGCTATGATATAATTAAGTGATAAAATGATGTAAAGTGTTTGAAATATTTTATGTGATTATTATTTTAGTCAACTTTTTCCTACTATAACCAAAAGACCTAACAAGAACAATTTTAGAAAAGGTCTCAGTCCATAGACAGTCAGCTACATTGCTCTGGGCCTGAGGTGATACAGAATATCATGGTGAAACAGTGTGGTGGAGGTAAGTAGCTCAGAACATGATCACCACCAGGAAGCAGAGAGAAGGCTCTGCTCAACAAGGACAAAATGTATATCATAAAGACACACCACCAAGGGACCTACGTCCTCTAGCCCACTCTACCTGTCTACAGTTACCACTCAGTTAATTCCTATCAGGGAATTAATGAACTGATTAGGTTAAGGCTCTCATAACCCAATCATTTCACCTCTAAAGTTTCTTGCATTGTCTCACACATTAATTTTTGAGGGGCATTTTTTATCAAACCATAACAATCATGAATACCAATTTCTTTATACTAATGTTTTTACACAATGTGATTTTTCTACCCCATACATATTTCCTTTATTGCCTGTTATGGATTGGACCTGTAATCCATGAAAGGAAAAGATTGTGGGAACAAAAACTTCCACACAAAGCTGAGATGTTGAAAGCTTGGTGTCCAATTCAGCAATGTTCAGAGGTGGGAATTTTGGAAGTGAGTAAATCATGAGGACTTTGACCTCCTCTGTCACGAGATATCCATGAGCTGTGTGTGTGTGGGCTATGTGTATTTGAGCATATGAGGGGACTGGTCTGGCATTGTGCGCTGATTGGGCTGTGTGATATGAATGTGCCTTTCTTCTAGCTCTGCCTGTGATTCCACACAGCACCTGAGATGGGTGTGACTTGCCAAGATGTCAATCAATACTGCTGACCACAAGACATGACCAAGCAAGACTCCACCCTTCAAAACCCTACCCCTTGCCCTATTTGGGTAGAATATTCTATCAAGTGTCTTCTCCCCAATAAATAGGGGGGTTTCAGGTGTGCTTGCTGTCTTGCTCTTTCCAGTGTTATCCAGTGTGGAGCTGACCCTTGGGGTCACTGAGCAGTCCCACCCTGGAAATTCACTTTCTTGGTTTCTTTGCTGTTTTCTCAGTTTATTGCTGCAGCCCGCTCCTTTGAACCCAGTCCATCTCACCAGTCTTGCCAGCTGGCGACACTCATCAGTGAATTCATCCATTTGTAGCTGAATGGACTACTATAAGGAGATGGGGCAAGGATAGAGGAAGTAGGTCATTGGGAGTGTGCCTTAGGGACTACATCTTGTCCCTGTCAATCCTCTTCTGATTTATGGCTGCCTTGAAATAGGCAGCTTTCCTCCACCACACCCTCAGAAACAAAGAAATAGAGCCAGCTCATCATGAACTGAAACTTTTGAGACTGTGAGCCAAAATAAATCTTTCCTCTTCTAAGTTGTTTACGTCAGGTATTTTGGTCACAGTGATGAAAAACTGACTAACACACTCCCCTCTCTTACACAAAACCACACCCATTTTGTTTCCAACACATCCTCCCACAGGGATAACTACAAACACCATGGATGAAGCCTAAAATATTTAAAATCATCCTGATTACACATTCTTGGAATGAAAAAAAATGTTTTGGATGAAATTTTCTATGTCATTTCAAATAATTTATAAGAAATGTCTCTATGTTCATTTGTTTGCAAATCTTTTTCTGTACATTTCTGAATTAACCTCTGCTGTGTTCCCTGGTTTTCCAAAATTTTTTGTATGTAATCATGATACAGCAGTATTTGATGACTCTTCTTCTTTTTTCTTCCAATAAGTTCCTTACTAATTTGGGGACCCCTTTCCAATCCAATTTTTCTCTCTTCTGCTTTGAAATGTGATCTTTTACTTCAGTACTCAAGAATATTAGATCCTATGAAATTCAATGTTGAGAAAAATGAAATATTCCATTGTTTTGCTAGTAAGAACATTTAAATTGTGTTAAATGCTATTAATTACAATTGTGTGCTTTTCTCTGTGATTTTTCAGACTTTAAGGATTTGGTAAAATCAGGGAAAGAAACAGCTATTGCAAAGACAAAATATGCATGAAAAGTAACACATAGTGAAAGCATTACCAAAAATCAGAAAAAAGAGAATGTTTAGAAAAGAGGGAGTAATTCTGTTCTTTTATTTTCAGTTACTCCAATTTCAGTTAAAAGGAAAAAAAAGAATCCCTTTGACTACGTGCAGTACAGAAACAAACAAAACATTTCAGAATCAGATGAGTCAAGACTTTGTTCATAAATCAGTAGAGATCAGAAGATTTTAAATCTTTGTGATGAAGACTATTTTTCTAGCATTACCTTCTCCCTTCTATTTTGTTATTTACCTATAATGTGCCCTTGATGTATACACTAAGTTTTTCCTCTGTGTGAAAGAACTATAGAAACATAAGAAACTTTAAAAGTTTTTCAAATACTCTTTATAACAACTTGAAATTTAAGTGTATTTGAGGTCAATCAAGTGGGAAATTGATATGGAAATATTATTGCCAAGAAATGTTCTCAAATGAAAGAGGAATTAAATATTTCTTTATTCTCTAATCCCATGTTCATGTTATTTCCCCAATCTCTACCTTTCAAGAGATTTCTTGATTACCCCAAACTTTCCACTTTATAAAATCAACTTTGCTATTTTGTTCTATATTGTTTTTATTTATTAGTATCATTCCATTTATTTATTTATTTATCCTTTCTTGATGTTGATGTTGAATATTAGCTAGCAATATTTGCATTACTTTCAAATTTCTCAGAAGAAAATCTAGAGTTTGTAGAAAACAAAGGTTATATAATCTTAGCATTTTTAAGAAATAGCATATAAATTTATCATAATGAGACAGAGCTTTGGAAGAAACATGTACAGGGGAAGGACCCAGAAGTTTCAGCTTCATTATCTTCATAGTAATTATGTCCACTATGATTCATTCACCCTAGACTTGTTCTTCATTTCCATTTATATCTTCTTATATATTTACAGAGGACAAAATATAAGCAGATCTTTTTGGCTATTATTATAGAGCATGCTATTTTCACCAACTCTAAGACAGCCCATTTTTTAAAGAAGCAATTGTAGACTAGGCAGAAACTCTCCGAATTTAAATTCTTATCAATGTATACCAGTCTACAAACAAAACTGGATCTAGATGGGATTTTGATCTAGGCACTCAATTGTTTGGTGATACAACTTTCAGTTTGAAAGAGAAGGAGCTGAAGATATAAGGAAGTAACCAAAGAAAAAACGTTTTGTATTTCATATATATATATATATATATATATATATATATATATATATATATATATATATATATATATTAGTTGTAGTTGGAGACGATACCTTTATTTCATTTGTTTATTTTTATGTGGTGCTGAGTGTCGAACCCAGAACCTCACATGAGCTCTACCACTGAGCCACAATCCCAGCCCAGTTTTGTAATTCTTAATGTGAAAATTAATATATAAATACAAAAGTAATTTTGAAAGCAATTGTCAAAAGTGCATTAAGAGATATATCAACTTGTTTATTTATGATTAAACTTTAACTCCCCTATTCCTACTGCTAGAGAAGCAATATGTTGTGATAGAAAAAAATTAAGATGGAAGGCTTTGAAATTAAACAACCTCAATTAAACCCTTGAGTCTCACAGTAGTCATGAGGTTCTAACATCAGAGAGGCTTTGTTTTACCAAATATGAATTGGAAAAAATGGCCAAGTTATTGTAAGAATTTGTCATAATATTGGGTATGTAAATAATACTACATACAACATAATCACTATTTTCATTATTATTAAACCATATGATAAATATATAACATGCACATATAATGTATAAAATTAACATTAAAAAGTACTTAGAGGCTCAAATGTACAAATTTAAGAGAGAACACTAAACACGTTATTTAAATATGTTTATTTAAACTGCTATGTCCAAAGTATTTTACCAAACGAATTTTGTATTCATTAAAATTGTGATAACAACTATAATGCACTAATAAAAAAACATGGAAAAAAAGATTGAAAAATTGTGCTAATACTTGCATATTTATAACTGTACCTTTCTCTTCTTATATTCTAAAACCTGAACTAGACTACCGCACCCTATTACCTGAGTTCTCAAATGTTGAAATGGTAACAATTGTAATTTAAGCTGATTTCCCTATTCAACATTAAGATTTATGAAAAAATTATTAAAGTGACATTCTTTTTTCATCTAAGTGTTAAGTCTGTTTAAAGTCATAAGTCAGCTTGAGAAGAAACTTAATTGGGCTACATGAGGTCAAAAATATTGGTAGCCTCATCATGTTCTTACCCCAAAACACTTTCTAAAATGTACTTAACTACAAATAAACCATTATATATATAATTTATATTGCATTCAAAAATTATAAATATTTTACAATCATGATATAATTGATATGCAAATCATTTGGCATTTAAAACTATTCAATAGGCTGTGAAAAAATGGACATTCACTATACCATCATGTTAATTAAGATAATGAACATTTTGATCATTCTAGAAATTTTTCTCCAAGAAATCTTCCAATTTATACAGAAGCAAACACTGCTGTGCATATCATTCACTTTGTCCTGTTCTAAAATTTCTTGTGAAAGGAGGCATACAGAATGTATATACTCTTTTGTGTCTGACTTCATTTGATCAAAATTGTATTTTTGAGGCTCATATTGTTGTGACCATCAGAAGTTCAAATCATTTTATAAGTTTGAGTGCAAATTCAGTAAGCATTGCCCAATATGGATAAATATTTGAATTATCTCCAAGTTTTGGCTGAAACCATTAAAGCTGTTATGAACAACTTGTATTCTTAAGGGTGTATATTTTCATTCTCTTGCTTCTCAAAGAATAAAATCACTTAGTCATAAAATACTTTAATCTGATGTCATAATTTTTGTTTTATTTTACTTTGTGACTAAGAGAATCTCAGATATTTTCAAAGGAAATGTTTACTAGTAGGTGATCAGTCATACTCACACATATTGCTAGTGTAAAATAATGTAAATATTATAAAGCTAAACTGTGTACCATGCAACAAAATTACATGGCGTTCATTGCATGTTTTATAGTTGTAAACATGTAATCTTAGGTAGGTTCCTAAAATGTGATTGCAATGAAGGAAAAATATTTATGAATAAATTGAAATACTTAGATTATCTTAAAAGATATATTATAAAACTATACTAATAACAATGATGTAGTGTTAAAGATATGTAGACTTAAAGAATAGAGATCACAAATATGACTCACTTGAATGAATTGATTTACAAGAGATATTGTACTATCAGTGGATATTATATGGGCTAATCAAGAAATGTTATTAAGGTAATAGGAAATTCAAATGAGACAAACATTTAATCCCTGATTCATACCATACACACAAAAAGCCAATTTCATGACTAGTAAAGATTTTAATGTGAAAAGCAAACGTTCAAATATTTAAAGATAAATTGAAGGACATCTCCATGTACAAAGCATAAAAAGTATGAATCATAATGCAGAAGATTAATAAATAACACTACATTATCTTAAGTTTTGTTCATCATCAGGAAATGAAAATATAATTCACAAACTGGATTTGGATTAATGCAAATTATATAACTAATAAAAATTTATATGTAGAATATATGTTTTGAAAATTTTAATTATCTATGAAAGTAGAAGCTATCCATTAGATAAAAATAGTCAACAATTAAATTTGTTTAAAAGATTGAACAATTTAGCATACATGCAAACATTTCAGATTTATTTTTCTGTCCTACGAGTTCATTTTATAGCATTGGTGAAATCTTGTTTGTAGTTTTTGTTCATTAGGCATTTAGCAAAAATTTATACTCAGTGCCTTCTATTTTATCATTAAGGTCCACTGCCTGGGTTTCCTCCTTGAAGAACAACTAGATATGGAAGCATTTTCTTTTTCCTTAGGTCTGTCCAGTCTTTCTAAGATCTAAATTCTCTTTAAAAGTTTAATAAGTCTGTCTTCCTTTATTTTTCATTCATTTTGCCACTGCTCCAATGGAGATAGTATTTATTTCAAAACACTCTGGATCCCCTTTGACTTTAATGAACCAATTTTATTCTCTAAAACAGTTCTTCTGAACTTTTGGTATTTCTATTTCATTCAGATATTTCTCTGCGTCAACAACGTACTTTGTATTTTTCTTACTATCTGTTCATGAATAAAACACACCCTTCAACTGCAGGTGAAAACAAAGTCTGGGTCTTTGAAGGCCAAAGTTTTGATTCAAAATTATGTATTTAATTAATCCAGGTTGAAGTCGAGGTCATGCAATGTGGCTTTAGACTTGAATACATGGGAAAGCCACTTAATCCCATAATATTGGACTATCCAGTTTTTTGCGGTTAGCCTTAAATATAGTTCAAAATGACATTAAAAGGAACTGGACTTGGGATTTCTGTACCAGCATTACCTGCTTATGTCTAGCATGAAACACACATATTGCTGGCTTCTATCTCTCTGGATTCTTTCTGCTATTAAGCTTAAAAATTCAGCATACATATTTTGCTGAGAAAACAGCAGAAGTTATTTTCCCCTTTTTAGCTCATGTACAAATGCTTGGAAATCTCAAAGACTTGGAAACTCAGCTTGTTTTGATATAGGCCTTAACTAGGACTAAATGGCTTTCTTCTTTGATCATTTAATCCTTGCGTCAGCAGAGTCGGCTTGGTTGAAAGCTAAACTGGTATGGGTCATGGTAAGGTCTGCCAAAGGTTCCCATTATTTGTGCTTACTGAGGCCTATTCTGCTTAAGCCTGTTAAAACCCTACTGCTGCAAACCACCAAAGTAAAAAAAAAAAAAAAAAAAAGCCCACATGACCTATAAAAGCATTGAAATCTGATTTCTCCTGCCCAGGCTGTGCCAGAAGCATGATCAAATATCAGCTCAAGGTTTCCATCAAATGATGCAAGATACTGGGGTGTTAGATGACTGCTGAATAGCAGTCTTATTTGCAAGATAGAAAGTAGTTGACAGCCAGGCAAAAAAAATATGGGCATTAATCAAAGTACAGTGTTATTATAGTTAAGGATGTATTGGTGGATGAAGCTTAGATAAGAAACTAAAAAGAGAGTCTGAAAACTCCCATGACTTAGAATAAAAAGCATTGAAGACTCTTACAGAAGCTCAAATATGGTTAAGGCAAGCATATGCAATCCTGTTACTGAACTTTCCCATTAGAGAATGCCTTTCTCCTTGTGATTGGCTAAGAGATACCCAGATAGCTAATAAAACATTATTTTTGGATATGTCTATAAAGGTGTTTCTAGAAGACATTAGTATATGAAACAATAGACTAAGTAAAGAAGACTCGCCCTTAATAATATGGATAGGCATCATGCAATCCATTGAGGGCCCAAATAGAACAAAAAGAAGGACAAATTCATTCATCTTGAACTGGGACATTGGTCTTCTTCTGCTCTTGAATCTTGGCACTCTTCATTTTCAGGCCTTTGGGCTCCAATGGAACTTAGACTATCAGCTCCCCTGGCTCTCAGGCTGTTGGGTTTATTTTGGAATCAGTTTTCTGGTTTTCCTGTTTGCAGATGGTAGATCCTGGAACTTCTCAGCCTCCATAATTGTGTGAGAGAATCCTTCATGATGAATTCATATATTTATATTCTTAAATGAGATATGAGACTTATAGTTCTTCCAGTTGTAATCCTCTATTGTTATATAAAAGCTGTATTGATGCATTGGTAAGGTATGGGGGAATGGAAAATGTTTTCTATAACCCTATGATTGTGTCTCAGTTTTTTAGTATCCCTGCCCAATTGGTCTTTGACCTTCACAAGTGTTTCTATATATTTTTTGAATTTCAAGTTAGGCCAAAGGAGAAGGTAGAAGGAGTCTGGGTTTGGGTATTCTTTATCTCCCAGGTCAAATGCTACATTTGGAATTGAGTAATTCTCTTTCCTCATGTTAGTTAGAGTCTGGTAAAATAATTTCCCTTGAGAACAGCCTAATCTCAAAATGTTTACTCTCCTTCAGTCTTCACAATGAAAAGCTTGTGGTGCTCCTAAAAATTATGAAGTCCTCCTAAAATTTAGCCCTCTGATGTTTTTAACTCTTAAATTAGTTCATACCCCTCTAGAAATTTATCAATAATACTTTAAATGGCATTACCATTACTAGGTTGGGGTTCTAGCAATTTACATAGCAAGAAAAACAAGGGATGTGCTGAGAAGCTTTTGGTTCAATGAAAACAATGTTAATATTTCTTTCCCATTCCCCAGAAAGAAGAGAGATGGGTTTCCTATTCAGGCTCATAGATCAAGTCATGCAAAACATAATTAGGAATGCTCAGGAAAAAGGATTCTCTGGGTCATTTTCCTTTAATGAACACCACACATATTTTATTCATAAAACAAAGAGATTAAATATACTTGTTTACCACTTTGGGGGATGGAGATGATAACGGTGGACAACACCCTCAATATGAATCCTCAGAACAACTTGATCAATTAAGAAGAATGTTGGAATTGAATGTCATCCAAAACACTTTCTTCTCTTCCAACAGACCTTACAAAATCAACAAATATCTCCTGGGAAATTTCTTATGGGCTATTATCTTATGAATAATCACTGTATGGTTATGGCAGTCATTTTTTCTCAATTGTATGATCACAAAAATTGATACTGTTAAAAACATCTTTATTATTCTCCTTTAAATTGATAGTTATCAAATTATGTAATTAAATGCAGTGCAACTGAAGCAATGAAAGTAGAACAAAACAAAAAATTAATAAATAAAAACAATAGCTTTATGTTTAATGCTAGTAGCAGCTTTTTTTGTCTTTCCTCTCAAATAGAAAGGCCCCTCTATTAAACATCTCTTAGATGCTTCACCAATTGGGTGTATACCTCTTTATGAGATTCATTAATGCTGTCTGAAATTTCCTTTGTGGAAGGCTGTGACAGATTGGACAGGTAACATGCAGTATTGTTCTAATAATTAGGAGAAATGCATGACATCAATCTTGTGCTAAAATGGATCCTCTAGAAAATATTATTCTACTCAAATTACAGTAAAAATGAAACTAGGTAGCTTTTTGGTTAGGTTATAAGAGATAGTTAATTCTAGTAAGAATAAAAGAAATTTTTCAGCAAGTGTTACAATATAATCATTTATATTATTTCATCCAAGATGAAAAGTATTAGAAAATTAGAAGCTAAGTCAATTTTGGAGTACTATTAATACTCAGATGTTTAGGGCAAACTATCTTGCAATTCCCAAGAGTTGTATATTAATTAACAAGTTATTCATCTGCTACAACAACACAAAGATATTATGTTTTTCAATGCAATAAGGTATAGATGTAAGCAAGCTATTAAGTTCTTCCTCACATGTGCACTTTCAGACTTGCATCTGAAAGTCTCTAGGTGGTATTTGCAGTTGGTACAGGTAACTAAAGGAATAATAAAGAATCAAATCCAGAGTGTAATAATAGCACTCATCAGGGTTAAACAAGGCAAGAGATAGTTCTGAGCCTGTGTATTATTAAATGGATCTGATTCTGTGAAATTAAAATAGATACATGTGATCATATTACCTGTTGTTATGATAAAATGATATCAGAGATTAGAAATTTGAGTTTATATCAATGAAAAATATATCATCTACATAAAGTGAAATTATTTTATGATTTATTTTGGAATTTGCCTATTTTACATAGCACAGAAAGTGAAATCATCTCTTTTCCTTTTAAAAACTCCTCAGTCTGTCTTCACATCTCCATGAGCACAGTACTTGTTAAGAAGCTTTCCTGAAAAAAATTTCAAATTCTTTCAATATTACAGCATCTGCCAGAAAGCATGAAGTTACCTCTGATATGAAGCAATGGCTCATGACACTTCTTATTCATGATGCAATTCATGCATTTGGAAGGGACTGAATATAGAAGAGTATGCAGTGAACTTTGTCTCTTTCAATTAGCCTTTAAGATTTGAGGGTTTAAAAATCAAATAATGCATTCTTATATGTATTTCATTCCTCAAAAAATACATAAAAAGAAATCAAATGTATAATCTACCCTTTCAAACAAGCTTCTCCATCTCTATTTCTACAAAGCACAGAGCTACAATTTTCTCTATTATAAAGTTCAAAAGCTCAACGTTAACTTGCATTTTTAGGATTGGTCTTGCACTAGACTAGGATCTGGGGGTATAAAATAAATTGTTCCTGCCATCAAAGTAAACCACTCTTTATTTACCAGCTACCAAGATGTCCCCCAATGGTTCTCTTCTCCTGATATCCATATACTTTTATACTTCCTTTTCATCTTGAACTACAGCTTACTTTTGTGACAAGTAGTAAACTATAAAAGTGACAGTGTAAGACTTCTGAATCTAGATTTTAGAAGGTATTATAGCTTCTTCTTTAATTTGTTCAATTACTCACTCTGGAGAAAGACAGCCATCATGATGTAAGAACATACAAGCAAGCTTATGGAGAAGCCTATGTGAGAAGAATCTAGAGCATCCTACCAACAGCCATCACCAACTTGTAGGCATGTGAAAAAGTTACCATGAGGGTGGTTGGCCCAGATCCATTCAAACCTTTGCATAGTTGCCGCAGTCTGGCTGGGCACAATTCAGGAGCCACTTGTCAAAAGAAATGGACTTTATTTTTAGAACACACACACACACACACACATACACACACACACACACACACACACACACACACACACACACACACGGCACCACACAGCTCTTCAGGAAAACCCTTAGAGCCCAACTGCCACCACTGGCTTCCCACAAGCCTCTCCACCTCCCCCACTCCTTCTGCTCTTGAGGCCAATTGGCTGGGTCACGTGGGTGGATCCAAAAAAGTCCCCTAATGAGTAGCTCCGTGATCTGAAAGGGCGGGGAAACAGCCCAATGAGCATCACTGCAGAGGAGCCAATCAGTTGGCAGCTAGAAGTTTGCTGGGGCCGCTGTGAGCCAATCATCAGCTGGCAGCTGGAAGTTTGCTGGGGCCCCTTCGGCTGTGGCTCTCAACACATAATTATAGTCTTACCAAATATATGCCCATAACTTCATGAGATACCTGTGCCAGAAATCTGCCCTCCAGCTAAAACATTCCCAAATTCTTGATCATCAGAAACCACAGGAAATAATATTCATTATTGTTTTAAATAAATAAGTTTGGGTTAATTTACTATGCTGCCTATGGACATTTAATTGGTTGCCAAATCTTAGAAATTTTATCTTGATATTTCAGGTTATCCTTTTTTTCCCATTCCCATCATTAGATCCCTGCTTCAGAACCACATGACTTCTTACACTATTACACTTGCTTCCCAAGTGGTATTATTTGGTTTAATCTTTTATTTCTCCATAAAACTGTTGAGTTAATGTGGTCAAATTATAGCTGCAACCATTTCATTTTCTTGGTCAAAACCTCTAAATGACTGTCCACTCGCTTCAGAAATGGATTCCTGATACTTTACCCTTGTATTCATTCTTTAACCATGTATTTAAATGTCTAGTATAAAATATACATATTTGCTGTTTAGCTTGCATTTTATCATGTGTTCACACAATGCTGGCAAATTTTTCCTGCCTGTACTTCTTTTCATACCACCACAGGCATAGATAGTATTCTTTAAGGACAGTACCACTATTTCAGCTGAAATTACCATTCTCATAAAGTAGTATTTCTCCAATATTTAAAAGATTTATAAAATGATGATGTATTACCTAGTTGAATATGGATACAGATGGATGTTTAATAAAATACATATGGGCATTGTTAATTATAACAGAGTAGCAAGCTTAATAACAAATTAAAGAAGTCAGAATCGGTAGTTGCACTCATCACCAAATATTAACGATGAGGTTTAGTCTTTGTTATTACTGGTTTTCTGAGGTGTGGCTAGAGCAAAAGCAAATCCTTAGTTCACTTCTATGGTATCTTGGTTTCCTGGAAATATCTGTGAGAACATTGAGTCAATGAAAAAGAATTTTATAGAAAATGATACACTAATAGAAAGAAAGATTTGACCCATAGACACTTCTTACCATAGTTTTGTCACAAATCAAGGACTGTTCTAAGAGAAAGTAGACATAAAAATGGGGATTCCTGACTTAGGTCACTAATTTCATAGTTGTGATTGACTGGTATCTGAAACTGGAAAAGTAATATAGTAACTACCACTTTGGTTAGAAACATTCTTTTTTTATTGGTTGTTCAAAACATTACAAAGCTCTTGACATATCATGTTTTATACATTAGATTCAAGTTGGTTATGAACTCCAATTTTTACCCCAAATACAGATTGCAGAATCACATCTGTTACACATCCACATTTTTACATAATGCCCTGTTAGTAACTGTTGTATTCTGCTACCTTTCCTATCCTCTACTATCCCCCCTCCCCTCCCCTCCCATCTTCTCTCTCTACCCCATCTACTGTATTTCATTTCTCTCCTTGTTTATTTTCCTGTTCCCCTCACAACCTCTTATGTGTAATTTTATATAACAATGAGGGTCTCCCTCCTTCACTTATTTTTCCCAAGAATTTCAATAAAATAATTTGTTAGGATTTTTTATTAAAAAACAAGGATAATAAATGAAGATTCAGAAACAAAGTATGTTGAAAATTATAAAACATTACAGACATAATTGGGCAATACATGAATAGAAAGACATCCCACGTTTGTGGGCTGGAAAACAACATTTTTAGATAGCAATACTGTCTAAGTGATCTGTAGATTCAGTGAAATCCTTATCAAAATATCAACTACTATTTTTTTTCAGAAATGTAAAAGCTTACTCTAACTTTCAAATGGAAATTCATGCATCAAATATAGTCCAATCAAAGCAAAAAAAATCAAAAAAAATTCTTGAAATCAAAGAAAAATTTGAAAGACATACTTTCCGTCTTCAAAACTCAGAATAAAGATAAAATAACTGAAAACATGTAATACAAACGATAGTCATACACATCAATGGAATAGAATTGAAAATACAGAAAGAAGCCTATACTATACTTCTATGATTAGTTGATTTTCATCAAAGGTACCAATATCATTCAATGAGGCATGAAGTGAATATCAACATACAAATTAATCCCTTACTGTATGCCATATATAAATATTAACACAACATGGATCAAATATTTAAATATAAGACCTCACCTTAAAACTTAGGAGAAAAAATAGGTTAAACTTTATGACCTTTGCTTTGGCAGAATTTCCATAAATACTCATGTATTGCATAATAACAGTTTAGTCAATGACAGATCACATATGCAATGGTGATCCCATAAGATTATAATGGATCTCCTGTCATCTAGTGACATCATAACAGTCATAACACAATAAAGTGACATATTAATTATGTATAGAGATGCTGATATAAATAAGTCTACCATATTGCCAATTTTATAAAAGTATAGCACATATAAAGATGTATAATACATGATTATTAATAATGATAATAAAATACTATGGTACTGGTTTATGTATTTACTATGCTATACTTGTATCATTATTTTCATATTTACTCCTTCTAATTATTAAAAATACTATAAAACATTATGGTATATTATGTGGGCAGCAGCCTCACACAGCTTGCCAGATCAATTGATTAAATTAAAGAAGACAGCCAGTGAATGACCTATATCATCTGTTTGTATAAGTACACTATGATGCTTAAGTGACAAAATCACCTAAGAACATATTTCTCAGAATGCATTTGTATGATGTGACACATAACTATAAATTACAACAAAAGCACAAACAAAAAAATAAAAATAGGTAAATTGGACTTCATCAAAATTTGGGGGGGGGGTGAGGGTGTAGCTCAGTGATGGAGTACTGGCCTAGTATAAGCCAGGCTGTGGATTCAATCCCCGGTATAAAAAAACAATTTAAAAATATGTGCATCAAATAATGCTATCAAGAAACTGAAAAGACAACCAAGAGAATGGGAAATATACTTAAAAATTATATATCTGATCAGGACCTAGCAGAGAATATGTACAGAATTCCCACAAATCAGAAATAATAAATAAATAATCCAATTCTAAAATGAGTACAGGATTAAGAAGATATTTCTACAAAGAAGATATACAGGTTGCCAACAAGTATACCAAAATATGTTCAACATTATTAGTCATTTAGGAAAATATTATACTTATTTTTAATCTTTTTTAGTTATACATAATATTAAAATTCATTTTGATATACTCATAAAAACATGAAATGTGATTTGTTCTGATTCAGTCCCCAATACTTCCCCTTTCCCTTGTTCCATTCCCTTTATTTTACTGATCTTTCTGCTATTATAGTTTTTTTTTTAATTAGTGTCTTGTGGATGTACAGGAAAGTTAGGTCAGAGTCATAGAATGGCTATACTTAAATTGATCCATGCATATCAATGTTTGTATCAGTGCAATTCACAATAACCAAGGTATAGGATCAGTCCAGGGGTCCATCAATGGATAGATGAATAAAGAAAATGTGCTATACAGGACTGGGGTTGTGGCTCAGTGGTAGAGTACTTGCCTAGTGCATGTGAGACCCTGGGTTCAATCCTCAGCAGCACATAAAAATAAATGAATAAAAAAAATCTCTTGTGTCCATCTACAACTAAATATATATTAAAAATGATGAGTGCAGTTTCTTAAAAAAAGAAAAGTTATTTGCTGGTCAATGGATGGGACTGGAGAACATAATGCTGAGTGAAATAAGTCAGACTAGGAATTTCAACTGTAAATGTTTCTTCTTATATACAGAAACTAGAAAGAAAGAAGAAACAAAAAAGGAGCATTCTGTAAAAATACAATGAAGAACAAGAGAATAGAGGAAGGGGATAAAAAAGAGATGAGAAAGGGAGGAACTGCAGAAGGAAATTGACCAGACTATACTATGTATATGTAGAAATTTATCACAATAAGTTCCACTTTGATGTATAACTGTAATGCATCAATTTAAAAACAATAAATTAACAGAAGTAAGACCAGTAGAGTGAAAAGGGGGTTCAGGGGGAGGGAGGAGGAAAGAGAAAGGGGAAATATTGGGAATTCAATGGAGCAAATGATATTATATACATGTATAAGTATGTTAAAATGAACCCCACTATTTATGTATAACTATAATGAACAAAAAAGGAAACGATAATAATAAGTGTAAAAAAGATACAGAGAAAATTATTTACTCATATGCAGCTTGTGGAAATGTAATTTGACTACTGTGTAAAACAGTATAGAGTTTCTTAAGTAAGTTAAACATCAAATTACCATATGACCTAACAATTTCACTCACGTGAATATATCTCAAAATTGAAAACAGGTGTTCCAACAAAATCTTCCACATGAGTGTTCAAAGTGGCAATCTTCACAATAGCCAAAAGGTGAAAATAAAACAAATATTCATTAATAATAGATAAATTGTAATATATCCATACAATGGAATATTATTCAGCTTTTAAAAATGAAGTACTGATATATGAGGTAGCATTCATGAAACTTCTAGACATTTTGTCACATGAAAGTATTTGGATACAGAAGTCTACATATTGCTGACTAAAATGTTATGAATTATCCATAATAAGAAAATCCACAGAGAGAGAAAGCAGATTGGTTGTTGCCAGGGGATGGGAGAGCAGATAAAAGGAGATGGTTGCTTAGTAGATGCTTAGTGGAGGCAGTGCTTTTTTGTTTGCTTTTGTTTTTTGGAGTAATAAAAACTTCTGGAACAAGAAAATGGTAATGGGTATACACATGTTGTGAATTTCAGATGTTATGGAATTATATACTTATAACTGTTTTAAATGGTCAATCACACGTGTATTTTATTATATTTTTTAAAGAAGGATATATCATGGGCTGGGGATGTGGCTCAAGCGGTAGCACGCTCGCCTGGCATGCGTGCGGCCCGGGTTCGATCCTCAGCACCACATAGAAGCAAAGATGTTGTGTCCGCCAAAAACTAAAACATAAATATTAAAACTCTCTCTCTGTCTCTCTCTCTCTCTGTCTCTCTCTTTAAAAGAAAGAAGGATATATCATTATGGAACTATATGGAAAGTGCTCTATAGTATATCGTGTTTAAAATGCAAGTTGAAGAAATTGATGTGGTGAATAATGGGACACAATGCAAATATGTGTGTAAATTTAGAATATCCTTATGATCTTTTAGCTATCATAACTCAGCAGCTTAAGAGAATTGAAGTGAATTTGTTGCTTATGTAGAATTTAAAATGTTTCTCTTCTGATTGTCAGTCTTCTAAGCAGTGATTCAACATCTTTCAAAATGGATGCTCAAATATCTTTAGCACCGTGATCTATATCAAACTTGAAGGGGAAGAACATGGGAGCACATATGTGACAGGTATTCGATTGCTTGGGATAAAAGTGCAGCACAACATTTGGAATTACATTTCATTAGTTAAAATGCTGCCACGAGGGACTATGATTGTAGCTCAGTGGTGGAGCACTTGCCTGGCATGTGTGAGGCCTGCTATAAATAAATAAAATAAAGGTTTGCCAACAACTAAAAAAATATTTTTTAAAAAATGCTGTCACATGACAGCTAAATGTAAGGCATGTTGGGAAATATAGTCTAGCCTTTTTTCCCCAGAAAGAAGAAAAGGTTTATTAAGCAACTAAGCAATCTCTTACATAAATATTTAAGAATATATAACTGACCTTACCTATGGGGAATCAGATAAGAAGAGAGGCACATTATCTATTTCCACAATATGACTTTCTGTATACTTTGAATTATTGTCAATACATATGGCTGTTGTAGACTGAATTGTGTCCCACTCTCAAATTCACAAATTGGAATTCTAATTGCTAGTACCTTTTGGAAATAGGTTCATTAATGGAGTGAATAAAGTACAATGAAGCTCTTAGGGTGAACTCTAATTCATATCTGTCTCATGTCCTTATAAGAAGAGGAAATTTGAACACACAAAGAGACAACAGGGACATATACACACAGAGGAAAGAACAATTAAAGACAGAGAGAGGTCTGCCATTTTTAGCCAAGGAAAGATGACTCAGAGGAAATGAAACTTCTGACGCCTTGATCTTGGACTTTCAGGCTCCAGACTGAGAAATGAATTTCTGTTGTTTAAGTCACACAGTCAGTGGTACTTTATTATGACAGCCCAAGTAAACTAACACAATGAATTACTTTTATAATAAAAAAAATTCGATCTCAGCATGATTACATTACCTCCATTTTAATAATGAAAGAAACAACCTCTCCATGTACTAATATCAAAATAATTTCTTTTTCTGGTAAATTCCTAAAATACTCTTTAATAGTTTTATATCAAAAGGTTTACAATTTACAATTTAAAAATCTTCCTTCCTACACTATTTCTCTCTCTCTCTCTTTCTCTCTCTCTCTCTCTCTCTCTCTCTCTCTCTCTCTCTCTCTCTCTCTCAAAATGGATGCTCAAATATCTTTAGCACCTTGATCAAACTTGAAGGGGAAGAACTCTCTCTCTCTCTCTTTCTCTCTCTCTCTCTCTCTCTCTCTCTCTCTCTCTCTCTCTCTCTCTCACACACACACACACACACACACACACACACATACCAGAAAACAGAGGTTCATCACTTTCTAGGAAGAATTAAGTTTCAAATTAACTAGGAAATTAACTGATTAAGTTAGATCTTCATAGTGCTCAGGTACTGCACTAATCTCCATGATCAAAATGTACAGAAATAGGGCCTGGGATATAGGTAGAGTGCTTTCCCTGCATGTACAAAGACCTGGGTTTGATCCCTAGCACCACAAGCACACACATACAAATAGTGAAGAAATGGAAATTCAAATCGTTTATATTTTTATTTTCTTAATAGACTGAAATAAGAAAAGGGAAGAATATTTCAACATTCAATTAACTCTTTTCAAAATTTTAGAGGTAGCACTCAGGGCTAACATACCCCAGCTGAAATCGTGAGCTTCAATTTTACCAGTAATGTTCTCATAATTCTCTAAATTCCATCTTGTAGTATTCACTGTATTCTGAATTTGGCCCTGTACATTCTACTTCTGTTTTTATGCACCCTGTATTTTTCCTATGATTTATTATTAGAAGCCCTTATGTGAATCTATCATTAAAGCAAGATGAACATCCCAGGAGTTGATGTGGGCACTCAAGAAGTCCAATGTGCCTTATTATAAATAATTCAATATAATTGGATCAGTTCAGAAGAGATGGAAAGTTTGCCTACCTATTTAGTCATTAACGTGCTAAGGCTTACTCTAAGGACCTCTTATGGAATTTTCTTTTGTATATATGTGTGTGCCTGTGTGTGTGTGTCCCCTTAGAAAATGGAAAAGTTTTAAACCTATTTGGAAAGAAGTGGCATATTGTTTATTTTTCTTGTAAATGAAATCAAGGCCTTCACTACATGCAACCTGACCCTTAGAGATTCTAAGTATACCAGAAAACAACAGAATTTCTTTCATTATTGTATGCTCAAAGAAATTCCTTCTATGTACCCCAATTCCCCACAACAGAAACATACACTAGAAGTAAGACCTCCCAGGGACCACAAACTCTGGCATTGTTATGAAATCAAGATAACAAAGAAAGTAAGAATATACCCGAAAATAAATAAAAGGATTCCTTTCACATAGATATGACATTACCAAAAAAAAAAAAAATCAATGGTAGAACACATTAAGCATTGTATATAGTTTCTCATTTCTATTTTTATTTTACTTAGATTTCAGTCAGACCACCAGTGTCTATGGAAAATACAAAGAAATAGATGAAAAGCCTTAGCTCTGCAATATTTTTTTCAGAAAGTCAATATATCTCTCAATTTACTAGAATTAGTATCACCTTAGGTTATTATTTATACAACCTAGGTTCCAGTTATGTATTATTTTGCCTGTGTTGCTTATAAGACCTAAATCTTCTTTTTTCTACTTTAATTTATAAGAGCTTATAAGAAATATACACCATCATTATGCACTGAGACCAAAAAATACTATTGTGTAATCATAGCATTTATCATCCTGAAACTACCAAACATTTATAATAATACCTTAACAATTATATTTTTTGTTTTTTCTTGTAAATGTCACAAACATTTTATTATATTCCCAGAGAATTAGGACACAGACACAATAGCTGCTGTTATTTTATAATCACATGCTATTATTCTGTTGCTATTAGCTATGGAATTAATTTTCAACATAGCCACTAGGATTTAGATGGCTTATTACATTATAGTATATTGGTAGTAGAATATTTGAAAATTGCCCTCTTATTTAAAATTTGAAATTGCCCTCTTATTTAAAAGCATAAAACTTCTAAATCGAATGTGTTAGCATAAATCGATCTGAAATCTTCTTCATTATAATACTATGAGAACTAGAAGATAGATAACATCTACTGAGATTTCTAATCTTGATTTGGTCTATGGACACAGAGATGGTCAAAATTTAAATCAATTATTTGAACAGAATTATATAGTCAGTGAAAAATAACTCTTTTGACCTCAGTTTTCATGGGCTTGTCTTCATGAGTTATTTTCATTTCATATTAAGAACATTTCATAAAACATAATTATGAAAAATGTTTTGATGGTCTGAAATGCATATATAATTAATTTTAGGTTTTAATGCAACTAAAATAATGTAATATTTATTAAAGACTTAATCTATATGCTAAATATATTTTTCCGTTATATTCAATTATACCTTCAATCTATGTATAACATCTTATTCCCCCTTTCAGCTAGATTAAGTGGCTAGTCAAAGATTACACAGTAACAAATAGCATATTAACCAACACTGTTTCTAAGTAACTCTAAAACAAATCAAATGAGTGAAGCAAAACAATAAAAATTAAGAATAAAAAGAATGTCTAAAGACACCTGAATAAATATAGCAAAGCAAAAGTATATTCTCATCATCAAAATTTCATCAGATACTTTAAACTTCTGGCAAATGTTCATGAATGTAATTGACATAATACGAATTGCTATGGGGTTTGGATATGAGCTGTCCCCTCAAAGCTCCCATGAAAATGCAGTAATATTCAGAGGTGAATGATTAGAATCTGAGAGCTGTAAGCCAATCATTTAATTAATACATTGATGGATTAATAATTTGAATGGACTAACTGGGAGGTCACTGTAGGCAGATGGGGTGGGACTAGAGAAGTAGATCACTGCGGGCTTGACTTGTGGTTTATATTTTTTACCTGGTGCCTCTCAGTCTCTCTTTCCTGGCTGCCATGATTTGAGAAACTTTCTTCTATCATGCTTTTTAACCATGATGTTCTGCACCACCTTGAGACCTAGAGCTATGGAGTCAGCTGACCATGCATTAAACCAAAATAAATTTTTCCTTCTCTAAGTAGTACTTGTCATTTATTTTATTCACAACAACAAAAAGCTGACTAACACATCAGTCAAGTGGTTTTAGTCCACTATATAAATAATAAGATCGATTATCTGTGATCCTGGTTATTTTGTTTTTCAAATTACAAGATTGAATTAACTACTGTTTTAAATTTTAATAAAACATACAGGACAAAAAGTTGCTATTTTAGGGCTGGGGTTGTGGCTCAGTGGTGGAGCACTCACCTGGCATGTGTGAGGCACTGGATTCGATCCACAGCACCACATAAAAAAATAAATAACTAAAAGTGAGGTATTAAAAATTGCTATTTTAGCCATTTTAAATGTACAGATCAGTGACATTATGTACATCTAAACTGTTGTACAAGTATCATAATCATTCATCTCCAGAACATTCTCAATTTTCAATTTTGAAATTTCAATTTATGAAACTCCATGCCCATTAAACAATAACTCTCCATGTTCTCTCTAGCCTCCTAGTCCCCAGGAACCACCATTCTACTTTGTGTCTCTGTGAATCTGACGACTCAAAGTTTCTCATATAAATGGAACCATAGCATGGATGTCCATTTGACTAGTTTATTGCATTCAGGATAATGTCTTTAAGGATTTTATTTTAAGATTTTTTTTTCATTTTATAGAATGAGTCAGGATTTCCTCCATTTTAAAGTCTGAATAGTACTTCATTGAATTATAGACCACATTTTGATTATCTCTTTATTCATTAATAGACACTTGAGTAACTTCCACATTTTGGCTATTGTGAATAATGCTTCTATGAACATTCATATATACATCTGTTTGAGTTCCCACTTACAATTCTTTTAGAAACATATCTATAACATATCAATCTATACATATTGTTGGGCCATAGAGTAATTCCATGTTTAATTTTTAAAGAAACTGCCTTACTGTTTCCATATTGACTACAGCATTTTGCATTTCCAATGTTTAAGCATTTTCTTTTTCTTCCCTTATGTTTTGATATTTTTTTCAGTCAACAATGGTGAGTAAATACAAACTTGTTATCTTACACAACTCATTTTTTTAAATAATATGAAGTTAAACATTAAGTGAAAAACTTATAGTGTGCCATATAAAGACTCATATATATGAATTAAAAATAAAACTTGAATTCAAAAAGTTTATGATTTTTTATGAAATTTAATTATAGTACTGATATGGTTTAGATGTTTTTGTCTTCCGCAAAAATCATGTTAAACCCTAATCCCTAACGCAATAGTATTGAAAGGTAAGCCTTTTAGGAAGTAGGGCCTGATGAGGGAATTCACAATTTTTACCCCACCAATTCTTTTTTTTTCCATGTTAGAACACAGCCTTCCTACCTTCTAAAGGATACAGCAATAAGGAACCATCTTAGAAGCAGAGAACAGACCTTACCTTACAATTGAACCTGTTTCCATCTTGAGCATCCAAAACTGTGAGAAATGAATTTGCATTCTTCATAAATTACTTAATCTCAAGTAGTTTGTTATAGAAGTACTAGCAGGCTAAGGCAAGCACCAAATATTTATAATACAAGACAGCCATTTAGGAAACAGAAACAAGGTGATCTGCTAGATTGCCCATTGTTAGGATAACCTGCAGAGGCAGATGAGCCTCCACTCAAAGTTTGATTCCAATGCCTGAGAATGATAATGTTAAGCACACACCCTGAGAAAGTATGAAAATGTTTATTACTTACGTATTTGAAGCTTGTGGAGAGAGCATGGCAAGCTTTTCAAGCAGCTCTGAAATGAGAGCTCTCATGCAGGCAGGAATTTGTGTAGTTTGTATCTCCTACATATGTCTAAGGAAGAACACCTGAGTTTTCTTATCAGCCTTTACAGATGTGGAGCAAAAGAGAAGAGAGAGAGAAGTGAGATATAAAAGCTTTCACAATTCAAACATAGAAAAATGGTGTCAAATTCACCATTATACCACTTTACTGTTGGTAAGCATTTTATTCATTTCTAGTTTGTGATTTTATGGATAATACTGCTATTAAAGTCAAGCCCTTGTCTCAGAGCTGTAGAACAATGGGGTGGAAGGTTGTGGGGATAGTTATTGCCCACTTGGGCTTCAGGCAGGGCAAGCCAGAGCCCAGGAAAGCCAGGGCACACAGACCTGTTATGCCATGGTGACCTGGCCAGGGCCTGGTATGAATGCCTGCCCCACATAGTGCTGCAACCAGAACCCTGGGCATCCACAATTTCATAACTTCAATTTTCCACTTCCCAATCAACCTCAAGAAATCAGAAATATGGCAGACCTGAATGGAAGTTCAGACTTGTGAGTTAACCAATAATTTTGGAACTTTTCCAAACTCTGATTAGCATAAGTTTGGACCAAAAAACATTGACCCAAGTACTACACAAACCCCAAGACTAGCACATTCGGAAGGTAACCTGCCATTGGGTCCCCACTGTAAGAGTTCTGTTTCTATTCTTCACACTTGAATTAATCCTACTGCTTTCACTCTTGCCTTCTATTGTTCCCTGAAGTTCATTTTTTTGGATTTGCATGACAAGAACCTGGAAAGAAGTTATCAGTGAGCTGCTGGTATCTCTTGCAATGTTGGAGGGCACAGCCAACATTAAGAGTGGCAACATTCCACTTAGTGGTAGGGAAGGAGAACTGGGTGTTTCCAGCTGTGACCCTTGGAGCTGACACCAGTAGGCAGTCCATGTTGTAATTAGCAGCTAACACTAAAACGGGCTTTCTCCACAGTTGAAGCCTGCAGCTTACATAGATTCCACCCACCAACAGTAGTGGAGAATAGTTTCATCTCAAACGCTGGTTTCACTATGAATACTGTTGCACATGTCCTTGGCTAAGCATATACATATTTTTTGTTGGGTACTTTTCTAGAAGTGGGCCATAGAGTATGCTTATAGTATGTTTTAATAGATTTTACCAATTTACATCTCACCCACACTC